>NC_042622.1:169486924-169824352 GCF_901001135.1 Rhinatrema bivittatum | reverse complement strand
TACTTCTCCCAGCTCTTGGGCCTTATTCTGTAAAGTGGCTTGGCCGTGCGCACTGAAAAACACATGTTTGGCTACGAGTTTTTGAGGGCGTCTATTACGCCATATGCTGTAAGGACAGGCGTTAATTTATGAGCAGCCTGGAAAAGTGTACCAAAATATTGCTTTTCTGTACACCCTCTGACTTAATATCCCAGTGATATTAAGTTGGAGGAACCAAACATGTAAACAAAAAAATGTATGGCATCAGCAGTCTAAAATTGCAAATAGTGAACAATTATGTTATAGTTTAAAGGGGAAAGACACAAAATTAAATCATGTAGGCCAGGACATAAGAACATGCCATAGTGGGTCAGACCAAGAGTCCATCAAGCCCAGAATCCTGTTTCCAACAGTGGCCAATACAGACCATAAGAACCTGGCAAGTACCCAAAAACTAAGTCTATTCCATGTTACTGTTGCTAGTAATAGTGGCAATTTTCTAAGTCAACTTAATTAATAGCAGGTAATGGACTTCTCCTCCAAGAACTTATCCAATCCTTTTTTAGACCCAGCTACACTAACTGCATCCTCTGGCAACAAATTCCAGAGTTTAATTGTGCGATGAGGAAAAAAAGAACTTTCTCCAATTAGTTTTAAATGTGCTGCTTGCTAACTTCATGGAGTGCCCCCTAGTTTTTCTGTTATCTGAAAGAGTAAATAACCGATTCACATCTACCCGTTCTAGACCTCTCATGATTTTAAACACCTCTATCATATCCCCCCTCAGTCGTCTCTTCTCCAAGCTGAAAAGTCCTAACCTCTTTAGTCTTTCCTCATAGGGGAGTTGTTCCATTCCCCTTATCATTTTGGTAGCCCTTCTCTGTACCTTCTCCATCGCAATTATATCTTTTTTGAGATGCGGCGACCAGAATTGTACACAGTATTCAAGGTGCGGTCTCACCATGGAGTGATACAGAGGCATTATGACATTTTCCGTTTTATTCATCATTCCTTTTCTAATAATTCCCAACATTCTGTTTGCTTTTTTGACTGCCGCAGCACACTGAACCGACAATTTCAATGTGTTATCCACTATGACGCCTAGATCTCTTTCTTGGGTTGTAGCACCTAATATGGAACCTAACATTGTGTAACTATAGCATGGGTTATTTTTCCCTGTATGCATCACCTTGCACTTATCCACATTAAATTTCATCTGCCATTTTGATGCCCAATTTTTCAGTCTCACAAGGTCTTCATGCAATTTATCACAATCTGCTTGTGATTTGACTACTCTGAACAATTTTTTATTGTTACTCCCGACTTCACAGGTCTCTTGAACCAACAATTCATTTTTTTGAATAAGTTTTTGTTCTGCTTTAAACTTTCTGAACACTTTCCTTTCAAAATACTTTCCTTTCAAAACACTGGGAAAATGGAGAAATTACTTACCTGATAATTTCGTTTTCCTTAGTGTAGACAGATGGACTCAGGACCAATGGGTATAGTGTACTCCTGTTAGCAGTTGGAGACGGATCAGATTTCAATCTGACGTCAGCTCCTAGTACATATACCCCTGCAGGAAGTGCAGCTCTTCAGTATTCTCCTTGAAAAGCATTGTGGATATATGTGTGACTGACTGATTAACTTAATATGATTAACCTAAATAACTTCATAACTTGTTAGAACATTTAAAACATGATTAACTTGAACTGGTTGATTGACTATAGCTGGAGACCGCCAGTGTATTCAACCGGAAAGTGTCGACACCCGGCAGGGTGGATGCCCTAGTAGATGAAAACATGGCTTACCCTTGATTCAATGACAAAAAACCATGTATAACGGCAGTCAAGGGTGGGATGCTGAGTCCATCTGTCTACACTAAGGAAAACAAAATTATTAGGTAAGTAATTTCTCCATTTCCTAGCGTGTAGCAGATGGACTCAGGACCAATGGGATGTATAAAAGCTACTCCCGAACCGGGTGGGAGGCTGTGCGTCGTCCACTTAGAATTGCCCTTGCAAATGCTGTGTCCTCCTGAGCCTGCACATCCAGACGGTAGAATCTGGAGAAGGTATGGATGGAGGACCACGTTGCCGCCCTGCAGATCTCGGCAGGTGACAACATTCTAGTTTCTGCCCAGGATACCGCCTGGGCTCTGGTAGAATGGGCCTTGACCTGTAGAAGTGGAGGTTTTCCAGCTTCTACGTAGGCTGCCTTGATGACTTCTTTGATCCAGGGGGCAATGGTTGCCCGTGAGGCCTCTTCTCCTTGCCTCTTTCCGCTGTGAAGGATGAAAAGGTGGTCAGTCTTTCGTACTGGTTCCACCATTTCCAGGCATCTGGATAGGAGTCTGCTGATGTTGAGGTGGCGTAGACTACGGGCTTCTTCCGAATTCTTCAAGCCATCCATCGTTGGTAGTGAGATGGTTTGGTTAAGGTGGAAGTGTGAGACCACTTTGGGGAGAAAGGAAGGCACCGTGCGTAGTTGGATGGACCCCGGGGTGAATCTGAAGAACGGCTCACAGCAGGACAGTGCTTGTAGTTATGAGATGCGGCGGGCCGAACACACGGCCAGCAAGAACACAGTCTTTAAGGTTAACAGACGGCGGGACAGGCCTTGGAGGGGTCTGAAGGCGGATCCCGCTAGGAACTCCAAGACGAGGTTGAGGTTCCATAGAGGTACTGGCCACTTTAGTGGTGGGCGGATGTGTTTGACTCCTTTCAGGAAGCGTGATACATCTGGGTGCGAGGCTATGCTGTTGCCCTCGCTCCCGGAGCCGTAGCATGACAATGCTGCCACTTGTACCTTGATGGAGTTGAGGGACAGACCCTTCTGTAGTCCATTCTGTAAGAATTCCAGGATCACGGGAACATTGGAGGAGCGTGGCTTGACGTTGTGGTCTTCACACCAGGCCTCAAAAACTCTTCAGATCCTTATGTACGTTAGAGATGTGGAGAACTTGTGTGCTCAGAGGAGAGTATTACCGCCCCCGAGTATCTGCTCTTTCTCAGGCGGGCCCTCTTAATGGCCAGACCGTAAGAGAGAATTGAGCTGGGTCCTTGTGAAGGATCAGACCTTGTTGTAGTAGGTCTCTGTGTGGGGGCAGGGGTAGTGGATTCCCTGCCAGTTGTCTTCTCATGTCTGCGTACCAGGGTCTTCTTGGCCAATCTGGAGCCACCAGAAGAATTAGTCCCCTGGGTCGCTGTATCTTGTGTATGATTGCTCCCAGCAAGGGCCACGGCGGGAAGGCGTATAGCAGGGTCCCCGGTGGCCAGGTCTGTACCAGGGCATTGATCCCCTGGGACTGCGGATCCTGCCTGCGGCTGAAGTATCTGGGTACTTGAGCGTTGGATTTGCTTGCTAGAAGGTCCATGTCTGGGGTCCCCCACCGATTCACTATCATCTGGAAGGCTGTGGAAGACAGCTTCCATTCTCCTGGGTTTAGACTTTCCCTGCTGAGGAAGTCTGCCGTGATGTTGTCTTTCCCGGCGATGTGGATGGCGGAGATCTCCTGGAGATTTGCTTCCGCTCACGCCATTAGGAGGTCTATTTCTAGGGACACCTGTTGGCTTCTGGTTCCGCCCTGTCGGTTGATGTAGGCCTCAGTCGTGGCATTGTCCGACATCACCCTGACCGCTTTGTCTTGGAGTCTGTGGGCGAACCGCAGGCAGGCTAGTCTGACTGCCCGCACTTCTAGGCGGTTGATGTTCCATCCCACCTCTTCTGCATTCCACCGTACTTGGGCGGTTAACTCTTCGCAGTGTGCTTCCAATCCGTGTAGACTGCCATCTGTGGAGAGCAGGGTCCAGGTTGGGGAGGATAGTCTTGATCCCCGGCTCATGTGGCTGGTCTGCAGCCACCACCATAGCTGGGTCCGGATTCTGCCCAGGAGTGGTAGATGTACGGTGTAGTTCTGGGACCGTGGTCTCCACCGGATAGAAGTGAGCGATGTAGGGGCCTCATGTGGGCTTGCGCCCATGGCATCCCTTCCAGTGTGGATGCCATCAACCCGAGGACTTGCAGGTAGTCCCATGCTGTGGGACGAGGAATGCTCAGCAAGGTCTGCAGCTGGTTCTGCAGTTTTGATCTCCTTGTGGGGGTCAAGCTGACCTTGTCTTTCTTGGTGTCGAATCGGACTCCTAGGTATTCCAGCGACTGTGAGGGCTGTAGGGAGCTTTTGTTTGTGTTGACCACCCATTCTAGGCTTTCCAGTAGTGTTATGACTCTGCTGGTTGCTTGGTGGCTTTCCTCTGGTGACTTCGCCTTGATCAGCCAATCGTCTAGGTAAGGGTGAACGAGGATTCCTTCCTTCCTCAGTGTTGCCGCCACCACTACTATTACCTTGGTGAACGTCCGGGGTGCTGTGGCTAACCCGAAGGGTAGTGCCCGGAACTGATAGTGACGATCCAGGACCTTGAAGCGTAGGTAGCGCTGGTGCTCCTGATGAATTGGGATGTGTAAGTAGACCTCCGAAAGATCCAGGGATGTGAGAAACTCTCCTGGTTGTATTGCGCGTATGACGGATCGTAGGGTTTCCATGCGGAAGCAGGGGATCCTTAGGTGGCGGTTGACCGACTTGAGGTCCAGGATAGGCCTGAATGTACCCTCTTTCTTGGGTACGACAAAGTAGATGGAGTAATGTCCAGTATTCATTTCCTGTGTAGGCACCGGGGTTATGGCCTCGAGGGCCAGAGGTCTGGATAGAGTAGCTTCCACTGCCGCCCTCTTGAGGAGGTCGTGGCAGGGGGATTCCACGAACCTGTCCGGAGGGGTTCGAAGGAAATCCGGGTAGTACCCCTCCCGGATGATGGCTAGGACCCACTTGTCCGAAGTTATCTCGACCCATCTGCGGTAGAATAATTTATTTATTTATTTATTTATTTAGCACTTTTATATACCGATATTCAAGTAACAGAGTTACCAATCAAGTCGGTTTACATTACAACAATAACCATGGCATGAGAATGTCTTACAAAAAACAGGATGATTGAACTTGGATACAACGAAATGGGTTTAACAGCGTAAATAAAATAGGTAAGGAGACCAGCGAGCCTAATGTTAGCTGGTGTAAAGATCAGAAATTAATAGTAGGGCAAAAGGTATTGAGATTTAACTACATCGGGAAAAATTAGGGCGAGCGATTCTCTTAAGGAGTTACCAAAGACTAAGATCACTGGTGGGAAATCTGATAGGATATTGGGTTAGGAGAAGGCTTGGTTGAACTACCAGGTCTTGAGTCTTTTTTTTAAAGGTGATTGGGCATTGTACTAGCTTGAGGTCTAGTACAATGAGGCCTCTAGAATAGGGCTAGTCTGCCCCCTATGGCTTCTTCCCTTGGATGGGTCGCGGCTGGGGCCTGTCCCCGAGCTGGCTCCCCTCTTGTCGTGCTTGGTCCGAAAAGACTGGTTCCTGCCTGTAGGGCGGGGTGCTTGATAGCTGCTCTTGTAAGGGTTGAAGCACTGCGAGCTTCTGCCCCTGGCGGACCTGTGGAAGGGACGCTGGTTTCTCTTCGTCTTGTCTTCCGGTAGGCGTGGTAATGGGGAGTCGACCCATTTGTTGGCCAGTTTCTCTAGTTTGCTGCCAAACAGGAGGGATCCTTTGAAGGGCATCCTCGTGAGGCGCGTCTTGCAAGAGGTGTCAGCCGACCAACTTCGAAGCCAGAGTTGTCTCCTGGCTGCCACTGCGGACGTCACTCCTCTGGCTGCTGTGCACACTAGATCGGAGGCAGCGTCAGTGAGGAATGATACTGCTGGTTCCATGTCTTCTCCCGGAGTGTTGTTCCTGGCTTGTGATAGGCAGGCACGTGTCACCACGGTGCAGCAGGCCGCAATCTGCAGTGACATGGCTGCAACTTCAAATGACTGTTTTAGGATGGCTTCCAGGCGCCGGTCATGTGCATCCTTGAGCGCCGCTCCTCCCTCCACTGGGATGGTAGTGTGCTTGGCGACCGCACAGACTATGGCATCCACTCTAGGACATGCCAGAAGCTCCTTGGTCGCTGGGTCCAGGGGGTACATGGCTGACAAGGCTCGTCCCCCTTTGAATGTGGACTCCGGGGCATTCCATTCCAGGTCAATTAGCTGTTGTGCTGCCTGTAAGAGAGGAAAATGGCGAGATGTCTGGCGAAGGCCTTCCATCAGGGGGTTCGTTCTAGGTTCCCCCGAGGTGCCTTGGCCCGGGATAGCGAGTTCCGTTAGGTATTGGGATACGAGGTCCGGGAGCTCGTCCTTTGTGAAGAAGCATCTCATGGTTCGGTGTGGCTCTGTCCCCGAGGGAAGTTCCCCCTCTTCCAAGGGCTCAACTTCCTCTTCGGAGAAATCCGTTTCCGTAGGCAGGGCTTCTGGGTGGTGGGAGCCTGGGCCTAGGCCTCGAGGGTCCTGGGGCATGAGGGTCCTCCAGTGGAGCATGTGGCTGATCAGCCAGAGGTGCAGTTTGCATCTTGACAAAGGCGTGAATCCCCTTGAATAACTCCACCCAAGATATCGACGCTAGGGGGGTCCCCGTCTGTGGGGGGGACCCACTGGGGCCTGCTAGGTCCGGGGTACCCCCTGAGGAGCTAGCACTGGGCCCTGGGTGGGACTGGCCCTGACCTGGATCTCCCAGGGCCTCCTCACAGTGTGCGCACAGGGCGTCTGCCTCCTCGCTCTGTGCGGCTCTGATGTGGCATGCAGGGCAGAGGCCTTGAGCTTTAATTTCTGTTTCTGGAGGTGCCATATCTGTGGACGCGTAAGCTCTTGTGCGCTCCAGTGCGCCTGAGATGTGCGCGCAGATATGCGCCTAGCCGTAGATATGTGCCCGGCTCTGTGCGTGCAACTTATGCGCACAAGGTTTTATGTGCGCGTAAGTTTATGCGCACAAGGTTTTATGTGCGCTTAGCTCGATTTGTGGGCTCGGATCGAACGGCGGGCGGTGCGGCGAATAGGGCCAAGATAGCGATGGCGAGCATGCGAGTAATATGGCGACCTCCTCAGAGGGCATCCACGTGGGCAGACCCTTGGAAATAACTGGGGCCTGGCCCTGCTAGGGCGGATCAACCTGGTGGCACTGGTTCTGATCGGTGACCTGTGCTTCTCCTCGATCCTCGGAGACCGGTTCAAATAGCAAATTTCCACCTTACCTTGTCTTCAGCGCTTCCCGGTTTCGTTCCGGGTGGTCTCCGGCTGCGGGGGGAGAGGGCCAATACCTTTACCGCCGCGCTCGAGGGGTGCACCCGCTGCCTCTCAGCCGCGCCCGAGGATCGGGGGCAAGGTCCTCGCCGAGATTCGGCCGCCGGACCGAGGCTCACCTCCGAGGGACCACGGAAATCACCTCGGGAATCTCAACTGGGGGAGGGACCCGAGGGTATCACCGCAGGAGAGCAGGGCTCGCTTCAGGTGGGTTTTCCCCTTTAATTTTGGTTTTCTTCTTTGGATTTGGTTCAAACGCTCTGAGAGCGTGCAGATAGTCCCTAACTGCTATGGAGCCGGAAAATACTGAAGAGCTGCACTTCCTGCTGGGGTATATGTACTAGGAGCTGACATCAGATTGAAATCTGATCCGTCTCCAACTGCTAACAGGAGTACACTATACCCATTGGTCCTGAGTCCATCTGCTACATGCCAGGAAAGGGAGCATTTTTATTGGTATTCTTTCTTCTTCATCATGTTTTAATGAAAATGCAACTGTAGTTGTGTGTGTACTTCTGACTTTTAAAAAGTTAAAGGGTAACCATGTTTAAAACAAATCGAATCGGAAATATTATCAAGGTTCTATGTTAATATTTTATTTTGCTTTGGCTATCTTTCAGCACATCTCTCTGATTTTAATGGTCTCACCTTGCTGGTGCTCATGACATAGACAGTATTTTTGACTGTGCATGTTGACAGCAAAGACAGCAATACAACTTGTAGCATTATTTTTCTTTTTCTTTTTCAGATAAACTTTGTATGTTTATTCCTGGCTCTCAAATGTTTTTGATTGGGCCATCTCTGGAGCTAAAAAATGATTACATGTTGTTGGATTCTGAAAAGGTTAGCCCACTGCCATTAGACATTCAAAGGCCTGTCTCCACTGAAGAAAAATAAAATGATAGAAGTGATTAGACACTCCAAACTTCTCTCTGCAATTCACTAAAAGTTTTAAGAGATTTCTTCCCAAAGCTCAAAATGTACATAAGACCTTTACCCTTCTTGTCTACCCTTTGCGATAGAAGCACCTAGAGTTAAACAAGGATTCCTAAAGAGGGAAAAATTGGAGAAATCTCTTGAGAAATGCCTAAAAATGTAGCCACTGCCCTCCACACTAGCATAGGACTGTTCTTAGAGACCAGCTTAGCTAATTGTGAGGAGGTGGGAAGAAATAAGTATTGTTCTCTTGAAATGCTTCCAAAGATACCAGGACTAATCAATTTCAGGATCCAATCAAGTTCTGAAGCATCCCTCTTGCTGTTTAGGCAACCATACAGTTTTAAGTTCGATGTGAGGTATTTTCTTCCTCCGAATAAAACTGGATATTACCCAATTAAAGTCTGAAAACATTTTGGCAGGGACATGACAAGGCATGTACTGAAACAAATATAATAACTGGATCATAATGTCTAAGTTAATAGAAGTCTGGGGAAAGCTATTTTCAAGAAAGACAAGTTTGCAAGTGTGAAGTTACACTATGGGCTGCTGGGATTTCCTCTGAATGGAGGATAAGAACCAGAGTCCAGGGAGCGTGGTAAAAATAGGGCCTTAGATGGAAACCTAAAAAATCAGTGGTGAAGCCTCAGGAATAGGACAGGATTCTTTTTGAAAGCATCTCTGTCCTAGAGCCCACATTACAAAATCAGAATCATTTTAAACAAAGCTGGAAGCCTGTTAATTTTCTTAGTAATGTTATTCTTTTGTTTGTTTTTTTATTAGGATTCCAGAATATTTATGGTATCCAGTATTTGTAATTATAGAACCTTTCTGTGTTTATGGAATGAGTCTATTGGTTTACAGTACAAATGTAACAGATGTATATTAAGTGCAAGGGTCCCTGTTGAGAACAGGCACTAGTAACAAACTTATCTTACAAAACAATTTCAATCTTGTACCATATATACCTATGGCATTTGTTGTAGTATTTACATTGTATAGCAAACCTTTATGATAAAAATATTTGCTCTCCACTTATTATAAAAAGGTTTATTGTACTTAAATATTTAACATTTTTATAAAGTAAAAGTTAACCCATGTGAACGTTGGTGGATTTGAGTGGAATTGTATTGTTGGTAGTAATAGAGACAGTATGTGACCATATACAGTTCTGCATCAATGCGTGTTAAGGCATGTGGAGGTACACTCACCCTTATTTTTGTTCTTGTTACTCTTTTCATGCATATGATAGGTATTCCAAATTGCCAGACTTTGAAAAGCCCATTTAGGCTGCAGCAGCACATTTTGCAAAGCTGCTCTGAATTATAAATCTCTTGGAAAACCAAGTGAAAAACATAGCTGCAATATGCTTGGGGTAAAACTGGATTAGTAAAAAAACAAATATTAAGTGAGTTGGTTTTTTTTTTTTTTTTCAGATACCACACCTAGAAACTAAAGGCAAAGTCCATAATGCTTCTAGATTTTTCTCTTCTTACTCATTCCAACTCAGCAGAACTTTAGACAAACAAGGGAAGCAATAGTACCTAACTCTTGATGTAAAACAGGTATAGTTAGAAAGTAAAACTGATTTTTTTGGTCTCATTTCCTGCTTTCTCCATTTTGGCCTCTGTATGTGACACACTTTTGGGAAATTGTTACGGGGAGTAAATTAGAGGGGTGAATTTATAGCCTATGTAAGAGTCTAAACTAGAATAAAGAGGGCCTCTTATGGACTGTATCAATTTGAAATGAGGTTAGGAAAATTCAGAAATGTTAAAGTAAATATAGCAAATCCTTTAAGGTCAGGGGAGTCGGTTGTAACATTTCAGAAGCCCCTGGTTACAGCAGATGTGCTACATTCACCCATAATGTTGGAAGGAGATTAGATCCCATTCTGACATTTTAGGGTTGAAAAATCAGAGCTTTGAGGAGTCCCCCCCCCCCCCCCCCCCCCCAAAAAAAAAAACCAAACAACAAAGTTTGAAAAAGTTGCCTCTTTTCAGTACAGCAGAACCAAAAAAGACTAGAACTTAAGGGACTTCCCATCTCATCTTAGCAGCATTTACAAATTTTAGCCTTTTCTCTTTAATTTTTTCTCTCCATATCCAGACATCTGGATAAGAAACACAAAGCTTGATGAGTTCTAACTGCATTTCCTTGGTTTTCTAAAAAACAAAACAATGCGTTTTCAGTTTGTCTGTCACTAATGGCATCCCTTCCCTTATTAGGCATGTCTCAACTGTATAATATGATTATCATTGGTTTACTTGTTTTGTTTTTAATTGGTATATGTAATGTTTCCTCTTAATTTCATTTGATTGTAAAGCCTGTTGCTGATTTGTTCATTGTAAACCGAGGTGATGTTCTTAACGTGCCGCGGTATATAAAAAAAAAATCACTAAATAAATAAATAAATCGAACAAGCCGAAAAGCAGCCTTGAAGTCTGTAAACTGGCTACATTCCAGATCTTGTGGCTACGTGGATGTTTCTGGTATTTACTGGAAGCAGAGAATGATGTCAGCAATAGTTTCTCTTGTATTTTAATTCAGAACAGTAGGGCATCAGTAGAATTACTGTTTAACACATCCCTTTTTCAGAAAAAGTGATCTTCCTACTCACATTAAGGATAGCAGACAAATGTAAAAATCTGAAAACTGAAGTCTAGGCTCTCTGCCTTAGATTAACATTTAATTACATCAGTGTTTTGATATAATTGTTAGTAACTGAAAAGTAAATGTCTGTTTTTTATGCTGTGGTTTTGATGGAAACTGCTAGTACAATTTGGTTTTATATACTCAGGAGCACATGAGATCTGAATGTGTACTTGAGAAACAAATCTTCTGCATGTTGGCTCTGCAGTGAGAGGCTAGATGCCAGGCAGCTCCTACTTAACACTATCCTATTTCACAGATCTGCTGATTCACTCCTTACACCAGCTGAACAGAAGACTTTGACAACATCTTTCTCGTTTTACAGGGAGAATAAAAGTTATGGAGAAATTTGTAGAAGATTCTAGGATTTTCCTGACTTTTTCCCTGTCACACTCAGAATGTGGTCTTAGTTCTGAGGGAGCCTTTTGGGATTTTGCTTCAGGAAATACCTTCATTTTTGTATTGTCAAGTCTTGTATTTCTTTCTGTGCTGTTTCCTCTGGCACTTGGGAAATTATTTTATGGTTGTCTGCATGTTTCTCTAAAATTCTTGCTTTTCTGACATTGTATTAAGGGGGTGACATGTTAATTTAGTCTATTTCATTTCTCACACTCCTTATCCTTCACATACTCACTCCATTTCCTGCTTTTCTTATATAGATTGGGAAGCAAGAGCTAAGAACATAAGATTTGCTAAATTGGGTCAGTCCAAAGATCCATCAAGCACAGTATCCTGTTTCCAACTGGCCAATCCAGGTCACAAGTACTTGGCAGGATTCCAAAAGACTGATAAATTCCATGCTGCTTATCCCCAAGTCCACCTTAATAATGGTTTATGGACTTTTCTTCCTGGAGCTTGTCCAAAACGTTTTTTAAACATAGCTACACTAAGAGTTTTTAACCATATCCAGCAATGAATTCCAGAGTTTAAGTATATGTTGAGTAAAAAAATATTTTCTCTTTCCCTGTACGTACCAGGATCAGTCCAGATTGCTAGGTTATGCCTCCCTTCCAGCAGATGGAGTCAGAGAGAAACTGAAAAGCACCTCCCACAAAACGTGGGGTGCCACCTGCGATCCCTCAGCATCTTCTCTGACTCCAGCAGATTGAGAGGCATAACCTGCAATCCTGATTTCAAAATTTCTGGGGCCTTGCCCCACCAGGTTTGGTTAAAAAAAAAAAAAAATTAAATTGGACAGAACTTTTGACTGGATAATTTAAAAAAAAAAAAAAAAAAAAGATTAATAATTTTTGATTGCTTTTTAACTTTTTTCAGAGCAAGCCAGACAGTGGCAGGCAAGGCAGGGCATTGCCCTATAGCCAATACCCGGAGACTTTCACGGCCCTAGCCCAGTGAGAAGAGGGGGAGGATTTACCGGTGGGCCGGTCACTCTCCCCCACCCTCAGAGAGATGCTATTTCCTCTGAGTTTTCCCCTAGCACCATCCTCCTGTGGGCTGAATTCCTAAAAGAAAAAGAACAGGAAATACAGCGTTTTCTGTAAACAAATTCTTTATTTAACTTTTTCCTACCTCAGCCGCGCCTGCTGACAGTCTCCCGGGCCTCCGGAGGGGGTGGACCTTCCACCCGGCTGCCAATCATGCCTAGGGGGACGACGTGTAACTCCTGTGGAGAGTTGGGGCTCCCGCAAAGGCCTCTGCTCCCGGTGTCTCCCCGGGGGCGAGGGGCTTTCGCAACGGCCGGATTCGGTGCGGGGGGCGGCCAATGCAAGGCGCAGGAAGTCATGCGGCGCGTACGATGCCGAAGGGCAGAGGCCTGGCCCGCTCCTGATTCGTGCGGGAGCGGCAGCCATTTTGTCGGCCTCGGAGGGGGATGCTGACGATTCTGAGGAGGGAGAGGATCTCCCTCCTCCGCTGTCCCCGCCGCATAGACCGCGCGAATTACCGGCTGGCACAGCTCCTCCTCCGTTTCCTCCCCCGGGGGGGCCCTTAAAGAAATGGCATCCTTTTTCCTCAAAATTCATATTGATGCATAAGGCATATATGGAGGCGGAAACTGAGTGGGAATCCCAGTCTCCCAGCCCAATTAAGATCCCTAGGGTCTCTAGGGGTCAGGAAAAGGTGGATTCCCGCTTCCCTCCTTCTTCCCCAGGGGATAGGTTGCCTGACCCGGTTGACCTGGTGGATCCAGGCTTACAGGACTCTTCAGCTCACGATATGGGTGACAAGGGGGACAATGCCACCCAGGTGGAGGGGGATGACCCCCAAGTCCTCCGTCTGTTCAGGCAAGAGGAACTGGACCCCTTGATTTTACACGTGCTCCAGGAGCTTGAACTTCCTCTGTCCCAAGATTCGTCAGATTTGTCTACGGGGGGACTTGGCTTTAGCGGGGCTTCGCACTCCACCGCAGACTTTTCCTTTCCACCCGAAGCTTTAACAAATTGTGTCCTGTGAGTGAGAGACCCCGGAGGCCTCTTTGAGGGTTACTAGAGCCATGGAAAAATTATATCCTCTTCCTATCAATTCGCTTGACCTCCTTAAAGTCCCGAAGGTGGACTTGGTGGTCACAGCCATAGCCAAGCATACTACTATTCCGGTGACTGGCGGCACAGCACTTAAGGACCTTCAGGATAGGAAACTGGAGGTGTTGCTCAAGCGCATTTTTTTAGGTATCCGCCTTAGGGATACGGGCTGCAGTATACAGTAGCCTGATGCAGTGGGCTTTGCTGCGTTGGGTGCAACAGATGTTGACAACCCAGGACCTTCCCCCAGGGGAGGCGGAACAGGTGGCCCGTATGGAATCAGCAGTCGCCTATACGGCGGATGCTCTCTATGACCTTTTACGTACTTCAGCATGCACTATGTCTTCAGCTGTGTCCGCACGGCGTCTGTTGTGGCTCCGGAACTGGTCCGCGGACACCTCATCAAAATCTCAACTGGGGTCCTTCCCTTTTCGGGCTAAGTTGTTTGGAGATGAGCTGGAGCAGCTCATAAAGGCCTTGGGTGACAACAAGGTTTATAAGCTGCCAGAGGACAAGCCCAGGATGGCCCACTCTCAGGGTAGCTATCGGGGCCGTTTTAGGGACAGCGTCGTTTTTGGCCTGGTCGGGGTGCGTCGAGCTATACCCCTAGGCAACCGGCTTCTAGAGCTCAGGCGTGGCCTTATTCCTTTCGGGGCAGACAGCCTCAGCGTGCCGGAATCCATGCATTCGCTCCCAACAACAAGCCAGCTCAATGAAGGGACGCCGACCCATTCCTCCCTACCGAAGATTGGGGGTCGGCTGTCCCTGTTTCTAGAGGAATGGGTTAAGATTACCTCGGATCAGTGGGTACTAGATATTATAAGTCACGGTTATGTTTTGGATTTTGCTCATCCCCTTCGGGATCTTTTTCTGGTGTCCCCTTATGGACCACCAAAGAAACAACAGGTGGTCCTACAGACCCTACCTCATTTGAAGGCGCTGGGAGCCGTTGTGCCAGTTCCTTAATCGGAACGCCGGACCGGTCGTTACTCCATATATTTCGTGGTGCCCAAAAAGGACGGAACCTTCCGACCAATTTTGGATCTCAAGTCAACAAGGCCTTGCGGATACCTCGTTTTCGTATGGAAACATTAAGATCGGTCATTGCGGTGGTCCACAAAGGAGAGTTTTTGGCTTCTTTGGATCTGTCAGAAGCTTATCTCCACATCGGAATCCAAAAGCACCACCAGCGGTTTCTGAGGTTCATGATTATGGATCAACACTACCAGTTTTGTGCCCTACTGTTTGGACTGGCGACTGCTCCCCGCGTGTTCACCAAGGTGCTGATGGTGGTGGCTGCGAGCTTGAGAAGAGAAGGGATCCTAGTCCATCCCTACTTGGACGACTGGCTCATTCGGGCGAAGTCGGAGGAACTCTGCAAGTCGGAGGAACTCTGCAAGGCGGTCGTGTGTCGTCGACAGTCCTTGGCCTGGGTGGTCAATTATTCAAAGATTCAATTGATCCCAACCCAGGTCATAGAGTTTTTGGGGGCTCGATTCGATACGTTGGTAGGCAAAGTATCGCTACCAATCGCTCGCATGGACCGGTTGATGTCTCAGGTGCGGCGGCTGTTGTCGCTCCCCTCCCCTGTGGTGTGGGATTATTTGCAGGTTCTTGGGTTTATGGCTTCTACCCTGGAACTAGTTCCATGGGCCTTTGCGCATCTGAGACCTTTACAGAGAGCTTTGCTGTCCCGTTGGGACCCCAAATCAGAGAAGTACCAGATTCCCTTGCCGCTGCTTGAGCCTGCCAGATCCAGTCTGGACTGGTGGCTCAATCCGGTTCACTTGCTGCAGGGGGTGCACCTCGAGAGTCTCCAGTGGGTAGTTGTAACAACAGATGCCAGTCTCTCCGGCTGGGGGGCAGTGTGCCGGTCAAGGTCGGCTCAAGGTCTTTGGACTCTATTGCAAACAAAGTGGTCTATCAACAGGTTGGAGACCAAGGCATTCCGACTAGCTCTACAACACTTCTTACCAATGTTACTGTTATGGTTTAGATGTGAATCCAAGGTAGTCAAGGATCTTACCTTCCGGTTGGTAGATCCGAGGGGCTCTCAGCCAGTGGAGATGACGCACTGAGCACAGACCGTACTCAAGGCAGGCTGCAGACAACAGGTTCAGAAGCAGTCCGAGTCAGAGGCAGGCAACAGGTCAAGAAGCAATCCGAGTCAGGGGCAGGCAGCAGGCAACAGGTCCCAAAGCAATCCGAGTCAGGGGCAGGCAGCGGGCAACAGGTCCAGAAGCGATCCGAGTCAGGGGCAGGCAGCAGGCAACAGGCCCAGAAGCAATCCGAGTCAGGGGCAGGCAGCGGGCAACAGGCCCAGAAGCAATCCGAGTCAGGGGCAGGCAGCAGGCAACAGGTCCAGAAGCAATCCGAGTCAGAGGCAGGCAGCAGGCAAACAGGTCCAGAAGCAATCCGAGTCAGCAGCAAACAGGAACCAGACTAACACAGAGGAGCACCAGCACAAGCAAGCCTGTAGCCGAGGCAATGCTGTGCTGGGCTCAACTTGTTAAATACCCGAAGTTCCCGCGTAAACGCAGGGACTTCCGGGTTAAAGTCCGGAGCGCCGCGGGGGGCGGAGCTTGCAACTGTGTCGCGTCAGGCCGCGCTGCAATCCGAAAACGCCGCTGAAGGAACCCGGAAGCCCGCGCCCCTGCTGCCCCAACTCGTCGCGAGGTAACAGTTACGCTACAAAGCGGTGCAGATTCTGTCTGACAATGCGACCACGGTGGCCAGGAGCTTGTCCAAAACGTTTTTTAAACCCAGCTACACTAAGAGTTTTTAACCACATCCAGCAATGAATTCCAGAGTTTAAGTATATATTGAGTAAAAAAATATTTTCTCTTTTTTTGTCATAAATGTATCATTTAGTAACTTCATTGTGGCCCCCTAGTCTTTGTACTTTTTGAAAGAATAAACAACCAATTCACATTTACCCATTCAACTGCACTCGTTATTTTATAGACCTCTATCATACCTTCCCTCAGCTGTCTCTTCTTCAGGCTGAAGAATCTTAACCTCTTTAGTCTTTCCTCATAGAGAACTAGAACGGGTAGATGTGAGAGGTCTAGATCGGGTAGATATGAATCGGGTATTTACTCTTTCGGATAGTAGACTAGGGGGCACTCTATGAAGTTAGCATGGGGCACATTTAAAACTAATCGGAGAAAGTTCTTTTTTACTCAAAGCACAATTAAACTCTGGAATTTGTTGCCAGAGGATGTGGTTAGTGCAGTTAGTATAGCTGTGTTTAAAAAAGGATTGGATAAGTTCTTGGAGGAGAAGTCCATTACCTGCTATTAAGTTCACTTAGAGAATAGCCACTGCCATTAGCAATGGTAACATGGAATAGACTTAGTTTTTGGGTACTTGCCAGGTTCTTATGGCCTGGATTGGCCACTGTTGGAAACAGGATGCTGGGCTTGATGGACCCTTGGTCTGACCCAGTATGGCATTTTCTTATGTTCTTGTATCCCCTTTGTCATTTTGGTTGCCTTTCTCTGTACCTTTTCTATTTCTGCTATATCTTTTTTGAGACATGGTGACCAGAATTGCACACAATATTCAAGTTTCTTAGCATCTAGACAGATGAATCCAGATCCAGTGAGTTATGCACCTCTACCAGCAGATGGAGACAGAGTAAAGCTGACGTCACAGTATATGTACCCCTGCAGTGACATTAGCCTGCCAGTATTCTCCATCTCCAGCATATGGTGGATGTGCATCTCCCTACTGGGGATTGCTTCAAGTTTTAGAAGGAGAAGAAAAAGGAAATGTAGTTTGCCCTGCTCTCATGCAGTAATACTAAATGGTCCCTCCCCCTGTTGAGAATTCCTGAGGTGATTTCTGTGGTCCCTCAGATGAGTGACTTAGTCCAGTAGCTGTTTTTTTTCAGCCAGTGTGGACTTAGCTATTGAAATAGCTGAAAGGCAGTGGGTGCAGGAAGCCAAGCACAGCAGTAACGATATATGCCCTCTTCCCCTGCAGCCGGAAAATGACTGTATTCAGCCATTTCGAGCTGAGCTCAGGTAAAGCTTAAAAAAAAAATGAGGGTTTTTTGTAGGGCTTCCTCCTTCCTCTGGTCTCTGTGCTCAGCACACCGATCCGACGTTCACCCGAAGGAGTTTAAAGTATGTGGGCAGCCTGGTGGGCTGAGCAGCCCTCTGGTCTAGGCCCTGTTTGTAGGAGTTTCTCTGTGCACCATGTGGTAGGCCATGGTGGCATTTTTGTGCATTTTTCCTGCACGTTAGGCTGCCCTCTTCAGGACCATCAGTTCATGCAAGTGCGTCCGGTTGTGCGTCCACATTGTGTGTCCAGTTTTTAGATGCTTAGTTGGACACCTGCTTTGGTGTCTAACTGGTAGTGGCGTCTGATTTGGGTGCACAAATCTAAGCTGCATATGAGGGTATCCAGTTTTGGGTGCTCATCAAGCACAGGGTTGTGCACTTGACTTTTTGGACGCCTAAAATTGGGACGCATATTTTTTTTTTTCCATTAAAGATTTTTATTGAAGTTCAAAAAGTACAGCGCAATAAGATAATGAAAAGTAATGATTAACATTCATCTTCAATTTTTCAAACAATTGTAGCCCTTCTGCCACCGCCCCCCCC
The DNA here is from genome assembly GCF_901001135.1 of Rhinatrema bivittatum. Lineage (NCBI taxonomy): Eukaryota > Metazoa > Chordata > Amphibia > Gymnophiona > Rhinatrematidae > Rhinatrema > Rhinatrema bivittatum. The sequence goes on along the minus strand of NC_042622.1, from coordinate 169,806,526 downwards.
CCCCCTCCCCCCTGATTCGGTTTGTAACAATCACAGCAGAGGCTTTTTCTAATTATATACAAATATATAATCCAGCTTTCTTTCTTTTCGCCAAAAATTAAATTGCTATACCTCACAAATGAGACGTCCATTTAGGTGTGAGACAGTATATGCTTAGATTGAGATAAAGAGATAGTGACGTGGATACATCTTCAAGGGACTCGGATAGTATAAATAGACAGGACCTGACCCTACTTAGAGCTGCTTACTCCTGAATTGACTGTATTTTCCCATCTCATATAGGGTTCCCAAGTCCTGAAAAGTCTTTCAGCTGTTGTTCCTATAGGCAGTTATAGCTGCCATCCTATAATTATAGTTAATCCTATGCAAAACTACTGCTAGTGGAGGGGGATCTACCCTCTTCCATCTCCATGCTATCTCATAGCGAGCAGCAATACATACCTGTTAGCCTAGTCAGTGTTGAAATTTGTCCAACCTAGAGGAGGGAAAGTTAAGCAAGGCAAATCCCACTTCCCTGTACGTACCAGGATCAGTCCAGACGGGTTATGTCCCCCGTCCAGCAGATGGAGTCAGAACAAAAAGCTCGGGGGGAGGTCCTATATGACCTCACCTCCCTTGCCTCAATTCTCAGTAACTAGACTAGCAAAGCCAAGAAGAGAAGAGACGGAGGGATCAAGTAATTAACACTCACAAAGAAACGTTAACCAAACGCGTAACTGTAGTAAGAACCCCAACTGAAACTTGCCAACAGAACCGTTGGACGAACAGACCCTGGATCCCCAGGAGGTACAGAAGAAAAAACCGAAAGACATTCGAGCAGAGGCGTACCCTAATTAAATTTCCACAGAATAGGGAAGGCGTCTGGACTGATCCATGGTACTACAGGAACGAAAATTAGCAGGTAAGAAATAATTTTCATTTCCCTGTACGTACCAGGATCAGTCCAGACGGTGGGATGTACCAAAGCTTCCCTACTATGGGTGGGCAATAGACAGCCCCGCTCGAATAACACTGTCCCCGAAGGAACCGACAGCTGGCGACCGGACATCCAGTCGATAGTGTCTCGCAAAGGTATGGAGAGACTTCCAAGTAGCCGCCCTGCAGATCTCCTGCGCGGACACCAAAGAACACTCCGCCCAGGACGTAGCTTGGGAGCGAAGAGAATGAGCCTTAACTCCCAGTGGTGGCTGCCGCCCCATCCCAAGGTACGCGGCGGCTATCGCTCCCTTCAGCCAACGGGCGATGGTCGGTTTGGAAGCCATACGACCCTTCTTAGGACCTGACCAAAAGACGAACAAGTGATCCGAAAGCCGAAACTCATTGGTGATCGCCAAATAATGCATCAGACATCGTTTAACATCGAGTTTGCGAAGATCTCTGGAATCCGCCGAGTCAAAGGAAGGCAATTCAACCGACTGGTTGAGGTGAAAAGCCGAGACCACCTTGGGTAGAAAGGAAGGTACCGTGCACAAGGAGACCCCCTCATCAGTGAACCGAAGGTATGGCTCTCGGCAGGACAACGCTTGAAGTTCAGAAATACGACGCGCTGCGCTGATCGCTACCAGGAAAATCATCTTAAAGGTGACATCCTTGAGGGTGGCGGCCCGAAGAGGCTCAAACAGAGGACCAGTGAGGACGTGGAGTACCAGATTGAGATTCCATGAGGGACAAGGTGGCCGTAACGGTGGCTTCAGGTGCTTTACCCCCTTGAGGAAACGAAAGATGTCCGGATGGGATGAGAGTAACCAGTCGTTCCCATTGTGAAGGAAATCTCCCAAAGCTGCCACTTGGACCCTGATGGAGTTATAAGCGAGACCCAAATTCAGACTATCCTGCAAAAACGAAAGAATCTGTGCTACTGAGGCATGGGTTGGTCGAATGGAATGTGGCACGCACCACGTCTCAAAAACCTTCCACACCCAAACATAAGTAGTGGAGGTGGACGTTTTACGTGCCCGCAGTAAAGTCGAAATTACAGCCTCCGGGTACCCCCGGCGCCTCAACCTTCGCCTCTCAAAAGCCATGCCGCAAGACAGAAGCGATCTGCCTCCTCGAAAAATATGGGGCCTTGACGAAGAAGACGCGGGAGGTGACTGAGACGCACCAGCCCCTCCTCTGCCAGGTTGAGGAGGTCTGCAAACCATGGCCGTCGAGGCCACTCCGGCGCAACCAGAATCACTGGACCCGGATGACCTTCTATTCGCCGAAGTACCTTCCCCACCAGAGGCCACGGAGGGAAGACATAGAACAAGATCTGCCGGGGCCACGGTAGTACCAGAGCATCGACCCCCTTCTGCGCTGCGTTCCCTTCTGTGGCTGAAGAAATGAGGGGCCTTCGTGTTGCTGGCTGTGGCCATGAGGTCCATGTGCGGAATCCCCCAATGTCTCACAATCAGATGCATTGCTTCCTCCGAGAGTTCCCACTCTCCTGGGTCTAAGTGCTGCCGGCTGAGGAAGTCCGCCTGAACGTTGTCCACACCTGCAATGTGGGAGGCCGCCAGATGGAGCAAATGAAGTTCTGCCCACTGCACCAGCCTGTCTGCTTCCAACGAGACCTGACGGCTCCTCGTGCCTCCCTGGCGATTTATATATGCCATCTTGGTCGCGTTGTCCGATAGGATCCTGACCGCCCGATGGCGAACCAATGGGAGGAAGCCCTTCAATGCTAAGTGGACCGCTCTGGTCTCCAAAAGGTTTATGGGCCACCGGGCTTGGTCCGCCGTCCAACGGCCCTGGATTGAGCTCGACCCACAGACCGCTCCCCAGCCGGCGAGACTGGCATCTGTGGTGACCACCACCCAGTCCGGAACCTCCAGGGATACCCCTTGAGCCAAGTGTCGAGGATCCAGCCACCAGCGGAGGCTGATTAGTGTTGGGCTTGGGATCGGAAGTACCGCCTGAAAATCCCTCTATATCAGCTTCCAACGTGATAGTAAGGCCTTCTGAAGAGGACGGAGGTGCACAAAAACCCACGGAACCAGGTCGATAGTGGAGGCCATGGTTCCCAGCACCTGCAGGTAATCCCATGCTGTGGGGGAAGGGAGCGCAGTGAAACGAAGAATCTGCTCGTGCAGTGCCTGTGCCCGCTCCGGCCGTAAGAACACCTTGCCCTCTTTTGTGTCGAAACGCGCCCCCAGAAAGTTCAACGACTGGGATGGAATAAGGCTGCTCTTGGCATAGTTGATGATCCACCCCAAGGACTGGAGAAGGTTTACCACTCTGTCGACCGCTCGGAGACCCTGTTCCTGAGATTTCGCCCGTATGGGCCAGTCGTCCAGGTAGGGATGCACCAGTATACCTTCCCGGCGTAAAGCCACCGCCACTACCACCATGACCTTTGTAAAGACGCGGGGAGCTGTTGCCAAACCAAAAGGAAGGGCTCGGAATTGAAAATGTTGTCCCAAGATCTTGAAGCGGAGGTAGCGCTGGTGTGCCCAGTGGATCGGAATATGAAGGTACACCTCCGTTAGATCCAGCGAGGCCAGGAATTCCCCTTGATGGACTGCTGCCAGCATGGAGCGGAGGGTTTCCATCCGAAAATGCGGAACCTTGAGGGCCTTGTTGACAGTCTTGAGATCCAGGATGGGTCGAAAAGTGCCTTCCTTTTTTAGTACCACGAAATAGATGGAATAATGCCTCCGACTCAACTCGGAGGCGGCGACTGGCACTATCGCCCCCAACGATAATAGGCGGTCGAGGGTCTGGCGAACGGCCCTTCGCTTGTGAACGGACCCGCAAGGCGAGAAGAGAAACCTGTCCCTTGGCTCGCGAACGAAATCCAAGACGTAGCCGTGTTTTATAATATCCAAGACCCACTGATCCGACGTGATTTGGACCCACTCTTCGTAGAAGAGAGCAATCCGACCCCCTACCTGGGGAATCGGCTCGTGGGTCAGCCTGGCATCATTGGGCAGATTTCGAAGAAGTGCCCAGGCCCTACCCGTCCTTGCTGGGCCTGAGCCCTCGAAAGGACCAGTTCCAGGTATGCGACCGAGATGACGGGTTCTGGGGAGGCTGCTGCCACGTAGTTCGAGCCCGGCGCTGAGACCGGAACCGGTTTCTGGTGGAACTGAAGGATCTTGTGGACCGAGGCTGATCTTCCGGGAGTCTATGGACCGCATTCTCGTTGAGGGACTTGATGATTTGGTCCAGGTCCTCCCCGAAGAGAAACTTGCCTTTAAAAGGAAGCGACCCCAGTCGGGTCTTAGAGGAGGGTTAGGCAGCTACCTTTCACCGGTGGCAACAGAACCCCTCCTCCCTCCCCCCTGGTAAGCACATTTTTTACAGCACAAATTCAGCTGGATGCACACTTTTCAGTCACCTGTTAAACATACTGTCAGACTGATGGTGCCTATTGCTAATTAACCTAAGCGTCTTTCCCTCTGTGCTGCCTGTCATATTCGGGCATCTCAGCCTGGTGTTCCCTCTAACTTGTGCCAGCAAGGCTTAGAGGCTCAGGGAGAATTGTCTTCCTCTGATTTTACTAAGCATGGTTCTTCCCAGCCTAATGAGGACCTGAGCAAAGAGGTATCAGATGGGGGTGCCTGACCTTGAAACTCCCTTATCTGGTTTGTCAGCGGGGAAAGTAGCTTAGTGGGCACAGGACAGGTGCCTCCTGGTTTTGGTAGGTAATCCTGCCTTTTCTTGGGTGAAATTTTTTCAAGGATTGCAATCCTTTCTTCAGGCGCAGTCATCGGCACCGATCAATCTTGCCAGGTCAGAGTCACAGGTGGTGACCTCCCGCACGCCTGGTGCGTAGGTTAAGTGGCAAAGTATGCCTAGACTGGCAGCCGGCCTTCCCAATAGGGATCCAGATGGCATGGATAATGAGGCTGATCCCTACTCTCTGAAGGATGGGGAAATTCCTCCGGGACTGGAACTGTATAGGTCTATGTTGATGGGCCATCTGGCCTTTTTCTGCTGTCAATTCTATTTTTTTTTTTTTAATTCTTTATTTATTGGGTTTTGAGTATTTTACAAACCAAAAAAGTTCATAACAGAAATCTCAGATTTATCACATAACATTTAAATGTTTAGAAATGTAATTAATTAAAACAATAGATATATGTGATAATTCTTAATAAAGAACAAACAATGATTCAAGTCAGGGCCTTGAAATATTAGGGAGTAATAATTATACACCAGTATTTAAGAAAAGCTAGGATAATGGCATGGGTAACACCTGTAATAATTTAACTATGTATCTGGTGTTGACGTGGGTTGTTTTTTAAGTTCTATAAACCTAGCCAAATGTTCTGGAGTAAAAAATATATTGCATTCATCCCTTTTTTAATCAGACATTTACAAGGAAAACGCAGTTGAAAATTATAACCTAATTCTATTGCTTCTTGACGCAAGTTCAAGAACGCCTTCCTTCTTTGTTGAGTAGACAAAGCTAAGTCAGGAAAAATCTTTACATTTGATTCATGGTAGATAACAGGATATTTCCTAAAATACACCTTCATAACCTTATTTATTTCAAAATTAGTAAGCAGAGAAACTAATAGTGTACCTTTATCTATTACCACCAAATTAGAGTTTTCCAAAAAATTGGTCAAATCTCCTTGAAAGGGAAGATTAGATTCCCTGCTTCTAGATACAGGCAAAAAATAACATGAATTCATTACAGGCATATCTAAATCTGAAAAACCTAATATTTCCACCATTAACTTTTTTAACGTAGTGTATGGAGACTCTCCTACGATACGAGGAAAATTTAAAAATCGTAGATTTAAGCTCTTAGAATTATTCTCTAGTGTCTCCATACGCTTTTCTAACCTCAACCGTTCTTTGGCTACTACAGCCTTAAATTCCAGTGTCTTTTCTTCTTTTTTCTCCAATAGGGTAATCCTGCCATTTGTCTCAGTTAGTTTCCCTTCTAAGACTTTTAATTCCTGATGCTGTTTCAATGAGGCTTGGTTTAATTCAGTACATGCAGCTTTCATTTCAGATCTGAATCCCACGACTAAGTCCCAGAGTCCATCTAAGGTCACTACTGAGGGGCGGGGGGGGGTCACCTCTAAATCCGGCACCTTCACTGCTCTCTCCCACGCCTGCTCCGGCAGTAACTGGAAGCTCCGCAGTGATGCCTTCGGTTAGATGACCCAGCCTCTGTAGTTCTCCCGGGTCCCGCGTGGCTTGCATCGCGGGCAAACCCTCTGGGCTCGAAGGCAATAGTCTCCCTGGCGTCTCCGAACCGGCTCCCCCTTCAGGTCCGCGGGTGACCCCGGAAGCCGAATCATTTCCTGGGTCATCATTCGCGTCACTTACATCGCCTCTCTGCTCTGGTGGCCGTCTCAGATCTGGGCTCAGAGATACCTCCTCCAAGGGCACCAGAGACTTTCCCTCGCCTCTGCGTCCAGCGGTATCCTCGGTTCCTGGAGTATCAGGTGATAACAAGTAATGAAAAATTTCTTGTTGTATAGGTGAGGGTATTATCTCCGACGGGTATACCCTCACCTTCCCTTTTCGTTTAGATGGCATTGCTTATTCCAAAGAAATTCAGAAAATTTTTCAGACGCGATCTTCTCAGTGTCTACTTCCTGCCACCATCTTAACCGGAAGCCCCCCGTCAATTCTATTTTTATTTATTTATTTAATTCTTTTCTGTACCGACCTTCATGGTCATAACCATATCAGATCGGTTTACATAGAACAAGGGGGTAAAACTTTAACAAATCATTTAACAACAAGGAGCAAAAAAAAGTTACAGTCAACAGGGTTGAATAACTTGGAGGCTAGAATAGCTGGAAAATAGGATAGGGGGACAGAGGTTAACAAAGTACATTTGAGAATTAGGAGATTAAACGTATTAGGTACTTATTAGTAGGTTCCTGGTTGCATGATTGGCGAGGTATGGCTAAAGGCCATTTGTATGTTTCTGAGGGTTACAGGAAGGCTTGACGGAATAGCCAAGTTCTTTCATAGAGATGAGTTATCGGCTCTAATTCCCAGACATTAACGATGCTGGGAGTACCTGGGGTTGATTCCATGTCTGAGCCAAAGAAAAATCCCTTTTTTTTTTTTGCGGAAAGCCTCTTGTTTTTTTCCCTGTTATGGAGGCCATTCAAAAATTAATTGATCTTGAGTAGGGTGCCCCAGAGGCCATTTCAGAGGGAGACGAACCTTGGAAGGCCTGTACCCCCTGGATCCAGTGGTGAGAGAGCAGTTGCATTTTCCAAAAGTGGACATGCTTGTGTGTGCTGTCTCCAGTGGACTACTATCCCCATGGAGGGAGGAGTGGCCTTGAAGGATGCACACGATAGAAGGTTTGAGGCCATCCTTAAGCAAGCATTTGAAGCAGTGGCTTGCTCCTGTTTACTTCTCTCTCAGGAAGTTGATGAATCTGATGTGAATTCCATGTTAAGAGTGTGGCCTTCAGGCCCTGTTAGGAGCGCAGAGGCACGGTCCCATCTTAAGGGAGGATGTGAGCCCTTGGATCACGGTGCGGCTCAGGGAGGGGCCCCAAGACACACTGTGAGAGGTGAGCAGGTATGAGCACGGACGGAGCAGGAGCAAGGCTGGACTGAAGACAAAGTGAGGAATATCCGGAACAGGAACAAGGCAGGCTCAGTCCTCCACTGGACCTACATGCACCAATGAGACCCAGCAACGCAATGCTGGTCTCGAGAGTAGCCTTCCGGCCACTCGATATCCCTTCCGGACCTGCCGCTTGGGAACGACGAGTGTGTGAGGCTAGACAGAGGCTGAGGGCAGGAACACGAAGACGAAGACTCAGGATACTCAGAGGATTCAGACGTAGACTTGGATACTCAGAAGACTCAGACGTAGACTTGGATACTCAGGAGACTCAAACAAGGACTCAGGATTACTCGAAGGACTCAGACAAGGATTCAGGTTGCTCGGAAGTTTTAGGCAAGGATTCAGGAGTCAAGCGAAAGAACTGGGTGAGAACTGCATCGCAGCACGCCCTACTCAGCCGCCCATGGCTGGTTGCGGACCACACTGAACGCAAAGCAGACTCCAGGCGAAGAAGTGGAACTTGAGACTGGAACATGACGAAGATTCAGGAGAGGCCTGCACCAGAGCACGCCCTACACAGCTGCCTGTGGCTGGTTGCGGACCATGCTGAAGCGGAGCAGGTTCTGGCAGAGTCTTAAGCATGGATGGAAGCAGGCACAAGGGACTCCGAAGACCGGGACAGGATTCAAGACTCAGGATTCTCAGAAGCAAGGCATCAAAAAACAGAAGTCTTCCGGAGGCTTGCGCTGCAGATAAGAAGAAGGCCTTGTACCATGAGGCGCCCCACACAGCCCCCCATGGGCTGGTTACGGACCACGACGGTGGCACACCAGGAGAGGTGGACAGACGAGGGACCTGGGAACTGGACGAAGAGCTGAAGATGAGACGGACGGAGTCAAGACATGAACATCGGACATCAGGAACGTAGAACATGGCACCTCTTGACACGGAACATCTGGACATCAGGACATCTGCAACATCAGGAGAACTGGACATCCGGAACATCAGAAACATGAAGCAGGGGCCGAGGGAGCTCCGACAAGGGACGAGACCAGGAACATCAAGGAGAGAAAGTTCAGGAACATGAAGAACATGGAACGAAGGTCCATCAAGGCACAGAAAGACCACAGAAGACCTGGATCGGAAGGAAGATCACAGACACTGTGCAGACCCGATCAGAAGGCCCTGAAGAACTGAGGCTTGGCCCTTTTATAGGGCTGATTTGGCGAAGGTTGTTGACATCACTCCTGAGGGCTGCGGGGCTTTTCCCACCGCTGGCCCTTTAAAAGTGCTGAAAAGGCGTGCGCCTGCGCCTAGAGGAAGCCAGGAAGTAAGAAGACATCAGCGGCGTCCCAGCCATGTAGAAGGCCCGACAGGGAGCGGCTTTCTGCCGCGAAACAGTGGAGACAGGCAGCGGCTGAGGTGGCTTCCCTGCCACTTAAATGGAGGACCCTGCTGGCGGCTCCAGCCACAACAGAGCAGGAACGGGTGCCCCGTGGAGGCACCCGGGACGCTGTGGGCATGGCCTGCCGCAAGGGACGGCGTCAGCCTGCCGCGGAGGTAGGGCATTGTCAAGGCTCCTCAGTCTGAGGACTGTGCTTCCAGTGCTCACATCTCAAGAAAATACGGGCCGATATTCCATTTATTTGGTTGTGCCCAAGAAGGAAGACTCTTTTCGTCCCATTCTGGATCACAAAGGGGTTGATTCATTTTTACATGGAGACCTTGCGCTCAGTGATAATGGCCATGCAGGGAATGTCTGACCCTGTTGGACCTGCATATTCCCATCCGGCTAGAGCACCAAAGTTTTCTGCAATTTGTGGTTTTGGGACGTCATTATCAGTTTTGAATGCTGTCTTTTGGTCTGGCCTCCGTGCTCAGTACTTTTTCTGAAGTGTTGGTGGTGATGGCGGCAGAGTTGCGAAAGGATGGGATTCTGGTATATCCGTACTTGGATGACTGGGTGATTTGGGCTAAGTCTCTGGAAGAGAGCTTCTGGTGTTGCGCAAAGTGGTCTCCTTGTTGTAGGAGCTTGGTATGGGTGGTGAACTTTGCCAAGAGCAGTCTTTAGCCATCTCATTCGCTAGAGTATCTTGGTGTTCGGTTCGACATGAAGGAGGGCAGGGTGTTCCTATCAGAGGGTTGTATTCAGAAGTTGATGGTGCAGGTGCGTCTGGTGATGAAAACATATGCCTGACAATGTGGTCCTATCTCCAGGTGCTCGGATAGATGGCGGCGACCCTGGAAGTGGTGCCATGGGCGAGGGCGCATATGTGTCCTCTTCAGTGCTCTCTCGTTGGAACCTACAGTCTCAGGACTATTCAATTCAGCTTTTCCTGCTGATTGAAGTCTGCACTCGCCTGCCGTGGTGGTTGCAAGCGGATCATCTAAGAAAGGGGGTTTCCCTAAGATCACCATACTGGCTAGTACTCACAACAAATGTGAGTCTCCAGGGTTGGGGAGCTCACTGTCAGGAGCTGACAGCTCAAGGGCACTGGAGTACAGTAGAGTCTCTTTGGAGCATCAATCAGCTGGAAGCCCAGGAAGTCTGGTTGGCATGCATGCAGTTTGGCAACAGGTTGTAGGGTCGAGCAGTCCGGATAATGTCGGACAATGCAATGACAGTGGCCTACATCAATCGATATGGAGGAACCAAAAGCCAGTAAGTTTCTCAGGCAATAGACCAACTTATGGAATGGGTGAAAGTGCATCTTCAGGAGATCACAGCTGTGCACATTGCAGGAAAGGGCAATGTAAAAGCAGACTTTCTTAGCAGACAAAGTCTGGACCCAGGAGACTGGGTACTGTCAGAAGAGGCATTTCACCTAATAGTGGATCGCTGGGGCCTTCCATTTCTGGACCTGATGGCGACTTCTTGCAATGTGAAGGTTCGTCAATTCTTCAGTCGCAAGAAAGATCCAAAGTCATTGGGCATCGATGCTATCATGCAGGACTGGCCGGAGGATAAGCTGCTGTATGCCTTTTCCCCGTGGCCCATGTTGGGCAGAATGATTTGTGGGGTCAAGAGTCACAGAGGGATGATGCTTCTGCTGGCACCAGATTGGCCCAGGAGACCGTGGTATGTGGATCTGCAAAGGTTCCTGGTAGACTCCCCCCTCCGGTTTCCAGCGCACAGGGATCTGTCGTGGCAGGGGCCTGTTCTTCACGAAGATCCAATTCGATTTTATGTTTCGGTATGGCCCTTGAGAGGGCTTGCTTGCTGAAACGTGGATATTCTTCTGTGGTGATTGCCACCTTGCTATGAGCAAAAAAGTTCTCCACTTCCTTAGCCTATGTGTGGGTTTGACGAGTGTTTAAGGCTTGGTGTGAAGATCGAGGAGTTCTTCCTTGTTTGGTTAAGATCCCACTCATTTTGGAATTTTTGCAGGATGGATTGAATAAAGGGTTGGCCCTTAATTCCAGGTAGCAGCTCTTACCTGGTTCAGGTAAAGGGTGGATCCTTGTCGGCTCATTCAGATATGGCCCATTTTCTGAAAGAAGTGAAACATCTTCATACTCCCTTGCGGTTACTGGTGCCTTGTGGAGTCTTAATCTGGTTTTGAACTTCTTAGTGGGCCTTATTTTTGACCAATGAGTAACCTTTCCCTGAGGTTACTGACCTTGCAAATAGTGTTTCTTGTGGCGATTTGTTTGGTGCGTAGAATATCTGAGCTGCAGGCTTTGTCTTGCTGGGAGCCATTCCTTTGAGTGACTCTGGGGGTGATACAGCTGCGTACTGTTCCTTCCTTTTTGCCAAAAGCAGTCTCAGATTTTCACTCGAATCAGTCCATTTCCGTGCTGTCTCTGGATAGGGAAAGAAATGCGGAGGAATATCGCCTGTTGTGGACCTTGGATGTTAATGTATCGTAAGGTATTTGGAGGTTTCTAAACCTCTCAGGAAGACAGATTTCCTATTTATTCTCCATGGTGGAAGTAAACCGGGTGAATTTGTTTCGTGGGCTACTGTAGCTCACTGGATTAATGAGGTAGTCATGGCCGCGTACGTGGATGTGAACAGCTGATGCCTAGTCAGGTTAGGACTCAAGCAGTGTCATGGGCGAAAGTTAGATTGTTGTCTCCCATCAACATTTGCCGAGCTGCGACATGGTCCTCCTTACACACCTTTTCCAGGTATTATTGACTGGATGTGCAGGCCTGGGAGGACACAGCCTTTGCGTTTGCATTTTGGACTGGACCATGGGCAGCTTCACACCCTATTCAGGAGTAGCTTGGGTACATCCCACTGGTTCTGGATTCATCTGTCTAGATGCTAAGAAATTAGAAATTACTACTTACCTGATAATTTCCTTTTCTTTAGGATAGACAGATGAATCCAGTTTCCCACCCTTGGCTGCTGAATAATTGTGCTATAATCCTCTTGCGTGACTACATAGTCAGAGATGGGTTTGTGTTAATCCAGTCCCTAAACTAGTGTTAATATATTCTTTGTCTGAGCACCGAAATGATTATCTGTTATTAATCAAGTTTTTGTTAGTCTGCTCACAGTTGGCTTTTGTAGAGAATACTGGCAGGCTGATGTCACTGCAGGAGTTTATATACTGTGATGTCAGCTGTGCTCCGTCTTCATCTGCTGGTAGAGGTGCATAACGCACTGGTTCTGGATTTATCTGTCTATCCTAAAGAAAAGGAAATTATCAGGTAAGTAGTAGTTTCTCAGTATGGTTGCTCCATGGAGCGATACACAGGCGTTCTGATATTCTCCGTTTTATTCTCCATTCCTTTCCTAATAATTCCAAGCATTCTGTTTGCTTTCTTAGCTGCTACCGCACGCTGCTGCAGGTTTGTGCGCGCCTCTACACGGATTTGTGGGTGCGTTTTCCTGCACAAAGCCCTATAAGGGTAAGTAATAAGGGTTTTGTGTGCGGGGAAAAAAGCGGGTACAAACGCACTTACAGACCCATGGTTTTTCTGCACGAGTGCATGCTAATGGCAATTTTTTGGGCACATGTGGCAAAATCCAGCGGAAGCGCAGGATGTAATAATGGTCGTGTATGCTAATTAGATACGCACATAATTTACGTACAGCAAACATGTCATGCGCACAGTAATGCACGCTAATAGCCCTATGTAGTAAAACGCGCAGACATCCACGCAGAAATCCGCTCGGACACCCATTGGTGTGTGAACACTTGTGCTTAATTCTCTGGGCGAAAGCTTTTTTTTTTTTTTTTTTTTTTCAAAAAAATGAATTAGTGGTCTAGAAGTTGATGTGAAGGTGGGTAGAGCAATATTTAACCCCTTCATGATCGGACTCTTCACTGCCGGTGAGAGAGTGAAATGCAGATCGGCAATTCTGCCTCATTGAGAAGTTGCCTTCTCTCGACTCTTTCATCCACTGCTTGGGATCAAAAAGCCAGTCTCCATACCAGCGCTTTCACTTACCTCCTGCCTTGACTCAGGCGCTAAAACCCGCATTGAAAAATCTGCATTAATCCACTGTCCCTGTTAGCAAGGGTCCCTGCATTGCCCGTGAATAGATAATCACTTCCTTTGATGTCATTAGCATGCCCTTGCGCAGAAAAAATGCGGGTCTAAGCACATTTCTATGCACTTTTTTCCCACACACAAAACGCTTATTACATACCCGTATATGGCTTTGAGCAGGAAAACTTGCATTCAAACCCACGATAGCTTCAGCGCACCTTATTATGTCAGCCCCTTCATGCACAATGACGCCTTGGTCCCTTTCCTGGGTGATAACTCCCAATGTGGAACTTGCATTGTGTAGCTATAATTTGGATTGCTCTTCCCTATGTGTATCACTTTGCACTTGTCCACAGTAAGTGTCATCTGCCATTTGGATTCCCAGTCTCCCAGTTTCTCACAATCCTGTTGTGATTTAACAACTTTGAATAATTTTGTATCATCAGCAAATTTGATCACCTCACTAGTCATTCCCATCTCTAGGTCATTTAGAAATATGTTAAAAAGAGGAGGTGAGGTAATACCCTCACCCTGAGTGGCCACCTCAGAGTTCTCTCTAGGAGCCAGTGGTTTTTTGTTTAATTTTTAGTTAAAAACTGCGAGTTTCTTTCTGATTTATATACCATCAGCACCCTTATTCCATGGACAATTTTGTTACAAAAAAATCACCAGAAATATAGCGGGGCGATGGAAGCAATTAGGCATGGATAAGGTGTCCATTGCGGATAACAAATGGCATCTGAAGTGGGACCTGTGGAAGACCTATCTGGCAGCACTCAAAGCTCATGTGTGCCATGGCTGCGATTACCAATCAGCTGCAAAAGTTACAGTCAGTCGATGAGCTCCATGACAAAGTAGAAAACTACACCACACTATTCATGGGTTTAAACAACAAGGTTAACAGCCATGATGAACTTTTGGACTCTCTGGATTGCGCAGAACGTTTGCACAGAACTCCATGAAAGAAACAAGCTGGAAGAGAATCTCGATGAGCTTGAAAATCGCAGCATGTTTTGAGAGTCCCTGAGTTGATCCAAGGTGATACTGCTCAAATTCTGTGAGTCCTGACTTCCTGAAGCATTAAATGTCAACTCAGCAGATAGAGTAATACTTGTGGAGCGGGTACACCGGCTGGGGGCTGGTGGATCAGTGCTAAGTAGGCCATGGCAAGTTATAGCTAAATATAAAATGAAAATGCTAACAGCCTACTGAAAATCAAAAGAATTGAAATACAATAACAACAAACTTTTGATCTCACATTTCTCCACCAAAATTTTAGCAAGCAATAACGAGTTTACTCCCTATTGCACCCAACTGTATCACAAGGAAGTAAAATTTTCACTGCAGGTTCCCTCCTGCCTGAAGGTCTTCTATAAAGGGGAAACTAAAGTGTTCACTTTGGGTCGATAGGCAAAGGAATTTGTGGATAAGTTACAACAGATTTCATGATGTTCCTACAGGTGCTTTGAAGTTTATAATATCTTGTGCCTCTGTGGAATTGGCATTCTGATGGGTAGCTTTCACTTGGGCCAATACAGAACGGTGCACTCAGTCGAGCACACCATTTAGCCCCTGTTTCACTGCACATTTTACACACACTATTACCCCTTATACTGTAAGGGTTAATAGCACGTGGAAAATGCGCGGCCAACCCCACCAAAACTAATAGCACTCATCACATGCAAATGCATGTTGATGAGCCTATTAGTTATCCTCACGGGACACATTTTATTCTCAGAAATTAAAGGCAGGCGTTAATAACGGATAACACCGGGAAAAAACTGCTTTTCTGTACATCCTCTGACTTAGTATCATAGCGATAGTAAGTCGGAGGTCCCAAAAATTATAAAAAAAAGCTGTCCGCCAGCCCGTGGGTTGGAAAATGGACGCTCAATTTTGCCGGCATCTGTTTTCTGAACCTGTGACTGTCAGCGGTTCGACAACCGACGCCGGTAAAATTAAGCATCGGTTGACAGACCCGCTGACAGCCGCCACTTATTAGCGCAGGCCCTAATTTAAGTAAAGAATTGCGTGCCCAGGAGAGGTGCCTGGGCGCACGTTGGTAGAGCGGGCACTCAACATGGAATGCTGGCTGTCCCGCGGAGTTTTTTGAATCGGCTTGACTGCAAGCTGGCTGTGATTGCAGCCCACATCAAGCTCTCCATTACAAGAGGGTGCAATATGACTTGTATTATATAACCTCACCTTTCTGAGCTATCAGCGAACAGTTTCACAATTGAAGTTTATTATGTCTTTGCAATAATGGGTCTTCCTGATGAGTGGATCGCTGACTATTTCTGCTGCTGCAGCAGTGGTGGCATTGTAACATGCGCATCACTTGTCAAAGACTATCCGAATGCCTCACTACTATCCACCCACTCCAGGAAAGCTGTTTATCTGCTTTTATGACTGCACACAGTTGAATTGTATGTACTTGTTTCAACAACTGAGAGATCATGGGAGATTCCTACCAATCATTTCTTCGCCATTCTTCGGCATTATTGTCTAAAAATGTGCAACCATCTTAACCAAATTACATTCTCTGAGAATGATGAAACGTTTATTGACCCCATTCCCAAATTTAACAAGATTGGTATATGGGTAACAACTTTCAGACAACAACTTGGTGCACCTCACCTATTAAGACTGGTGGTGCAATGGAGTGCAGACTTATTTATTTATTTAAAAGTTTTTATATACCGATAACCGTTTGCACATCGTATTGGTTTACATAGAACATATAATAATTGGAGAGAAATTCCATGGAACGATTTGATTACATATCATGGTAAGAGAAAGGTACATAACATTATAAGAAGAGATTACATAACTGTTGATATATAAATATCTATGTATTAGAAACTATAAAAAAAAATGTAGTCCAGTTAAAAGAAGGATATAACTTTGTACAAGGTGTTGAATGGGCGTGGGGGGGATCATGTCATCTCAAGCAGGTCAGTTGGCAGACTTGGGGATAACATTAGATGATACTGACATTAGTATTGCTTTTATGGCAATTTATCGCCAATTAATACCTGCTGACTCAGAAAAATCCAGTTCAGAATTCTGCATTACATTTATATCACTAGAGTACTGGGTGCTAAAATGCATTTGTGAGATTCGGACATTTGTTTAAAATGTAATTACCTTCCGGGTAATTTATGTCATGTTTATTGAGTACCATAAATTGTAGGCTTTCTGGAATCAAGTGATGACACATTGAAAAAATGTTGGGAGAATCTATAAACTGGGATGGCAGGCTGTTATAAGTTACATCTACTTGACAGAACCATTATTCTTCCTAATGGTGGTAAACGATTTACTGCTGTTTCAATAACATCAGCAAAAAACCCAATTCTGTCTCATTGGCACAATGATGAACTACCCACTTTATTGCTTGGAACATGGCAATGTTAAACCACGTAGCCATAGAATTATTATAGTGGAAGGAAATAAATGGCTACAAGGTTCTTTTAAAACAAGGATACTTTCAACTTTGGAAAAAATTATCAAAAAAAGTTTGAATTAATTTTTTTTCTTTTTGTATATAACATACAAGCCATGTTGGAGTGTATTAGTAAGCTGTTGCTAGTGATGATCATCAGTTATGAGGAGTGATTGTGAGAGCGAATGGTATGAGTGCCTAATGAAAGTACAGGGAGTTTTGGATATAGGAAAGATTGTGTATGGCAACAAATGTCTACAGCAAATTGTAATTTGTATGCTTAATATCTTTTACTCTGTTGTATTCTGTCAGAATAGATGTATGTATTATTGTTACTGTTCACTTTAATAAAAAGATTGTTAAAAAAAACCCCAGAAATATTTAAAAAGCAGTGGTCTCAAGTGTAGATCCCTGGGGCACTTCACTATTTACCTTTCTCTATTGAGAAAATTGACTGTTCAGACCTGCTCTCTTGTTTTCCAGCTTTGAATGTTTCCAATCCACAATAGAACATTGCATCCCTTCCCATGACTTTTTAATTTCCTCAAGAGTCTGTCATGTCATTCTTTGTCAAATGCTTTCTGAAAATCCAGATATACTATAACAACTTTATCTGCATGTTTTTTCACATCTTCCAAAAAATGTAGCATATTGGTAAAACAAGACTTCCCTTGGCTAAACCCATGTTGGCTTTGTCCCATTAAATTATGACAGTAATTTTGTTCTTTATAATAATTTCAACCATTTTTATCAGCACTGAGATCAGGCTTACTGGTCTGTAGTTTCCTGGATCACACCTGGAGAAACTGGGATTACTTTGGCCACCAGTCAATCTTAAAGTACCATAGCTGATTTTAATGATAGTTTAGAGATTTCCGATAGGTCTACATTTTCATTTTTCAATTATTTCAGCATTCTGGGATGTATACCATCTGGTCTAGCTGATTTACTACTCAGTTTGTCAATTTGCCTTATTACATCTTCCACGTTCACTGAGATTTGTTTCAGTTGCTCTGCATAATCACCTTTAAATTGTAATGTTTTGGCCAACCCCGGGAAGGCCCAGCAACCAGTCACACCTACCCCAATGTCACTAAGGCCGCAGAATGCTGCCGGGATATCTTTGCGGCAAGGGCGCTGCCGTTGCACGCTTAGCTCGTCATGCGTGCGCTTGCCCTGTTCTTCAAGGCCTCACAGCGGGAAAGTTCTGGCAGCGCTCCCTGATGACATCAGCATGGTTGGGTATTTAAACCCCAGCTGCACTCTAGCCTATTGCCTCAGCAACAGGTTCTCCTACTTTGCAGTGTGTGTTGCTTGCTGTCTCTGTGCTTGTCTTGCCTTCTCTTACCTCCGTATTACATTGCCTCATCCCGCCTTTGCTTCTCTGTTGCCTTGCCTTGCCCCACTTGTCTCTGCTATATCTTGGTCCTCAGTGCCTTGTCTTTGTCTCATCTGTCCGTCTCTGCCTGACTTCTGGTTCTGACCCTGGCCTCGGACTCCCAACTACTCTTCTGGACTGCCACCTGCCCTAACCTTAGTCTGGACCTCGACACGGCCTAATCTTTGCCTGCCCAGACCTTGACATGGACATCGACACCGTTTGCTCATTGCCTGTCCTGACCGCTGCCCGCTACTCAATGTCGCCTGACTACTCCTTACAGGACTCTTACCTAAGCCCTAGTGGCTCCTGGAATCCAAGACCTCAACCTTCGGGGACTGTGCTGGTATAGGTGAAGCCCTAGAACCAGTCCTAGTAAAAGCAAGTCCACTTGCTGTCAATGTGGGCCTAGTAGGTTCACCTGCTAAGCTGCATCAACCAAACCACAGCCCAAGGGCTCACATCTATGACAGATTGCTGAGGCCATGAGCTTGGTGGACTCGTCTCTGGCTCAGGCTACCTCAGAGCCGGTCCTCCAGGTTCTGCAGCAGCAATACCAGCTCAACCCTATGACCAGGATATTTCAGGGCCTTGCGGCCTGAATGAATTCCAATCAGGTCCACATACCTGCACTGGCACTTCCTCCAGCTGCACCAACTGGCATCTGGGGCCCATGCCAAACTTATCATCACTGCCCAAGTATAAATGGGATCCTAAGGCCTGCAGAGGCTTTATTAATCAGTGCATGATGCACTTTGAGTTACAGGCTGCCAGCTTTCCCTCGGACTGGACCAAAGTTATATTTATTCTTTCTCTCCTGGAGGGTCTTATTCTAGCCAGGGCTTCATCTCTTTGGGAATGGAACAACCCTCTGGTGGGACTCTGGACACTTCTTGAAGCAGTTCCGGCAGATATTTGATGAACCTGATCATTCCTCTTCTCCCAGGACAAGCAGGATGGTAGTCCTCACATATGGGTGACATCATCAGATGGAGCCCTGTCATGGAACACGTTTTTCAACGTTTCTAGAACTTTGGCACAGTCACCAACCCCAACCAAATGCCACCAACCCCATGGCCACACGGGGTCCCCCTTCAGTCTCTTTTTTTCCACAGAGCTGTTGTCTTGCGATTAGTGGAGCTCTGTGAGAACTTTCTCCTCACAGAACAATTCAAAGTTTTTCTTCAAGTTTTCCTCCGCTCCGGGGTCCTCCATCGCGAACCGATTCCTCCAGCACTCAGTAAGTCTGTTTCGCATTTTTTTGCGGTCGGTTCCCGAGCGTATACCTCCCGGTAGCCAACGGCCACTGACTGCACGCCACCCTTTTTTTTTATCATGGCAACCGGTTTTCGGAAGTGCCCTGAGTGTTCGTGGACCCACATGACGTCTGTCTCCTGTGTCTCAGGCCTTCTCACGACATCCATCGGTGTCCCAGCTGTGCTCAATGACCCCCAAAGGCCGACATGCCCACCTGGACAAGATGAAACACTTGTTTGGTTCCAAGCAATCTGCTCCATCGACTCCAGTACCGGGTACATCGAGTCGTGGGGATCAAACTGACTCGGGACCTTCACCTTATAATCCCCGCTGAGAGGATCAGGGAGCGGGAGATTGCCCCTCTTCAGCATCAGGGCACTCAAAGACTTCTGCATCGTCTTCCTCGGCGCCGGAAAAGGACCTGGCCGAGCACCGTGGGAAACATCGACACCGGCACCAACAGTTATCATCATCCAGTGGCAGCACCAACACAGGAGCGGCATCAGCCTCGGCCGAACCCCATCCAAAGCAGCCCCAGAGAGAGGAGGTCCCATCCTCCTCTGGACCCGGGAGCCCAGGGTGTTCCCCACCGATACCTGTGCCGAGCACAGAGTCTCTGTGGACCCCTGCGCTCTGGTGTCGCCCAGCCTGCCTCCTACTCCAGGGTCGGTTTTGTCTGCACCCTCGTTCAGAGAGGAGTTGGACCGTGTGGTTCAACAGGTAGTGCTAAATTCCCTTCGGGGTCTCCAGCCGCCACCGGCCCCTATACCTGCATCGGAACCGGCGCCCTCCTTTTTGACACCTTTGCTGGAAAGGCTGGACGTGCTGCTCGGTGCCTTACCGTCGCAGCCCGTGCTGGTGGGCCCCTTGGTGCCCTGCTTACCACCGGTGCCTCCTCCCGTCTCGATCCCGTTGCTGGATCCCGTTCCCAGGCCATTGGGCTTCCCGGTGCCCCGATGTCCATCGTAGGTCCCGGTGCCCTCGAAGCCAGCACTACCGCTGTTGGTTCCACCTCACCGATCATCGGTGCCTGCGCCCCGTACTCTGGGTTTTAGCCTCCCTCCTCAACCCAGGCAGTTTGCTGGTGAGGAGGAAGCCCCTTTTGACCCATGGGAAGACATTCTGAACATTCCTCAAAGGCCTCCGAGGACCTTCTGTTGGAGTCTTCCCTGTCAGAAGAGAGACGGCCCTCACGTCCGGAGGATCTCTCCTTCGTGAGTTTTATCCGGGAGATGGCGGAGCCCTTTCCCTTCCAACTTTTAACAGAAGAGGATGCCCGCCACAAGATGTTGGAGGTCCTCCATTTTGTGGACACTTCTAAGGAAGTGATGGCTGTCCCAGTGCATGAGGTTCTTCTGGACCTCCTTCACCGGCTCTGGGAACACTCAGGTTCTGTGGCTCCGGTCAATAGGAAAATGGATGCCACCTATCTAGTAAACAGGCCCTAGGCTTTCAGAAGAGCCAGTTGCCACACCAGTCAGTGGTAGTTGAATCAGCCCAGAAAAAGGCCAAAAAGACCCGCCCTCACTCCTCAGCCCCTCCAGGAAAAGACCATAGAGCCTTAGATGCCCTAGGTTGAAGGGTTTTCTGGGGATCCATGCATAGCATAGCGGCATACCAGTTATACATGAATCAGTACAACAGGAACCTCTGGAAACAGATCCAGGAGTTCACGGAGCCCCTATCACAACAATTTCAGGAGGGCCTACAATCCATTCTTCAGAAAGGACTGGAAGCTGGAAAACATGAGGTGAGAGCAGCCTATGACGTTTCTGAGACAGTGTCAAGAGTCTCAGCAGGACTGAGGCTCCATGATCCTCATAGCCCCACATTGGCCACATCAGGTCTGGTTTCCCATTCTCTGCGACCTCTCTATCCAGGAGCCCATTCGCCTGGCTACCTCGCCGACCTCATCATGCAGGATCAGGGCAGGCTATGCCATCCGAACCTCTGGTCACTGTATCTAATGGCCTGGATGTTGAAAGGCTAATACTACAGTCCCTTGACCTTTCTGATAATGTCTCTCAAGTCCTGGTAGCTTCGCGTAAGCCTTCCACGCGGAAGTCATACCAAGCGAAGTGGAGGAGGTTCTCATTCTGGTGCACGCAGGAGTGTCTTGACCTTTTCTCTTGCCCCATGCTTAGGCTTTTAGACTTCCTCTGGTGCCTCTTGGAGTCTGGTCTTCAGACTACCTCAATCCAGGTCCATCTGAGTGCCATCAGCGCCTACCACCGAGGAGTGTGTGACCCCAGTCTTGGTGCAGCCCTTAGTAGGGCGTTTCATGAGGCTTACTTCAGCTGAAGCCTCCACTACGTCCCCCTGTTGTGGCCTGAGACCTCAACATTGTGCTGGCATGGCTCATGCAGCCTTATTTGAGCCCCTGCGCTCCTGTGAGTTCAAACACCTCACCTGGAAGGTCATCTTCCTCGTAGCTATTACTTCTGCTCGCAGAGTTAATGAGCTGCAGACCCTAGTGACCTATCCACCTTACATGAGGTTCTTCCACTACAGGTGGTGCTGCGCATTCACCCTAAGTTCCTGCTAAGGTAGTGACTGATTTCCACCTAAATCAGTCCATCATGTTGCCCACCTTTTTCCCAGGACCACACTTTCATCCAGGTGAACGGGCTCTGCATACCTTGGACTGCAAGCATGCTCTCGCCTTTTATTTAGACCGCACCGCAGCCCACAGGCTGTCCACCCAACTCTTTGTCTCCTTTGACAAAGATAGACTTGGAGTTGCAGTGGGCAAGCAGACCCTGCCTAATTGGTTGGCGGACTGTATTGCTTTCTGCTACCAGCAAGCAAGCCTTCCGCTCGAGGGCTGAGTGAAAGTGCACTCAGTGAAGGCCATGGCAATGTCACTAGCACAGCTCCAGGCAGTCCCTATTGCCAAAATCTGCAGGGCCGTGACGTGGAGCTCCCTCCACACCTTCACAGCCCATTACTGTCTGGACAAGGATGATCGACAGGACAGCGTCTTTGGCCAGTCTGTCCTCCGTAATCTGTTTCCAGTGTAAGAACACAACTCTTCCTACCTAGGGCCCAATATGATGTTCAGGCTGCCGCTATTGTTGCCAACAGCATCCCTGTTGTTGTGCTTGTTGCATATTATTGGGTGTCTGTTGGTCCAGGGTGTTCCGGGAGCAGCCTGCAGCTTGCTATTCACCCATCTGTAAGGACTACCATCCTGCTTGTCCTGGGAGAAAGCAGAGTTGCTTACCTGTACCAGGTGTTCTCCCAGGACAGCAGGATGTTAGTCCTCACGAAACCCGCCCGCCACCCCTCAGAGTTGGGTTCGCCTACGTTTTGTTGTTTTATTTTTCGCTTGTACTTTTCTGCTATGAAACGAGACTGAAGGGGGGCCCCATGTGGCCACAGGGTTGATGGCATGCTGGGCATGCTCAATGTGTCAGTGAAAGTTCTAGAAACTTTGACAAAAGTGTTCTGTGACAGGGCTCCATCTGATGATGTCACCTATCTATGAGGACTAACATCCTGCTGCCTGGGAGAATACCTGTTACAGATAAGCAACTCTGCTATCAGCTGCCACCAAGTTAACTCTTCATTAGGCAGGGCACCCACATGGAGATTACACCATACAATTCTGGATGCTGGCCTCAGAACTCTGTTGGGATGAAGATAGTCTCACTGCCATGTTTTGGCAGGGCCTTGCAGAGCGCATCAAGGCTTAGGGAGTTGGCCGGGACCTGCTACCTGGCTTGGACGATCTCATTGCGCTGGCCATTCGGGTGGACCTCCAGTTCCAAGAGTGAGCCCAGGAAAGAGAGGCTTCTCGATGGTATTTCGGGTTGGTGCCCAAGTTTCAGCATCCTCTGGTTCCCACTACGGATGCCATGCCATGCCTGCTTCCTCCTCTAAAGAACCTGTGCAACTCGGGAGGGCCCGGCTCATAGAAAAAGAGAAGCAGAGGCACTGGCAGCTCAGTCTCTGACTCATTGTGCCACTCTGGGGCACTTTGCTGTCCATTATCCCAAGAAGGTGGCTAGAATTTAGGCACATAAGTCAGGGGGTTTCCAGGGGCAGGCATTTTGGGGAAGAGCGGAGTTAGCCGCTCAAGTTAAGTGGCTAACTATGGTTGTGTCACTGACCTGTCCTAAAGTTAGCTATATAAACATATGTGGCTAACTTTAAGATAGGTATATTCAGCGGCGCAAGCACATGGCTAAATGTACTGTGCTAGTTAGCTGGATAGGTTTATATGGCTAACTAGCTGAGCTGCTCAGTGGTTGAATATTGCCCTCCTCATACATACATTTCAAAGTATGTTTTTTGTTTGTCTTAATAATCTGCTTATCAGTTGACGGGGTAATTTGGAATCTTTCTGCTCTGTCTGCTCTTTATTTAAAGGCATCTGGGCTACTTTAGTATTTATTGCAACCTCTCTAGTGGGATGTCCTAACTTACCTGTTTTGAGATACATCATGTGCTTCTGAGCCATGTGGGCTTTCCCCCATTATTGTGCTTAAAAACTGCTCTATCTCCTTTTTAAATGTTAGAGCCAGCAACCTGGTTGCATTCTGGTTAAGGTCGAACCCATCTCATCAGAATAGGCTCCCCCTCCTCCAGAATGTTCCCCAGTTCTTAACAAATCTGAAACCCTCTTCCCTGCACTATCATCTTATCCATGATTTGAGACTGGAGCTCAGCCTGCCTCTGGGGTCCTGCGCATGGAACGGGGAGGATTTCTGAGACTGCAATCCTGGAGATACTGGATTTCAGTTTCCTACCTAAGAACCTAAATTTAGCTTCCAGAACCTCCCTCCTGCACCTTCTTGTATTATTGGTACCTAAATGTACTATGACAGCCGGCTCCTCCCCAGCACACTCTAAAATCTTATCTAGGCAGTGCATGAAGTCCACTACTTTCACAGTAGATAGGCAAGTTACCAAACGATCCTCACGCTCATCAGCCTCCCAGCTATTTCCATTCCTAATGATCAAATGAGCCACTATAATGGCTGTCCTAACCCTTCTCTTCTGGGCACAAGGCCCCGGAGCCATATCCTTGGTGTGAGAGGATAAGGCATCACTTGGAGGGCATGTCCTTGCTACAAGATCACTTCCTGCCTCACAAAGGTGATGGTCTCCTGTCATGGGCTGCTTGACTGAAGTTAGGACTGCTCTATTATGTCCCTGATGGTCTTATGTATATAGATATCTGTCTGCCTCAGCTCCTAATTTTTTTGCAGCTTTACCTACTTAGATAAAGTGGTCCCTGACTTTGATTAAACTCTATTGTCCCACCTTTGTGAATTTGTTTCCCCCAGTTATTTGTCTTGTTTGTCTGTCTTGACTAGATTGCAAGCTCCATGGAACAGTGAATATCTTTTATGCATATCTTTTTTTTTTTTTTTATATTATCTCTTTATTGATTTTTTAACAAAAACATTCAAAGTATCCACTTTGAGACAGTAATATGGCATTACAAGAAGATAAAGTAAAATAAATTTCAAATACAGGAAATTAATCGTATAATAATGTCTCCAAATGTAACACCGGTTAGACCTCTAATAATATGGGGGGGGGGGGGGGGTACAGCAAAATTAAGGAGAAATCAGGAAATACATATTTCTAGAATTGCATCGTATAACCATGTATTTTACTCTGGGCCAGTATCATTAATGCTTAGTTGATTTAAAGCTTTCTTCCCTTCCACAAAGCTTTTTAAATGTTCTTGCTAGTAAAAGATATTTGTGTCATCTTTATATTTCACGATGCATTTGCATGGGAAGCGTAAAAAAAATGTCGCTCCCACAGCAAGCACCTCAGATTTTAAATCAAGAAATGCTTTTCTTCTCTGTTGTGTTATTTTGGTAACGTCCGGATAAATTCTTACAAGAGCTCCCATAAAGCTTTTACTGGCCTTTTTAAAATAGGCCTGCATAATATCTCCCATATCTTTTTCAATTAAAAATGAAATTAGGAGCATAGATCTCTCTGCGATCTCCTAAGCTGATGACTCTAAGAATTCCGTTAAATTTTCTAGAACATTTGGAGTTATAATTTGTCTTTGCTGAGTCTTGCGTAGAGGAAGAAAAAATACTTTATCCAGAGGAGGAGTTCTTTCAGTGGAAATTTCCAAAACTTCTAGAAAATATCTCTTTACAGTCATTCGCGGTAACTCTCCTACTACTCTTGGAAAATTCAATAACCTTAAATTTAAATGCCTCGCAGCATTCTCTAGATTTTCAATTTTTCTGTTAATAGCCCCAATGTTCTGTACCATGGTTGCCTGAACCATTTTTACATGCTTAATTTCTTCTTCCACTTTCTGAAAATTTTCTTTTACATCCAGTTTAGATTTCCCAAAATTTTCATTTAGCAACCACATCTGAGAGGATAGGACACCGATATTTGTAGAGCATTCAGTTAAAGACTTTGCAAGGCTTGATGTTAGAGACCATAAGGCCTCTAAAGTAACTACCTCCGGTTTCTTAAAGTTCACAACTTTGCTGGGTATAATGGGGGTAATAGAAGACAAGTTCTCACCGCTTCTGTTGTCTGAATTCCCCTCCAATTCCAGCCCTAGGCCTCCAGCGGCATTTTCTCCGATTCCTTCGGGTATCCGGGTGCCTTGCTCCCACGACGCAACCCCCTCTGCTCGATCAACACGCACATCCACGTCGGGACTGCCGGTCGGGCGAGACGTCGAGGTTTCGCGCTCGGAAGGAGGTAGCCTCTGGTCCGGGCTGAGAGAATGTAACTCCGAAGCCTGCTCGTGGTGTCCCTCCACAGAACCTGCAGCCAGACTACTCAGACCCTCTTCCACTGGTTTGACGGCGCATTGTGGGATGGTTTTCTGCCCCGGGGGTAGCGAGGACGTCGAGGGGTAAGTTCTCTGCTTCCCCTTTCATTTAGGAGCCATCACAATCAGGAAACAAGTCAAATTTTAGGAAAAACCGCCGGAGCAGATTCACTATGCTGCCGACTACGACACCATCTTGACTCCGTCCCCCTCTTATGCGTATCTTTACAGGGCTTGGATATGTCTTGTAGCACTATACAAAACACTGATAGTAGTGGTAGAAGTAGTTTCTAATTTCAGAACTTTTTCCAGGTATTGCATATCCCCTAGCTGGATTTAACAGGAAGCTAGGGGTCATTCAGCAGGGTGTCAGAGCACTACCTGAGAAGAAATGTGTAGTTTTATGGTGCAGAAAAGACTCCAAATTATTCAAAAAATAATATTTAGTGAATATTTTTGCCTCAAGATATATAGCGATGTATATTAGAACTGAATGCACTGAATGTATGCTTACAAAGTTTCTCCCATTCTGTGATTAATCCAAACTAATCAGACCAGAATTTCACGTGAATTAGTACATAACTGTCCAGTTTATTTATCATCCTCTGTTTTGGCTGCTTTCAGCTCCTGCAGAGCTATTCCACTTGATAACTGGAGAAGAAAAAAAGGATTGCAAGATATGCATTATGCCTTCAATTTTTTCATCAATATATTTGCAATTGTGACTCAGTAATACCACATACCTGGACAAAGGTTTCTCACAATAATCTTGTTACTTATGCTTTTTTCTTGTGCGGGACTTTATTAGCCCTGTGGTATTCAGCAGGATAAATCAGTCACTAATAACTACAGGATCACATGGAATATTTAGGGCTGTTCTACTGAATTAAGGGGGTCATTTTCTATAGCTTTCACACACGAAAAGGGACTTCTCGCATGTGATAGCTAGATCTGGGCAGAGTCGGCACCGGAAGGGGAGGAGTCGGGGCGGCACCGGGGCGAACGCGGCGAACACATCGCTGACGGCGAAAAGGTAAGGGCCCTTATCGCCACCAGTAACGCGCCCAATAGCACCACCTTTTACGGTGGCGCTATTGGTTTGCGAAAGACGGCAGCGATCGCACCACAGTGGTGCGATCGCTGCTGGCTTTCGCAGACCCCTCCCCCCCTCCCCCCCCCCTCCCCCGCTTTCCCCCCCGGTACTGTACGATTCACTAAGGCCTGCAATTTTAGAAAATCCAGGCCTAAGGAAGCAATAAGAAGGTCCATATTCAGATATAATCAGGCTAGCAAAGTTAGCTGGATAAACTTAGGACAGCTCTTTGGCCTAACCAGATTTAGGTGGCTGTCATCTGGCTAACAAGAATAAAACCTTTACTTAAGAATCAACAGTATCCCATGGATTGACTCCTGTCACTGGTCTCCAGTGTTGTATACAAACTCTTACCTTTGGCTCTAAGAAATGATTTGTGCATGGTGGTGGCCACCCTCCTGGCAACTGCTGTGATTAACAGGCTAACCTAGATTGAGAGTACCCCTTGTATGGATATCCTTGGGCGATAAGGAGCCACCCATTACTTGCCTCAGTGCCCAAAGTCTGGTATGGCAGAAAAGCTGAACTTGACAGTTATGCATGCTCTTGCATGTTATAAGGCATGGTAACAAGGTATATGTATAGTGCAGGTCATCAATAAGCATTAGCTATTGCAGGTCTCCAGACATGTCAACTCAGTCCTGCCCCTGAATTCAGATAAGCAAGGCCAACGGAGTGAGGCAGACTCATCACAAGTCTTCCCTCAGATTGAATTCATGAGCAGGTGCATTTCTTCTCATCTCACCCACCCCACTTCCCTTTAAACTCTAGGGAAGAAGTGAAGCAACAGGTGTGCAGCTCAGGATATAAGGTTGCTCTTCAGTGGATCAAAACAACAATGGAGACAAACTGAGTATCACTTTTTAAAATCATGTGCTGTAGCCTGAAAAAAAGGCTGAAGGTGCCATAAACATTGCCTGATTCACATTCATCCTGGTTATTTTGCTGCAACGGACAGGTATCCCACTATAGAAGTAAAATGTTAAAAAGAACATACCATGCTTGACTTAATCAGAAAGTAATATTTGCTGAGCTTAAGAATCAGTTAAAGCATGTGTGGCTCGATTACCTTCACAGCCAAAAAAGCCCCTTTTTCATCTTAAAGTATTTCATGATGAGTTCTCTGGTTACTGATAAACCCATTTTCTGTCTGAAACCAGCAGCTGCAGACTGCACAGATAACAGCTGGCTGAGAAACTGATGCCTGATATAGGCATCTCATCTTGTACTCTGGCTCTTAAACCTAGTTGTTCTATAATAATTATTTTGTCTCGTTGTGCAGCCATGGCCTTGCTGTTCTAAGTTGTGAATATCATTATTATACTAGTTTCAAATTATTTTACGGCAGTCTAGGCATCATTCTCTGTCTACAGGGGATAAGTTTAGTTAGTAAATTAGGTCTTTTGTATCTTTTTCATTGTTCATTTATTTCGAAAAAAAAAGCTTATAATCCTCTGATCCACCAGTCTCAGCGGATTAAGATACAACATACATATTCAACAATAACAGCTACAACAAACAACCACAAAATTGCATTAGTTGCTACACAGTAAATCTGTCAAACCCCCCCCCCCCCCAATGATAGAGTCCCATTGGAAAGATCCCAGCCAAAGTTAAATACACTCTCAGCATAAGACAATGAGAAGAAAATAAGATTTAAGAAGCTTTCTAAAATAAAGCAGATCTGTTTTAGTACTCATCAGGAAGACTATTGCATAAAGAAGGATCCGCTACGTGAAAAAATATGTTTCTTAGACATTGACAATCATATTTGACTGAGGGGTGGAATCTCAAGGAAATGTTGCAAAGAGGAACAAAGACTCCAAATTGGTTGATATCTCCAAATTGTTGAAGTCAAATGAAGGAGCATGTTCATGTAGAGCTTTGAAAACCCAAATCAGTATTTTGAACTTTACCCGCCAGAAATGTGAAAGTCTGTCAGAACACAGTCCTTCATTAAAGATTCTCAAGGGAGACAACCCTCAAACATCTTAACCACCATGTAACGTTTGGCCGGTTGCAGGATGGCCCCCTGACCAGCCACACACCCTGGAAGGATGCTGCTGACCACAGAGCAGCAGGAACACAGCCGTCACTGCCTTCTCTGGCCGCGCCATGCTGGTCCCTAAGGTGCGCGCACACGCCTCAGCCCTTCTTTTAAAGGCCCCGCAGAAGGAAACAGGTCTCAGCACCTCCTGACGATGTCAGGCCCCCCCCCCTCCCCCCAGGCCATTTAAACCCAGCTGGACCCCAGGATCTTTGTCTCAACAGCAGGTCCTCCTGCCTCGTCTGCAGTGTATGCTGCTTTCCTTTGTGCCTTGTCGTCCTGCTTCCCTTGGTGTCTTGCTGTGTCCCCTTGCTGTGCTCCTGTCTTGCCTCATTTCCTGTTTTACCTCCTTGCCTTGCTCCTGTCTCATCAGCCTCTCTGTTGCCTTGTCCTGTCCTCCCCACCTTGTCTTGGTCCTCTGTGTTCGTCCGTCCTTATTCAGTCTGTCTTCTGACTCTTGGATATTGACCTCTGCTACAGACCCTGACTACTCTCTTGCCTGCCGCCTGGTACTGACCTCTGCTATGGACCTGGAACCCAAGAGCTCAACCTGTGGGGAACAGGGCTGGTATAGGTGAAGCTGCAATTCTGGTCCCAGTAAGGGCGTGTCCGCCAGCTGTCAGTGTGGGCCTAAGAGGTTCACCTACTAGGCTGAGTCAACCATGTCACAGCCCAAGGGCTCACATCCATGACATACAAGACCTATGCATCTTGGTTATATCTTCATGATCACAGTACATGTAGATTTGTTCACCTGAAGACTTCAGTTGTATGGAATTCTATTTTGCCATATTATTTTTTATTTACTTTCTCAGATACCTATGATGAAACTATTTCACTTTCTTGACATAATGGCTGTAGGTCATCCATGGTTCATGATCATAAACTAGAGAAGTTAGGATTACAGTTGTCTAGACTTTCAACTTTGTCTGCAATGGTTATGCCTTTTCTATCCCAAGACTTCTCAAGTATTTCTCCAAAACCTGAGCTGCTTTTACCAGTTCTGTAGGAAATTCTGTCACGTGTGTGTGAACTTTGCATGACAAGGTGCTACCTAGGTAAATGAATTTGTCTACAGCTTTTTCTAGAGGAAAAGTCCATAACATAATTAGCCAGGTAATTAAGGAAAGCTATTGCTATCCCTGGGAGTAACAGGAATTAGATCTATTTTATGGGATGTGCCAGGCACTTGCAATCTGGATTCGCCACTATCAGAGACATGATGCCGGGCTCAATGGATTTTGGTCTGACCCAGCATGGCACATCTTATGTTAACAAAGGCCCTCCAAAGGCTTGTTGCTTTGGGAGTCTTTTGGATAGTTAAATAAGAATTTGGAACTATTTTAAGATGAGAACTTACACGTGACATCATCCAGATTTTGATGGTTGCACACAAATATTGATGATAGTGGTGTAGCATGTCTCAAAAGTGACAATCTTCTGCTTACTAAATGATCACTTATGTCCTTAGGGTCATATGCTATCTGTAAATTTGGCTTTAATAGTGAAGCAAACTCCATCTTCTTGGGAATAATTTTTAGAATAACTGCCCCAGAATAAATTTAGCCAATTCAGGCTCCTTCAGTCTATCTTCCTATCTTCCATTGAAAGATGAGTTCCAATTAATGCTGCAATGTGGTTTTGCATTTAGTCAGTTTTCTACCAGCCAAAGCAGTTCTTTTTTTCTGCTGAGTCAGAGATACAGTCGTAAATAAATTATCATTATTATTATTCATCTGTTTCAGGTTTTAATATTTACCATAAGGTAGACTATGATTTTTCACAAGCGTTCACATGAATGTATTTTTTAAATGTATTGTTTATTAAGATTCCTTATTTTATAAATAAGAATCAATGGATTCATAACCAAATTTCAGAACAAATATAAAAAATAAAATAAAACCCTAATTGGTACGAACAAGCCCACATTATTAAAAAAAAAAAAAAAAAAAAAGGGAGGGAGGGAGAAGAGGGAAAAAAAAGAACAGTATAATAGTTTCCAAAAAAGCAGGAAGATTAAACATTCTTAACCAGTCTAGTTAATAAGAATAATTACTTCAACTCCCAGCATTCTTATCACCAAGAAAAGATTCCAAGTGAAGTGGATCTGAGAATACAAATTTGTTATTCTGCTAAGAAATCAGGCACTTGCAGGGGAATTTAAGGAAAAAGTAACTCCCGTATCCAAAACCCATTGCCTTAATAAAAGGAGCTGCTTCCTCCGTATCTGAGTTGTTGCGCAGGAGGTGGACCCTTGGGCCGAGATGGGGGTGATGCTACCCGCAGGGCAAGCCCTAAGGGTCCCCACCGTTGGCAGGCAGAGCTGGCTGATTGAAGGAGGCCGCCGGAGCTTCGCCAATACCAGCCCTCGTTCCCCACAGGTTGAGCCCTTGGGTACCGGGGCTGGCTGGACTTAGGTAGGCCTCCATCCGAGGTCTTCTCAGGGATGATAAGGAAGTCAGCCAGGGGCCAGCAGCAGCAGTAGGATTAGGGGGTCTGATCTGGATGAGGCGGAATCTCGGAGCCCTGGGCGCCAATGAGAACAGGAGGCAGACAGAGGGCACCCGAGTAAGAACAGGCCGAAGCCTGAGAGGCCAAGTCCAGAGTGAATTCAACAGGAGCGTCGTAAAGCAGGCTGAAGTCAGGGCAGGCAGCAGGCAAGGAAGAGTGGCAAGACAAGCACAGATCAAAACCAGAAGTTGGCTGGAGAATGGTCAGGCAAAGCAAAGGTCAAACCAGGAGACGGGCAGGAATGTAGTCAGACGTAGCAGAGGTCAAAGCCAGGAATCAACCAGTAGCATGGTCAGACGAAGCAGAGGTCAAAGCCAGGTATCAATCTGTAGCGGTAGTCAGACGAAGCAGAGGTCAACGCCAGGTATCAATCTGTAGAAGACAAGCAGGGTAGACACGGAACACATGAGCAGGAACGGATACCAGGAACAGGAACACAGATGAAGCAAGAACACAGAGGAAACGCAGGAACAAGTAACTAAGCACATGACTAGTGTGGAGACCTGTTGCCAAGGCAAAGAAGCACTGGCTGGGCCCGGCCTTAAGAACCGGGACCCAGTGACGTCGTCATCCGGAGCCGTGGGTTGGTTTCCTGCCACGGAGCTGGGAGCATGGGGAGCAGCCCGGACACAAAGGCGGCTTGCCCACAGCCGCAAGAGAGGCAGAACCAGGTGCTGGAATAGGCAAATGGGGGAAAGAGGGCTTGGCCACGGGCCTGCTGCGGCTGGCACACGCAACATGAGTGGCATGGGAAACATTGGGAAATATTTGTATTCTCTGCCCACAAAAGGAAACAATTTGATAGGCAAAATATTTCTTAAACACTAGATCTTTATCCTGTTCTGAGCAGAAGGTAACAAATAATGTAAATCTAACAGGTATGTCATCAATGGAGGCTTCCAAAAAGGAGGATAAACCTGTAATCCTAAAGTAACCCCTGATAAGAGAGGAAGGATCTCTTTGTCAAGTAGTATATCTTAGAAAGGAGAGGAATTTTATCACCATCAGAAGATAGAACATCACATATATATTTTTTAGACAGTTCCAGTGATGATAAGTCTCATAACTGAGAAATTGAGGAAATGCAAGTCCCTTGATCTCTGGTTATTCTCCAGCAATTCTAACCGGTTCTGAATATACAAACTGTCTTTAATAAAAGTTGTATTGTAAGTTTACAGAATTGTCATCTGTGCTGAACTGAAGAGACGGTATTCTCCAGCCCCTTGACTCTCAACCTGCTCTTCCATCTAGTGTCTATGGAAAACTGGCTGAACTGCTGAGTGGAGTAAGAAAGATTCTTGTCCATTTTTGCAATCAACCTCCACAGATCCTTCAGAGTAACATTCACCGGTTCCTCTAACCCCATGAACCAACAGGACCAGGAGGAATAGGATTAGGTAGGGGAGTTCAACAGTTGGACAAGAAGCACTCCCCAGTTTGGTAGAAATAGTCCCACTGGGAGCTGCTGAAACTATCTCCCCCATCCTTATATCGAACAGGAATAGTACCCTTAACTGCTGTTGGGGTGACACCTATCCCCCTCTGCACCAATACTAAAGGACTGACCTGTTGGCTGTGAGGAGGCTGACTTTCACCAGGACTTAAAGCTCCCAAAGCAAAATCACCTTCATTCATGTCCATTTCTGGTGTTCCAATAATACACTGAATATAATTGTCCATAGGCCCGTGTATAACTACTGGGATAGGTGATGAAGTTGATGGCTTAACCTTTCTCTTTCTTCCCATCAGGCAGAAGGGGCTTGCCCCTTTGGCACGCAGCCTTGACTGCATGCTGGTGCCTGCACACTGCAAAGCCCTTGGTTAAATAGATGGTGCAGCGCCATTAGATGACATCAACTGCTGCTCCCAGATGGGGGGAAGGGCCACTCTCACCTTGTGCCACACGTACAGGAACAGCTGGTCTTTCCTTCTTGAAGCTCTCAAGATCTCCCTCCACATGGATGCATTTTATAATATGTCTGACTGTCCTAGAATTACACACCTCCAGGTCTGCTTTCTTGCTATAGGATTTATGTTGATTATATAACATAATTATTTATCAGAGCACATTTAAAAATCTAATGCCAAAGGTGAAGACTTTGTTATACATATATCAACAATTAATTTAATTATACATTATAATATATATACATGTACATGAAATGTTTGCATTTACACCCAGTTAATTCATTGAATTAGACAGTGTAACATTGCAACATCTGTAATAGTTTGGTTTGTGAGTTGTAATTAGTTATAATTCACAGGACATTCTTTAATCAAAGTCAAAGCAATTATCAGACTCTTTTCATTTTGATAATTAGTAGAATTCTGAATTTTTTTGCAATATATATGAAAACAAGTAAAAGGACACAGCATGCAGTGTCATTGTCAGTGCTGCAAAATCTGGGAGGGAAATGGTTAATTGTGGCCCAAGGTGAACATGGCATGATCACATGTATTTTATTGCTTAATCATTATAGCATAAGCTTGCATTCTTTGGACCTGTCACATTGGGTGATTTTTCCAGGAAGAGATAACTTTAAGCCTGTATGGATTGCAGCTGTTTACAGTACTTCTTGTTCCGTTCCACAGATCTGGAAGAATGTGCTATTTGATAGCAAGTGAACATGTGAGAGAGCCTTAGAAATTTGTGTCATGTTATCACTGAGCTGGGATATGACAGAGGTTTAAAAAATTGTGAGCAGGGTAGAACGGGTAATCAGAGAACATGTATTTACCCTTTCTAATAGTAGTAAGACTAGGGGACACTCCATGAAACTAACAGGTGGCAGATGTAAAATAGTTTAAGGAATTTTTTTTTAGTTGGAGTCCATGCACAATACAAGCAAGAACAGCATCAAATTTTCATCTAGGCACTAACTAGCCTGTCAGCTAATACTATGAACATAACACATGCCATACTGGGTCAGACCAAGGGTCCATCAAGCCCAGTATCCTGTTTCCAACAGTGGCCAATTTTTGCAACAATGGACCCCTGAGCCGAGACGAGTGTGGTCCTTTCCTGAGAGAGGATCCACCAGGCTCTCATCATTGGGAGGCGAATCTAGATACCAGTCTGGGGTCGAGGCCAGCAGCAGACAGCAGAATCCAGATACCGGTCCAAAGGTCAAGACAGGTGGCTAGCAGCAGAATCCAGTGAATAGTCCAAGGGTCGAGACAGGCAGCAGACAGCAGAATCCAGGTACCGATCCAAAGGTCGAGACAGGCGGCTAGCAGCGGAATCCAGTGAACAGTCCAACGGGTCGAGACGGGCAGCAGACAGCAGAATCCAGATACCGGTCCAAAGGTCAAGGTCGAGAGTCAGTCCAGAGGGAAAGGAGCAGGATGAGTTTGGAGGAGAGAGAAGGACCAGGAAGCCGGGAACAAGGGTTGAAGGCACAGGGGCAGGAGCCAGACGCCATGAAGAGCAGAACCAAACGCAGCCAGCAACTTCCAGGAGAACCTGTTGCAGAGGCAAAGCTGGAGAGCAGGGACCAGGTTAAAATAGTCCCTGCTTGATGATGAAAGCAGGGAACCGGGGAATTTTCCCGCCGCGGTCCCTTTAAGACCCAATGGGAGGTGCGCACCCGTGCCTATGCTGAAGTCGGGTCTGAGGTGCTGGTGGCATTCCTTGTTGCCGTGAAGAGTCACGGCGGAAGCGTTTTCTTGCCACTGCTGAAGAGGAAGGATCTGCTCCGGGACCCTGATAGGTGAGGGAAGCCAGCTGCTCAATCCTGTGGCCGGCAAGCGTAACACCAATCCATGTCACAAGTACCTGGCAAGTACCTAAACATTAGATAAATCGCAAGCTACTATGGCTTATTAATTACCATAATAGAATGTTATGGTTTTTTCCT
This sequence comes from Rhinatrema bivittatum, assembly GCF_901001135.1. Taxonomy (NCBI): domain Eukaryota; kingdom Metazoa; phylum Chordata; class Amphibia; order Gymnophiona; family Rhinatrematidae; genus Rhinatrema; species Rhinatrema bivittatum. Next base: position 169,771,242 of record NC_042622.1, on the reverse strand, counting down.
CTAGGAACTTATCCAAACCTTTTTTGAACCCAGTTACACTAACTGCTGTAACCACATCCTCTGGCAATGAATTCCAGAGCTTAACTATGCACTGAGTGAAAAATAATTTTCTTCAATTTGTTTTAAATGAGCTACTTGCTAACTTCATGGAGTGCCCCATGGTCCTTCTATTATCTGAGAGAGTAAATAACTGATTTACATTAACTTTTTCAAGTCCTTTCATGATTTTGTAGACTTCTATCATATCCCCCCTTCAGTCACCTCTTCTCCAAACTGAACAGCCCTAACTTCTTTAGCCTTTCTTCATAGGGCAGCTGTTCCATGCCCCATATCATTTTGGTCGCCCTTCTCGGCACTTTCTCCAGTGCAGCTATATCCTTTTTGAGATGCGGTGACCAGAATTGCACATAGTATTCAAGGTGCGGTCTCACCATGGAGCGATACAGAGGTATTATGACATCCTCCGTTTTATTTGCCATTCCCTTCTTAATAATTCCTAACATTTTGTTTGCTTTTTTGATCGCCAAAGCACACTGAGCTGATGATATCAATGTATTATCCACTATGACGCGTAGATCTCTTTCCTGGGTGGTAACTTCTAAGATAGAACCTAATATTGTGTAACTACAGCAAAGGTTATTTTTCCCTATATGCATCACTTTGCACTTGTCCATGTTAAATTTCATCTGCCATTTGTAAGCTCAGTCTTCCAGTCTTGCAAGGTCCTCCTGCAATTCATCACAATTTGCTTGAGATTTAATTACTCTGCATAATTTAGTGTCATCTGCAAATTTGATCACTTCACTCGTCATACCCTTTCCAGATCATTTATAAATATATTAAAAAGCATGGGCACAAGTACAGATCCCTGAGGCACTCCACTGTTTACCTTTTTCCACTTAATCATACGCTGTTTTCTGTCTTTTAATCAATTTGCAATCCACAAAAGGACATCACCTCCTATCCCATGACTTTTTAGTTTTCTTAGAAGCCTCTCATGTGGAACTTTGTCGAACACCTTCTGAAAATCCTAATACACCACACCTACTGGTTCACCTTTGTCCACATGTTATTCACTCCTTAAAAAAAATGTAGGAGATTTATGAGGTAAAACTTCCCTTGGGTAAATCCATGTTGGCTGTGTCCCATCAAACCATGTCTATCTAAATGTTTTGTGATTTTTATTCTTTATAACAGTTTCCACGAATTTTTCCCAGCACTGAAGTCAGGCTCACTGATCTATAGTTTCCTGGATCACCCTTGGATACCTTTTTAAATATAGGGGTTACATTGGCCATCTTCCAATCTTCAGGTACATCAGATGATTTTAATGATAGGTTACAAATGAATTGAAATAGGTCTGAAATTTAATTTTTTAGTTCTTTCAGAACCCTTGGCTGTAATCCATCCATTCCAGGTGATACGCTACTCTTCAGTTTGATAATCAGGCCTACCACACCTTCCAGGTTCACTGTGATTTGGTTCAATTGATCTGAATCATCACCCATGAAAACCTTCTCTGGTTCTTATGTTCTTATGACTAGCCCAAGTTCACAGGGTGTCTCTTCAACATCCTCTTCAGAAATCCCTGAAGCAAAGAAATTGTTTAATCTTTTCACGATGGCCTTATCTTCTCCAAGTGCCCCTTTAACCCCTTGATCATTCAATGGTCCAACCGACTCCCTCACAGGCTTTCTGCTTCGGATACATTTTTATAAGTTTTTATTGTGAGTTTTTGCCTCTATGGCCAACTTCTTTTCAAATTCTCTCTTAGCCTGTCTTATCAGTATCTTACATTTAACTTGTCAGTGCTTATGCTTTATCCTATTTTATTCTGATGGATCCGTCTTCCAATTTTTGAATGATGATCTTTTGGCTAAAATAGCCTCTTTCACCTCACCTTTTAACCATGCTGGTAATTGTTTTGCCTTCCTTCCACCTTTCTGGTCTGTGCTTCTAGGATGATATTTTTTAACAGTCTCCACACCTGTTGCACCCTTTTTACCTTTGTAGCTACGTCTTTCAGTTTTTTCTAAATATTTTTCTCATTTTATCAAAGTTTCCCTTTTGAAAGTTTAGCGCTAGAGCCGTGGATTTACTTACTGTTCCCCTTCCAGTCATTAATTCAAATTTGATCATATTATGATCACTATTGCCAAGCAGACCCACTAACGTTACCTCTCTCACCAAATCCTGCGCTCCACTGAGAATTTGATCTAAAATTGCTCCCTCTCTCATTGGTTCCTGTACTAATTGCTCCTTAAAACTGTCTTTTATTCCATCCAGGAACTTTATCTCTCTAGCATGCCCTGATGTTTCACTTACCCAGTCAACATTGGGGTACCATATTTTGCAGACCATAAGACGCACCGGATTATAAGGCGCAGCGCATTAAATGAAACAAAGCTCAGACTGTAGGGCAAACTTTATTCAACTCTTTCACAATAACTTTCAACTTGTTCAGTTGTAACTGCAAATCAATACACTTACATTTTCAGTTCATTCCTCCACCACAAATCCATCAAATCCTTCATCTTCAGTGTCGGAGTTTAACAGTTGGGCGATTTCTGTATCAAGCATGCTCGGGTCCCCCTCATCATTATCCGAGTCGGTCTCGTTGCTGCTGCTTAGCTCTTCAGTGATGATTCCAGCCTTCCTGAAAGCTCGGATGACACTGGAGACTGATACCTTCTTCCAGGCATCCACGATCCACTGGCACATAGTGGCATAACTCGCCCGGCGTTGCCTCCCTGTGTTGGTGAATGTGTGGTCACCTTCTGTCATCCAATGCTCCCACGCAGCTCGCAATTTAACTTTAAATGTCCTGTTGACGCCGATATCTAGCGGCTGGAGCTCTTTGGTTAATCCACCGGAATTACGGCAAGCTCTGAATTAGTTTTCTTCACTTGGGCTTTGACAGTATCGGTCACATGGACGTGCATGGAGTCACAGACCAATAGGGATGGGGATTTGTGAAAAAAGCCGTCCGGTCTCTTGACGTAGACCTCCCTTGGCCACTCAATCATCTTCTCCTCGTCCATCCAGCCCTTTGGGTTAGCCTTGACGATGACACCAGCAGGAAACTTTTCTTTTGGCAAAGTCTTCCTCTTGAAAATGACCATGGGTGGTAGTTTCTGGCCATTAGCCTGACAGGCAAGAACTACAGTGAAAGATGACTTCTCGTTTCCTGTGGTACGTATAGATACCATACTGGTCCCTGTTTTCTCAACAGTATGTTTTACGGGGATATCGAAAGTGAGGGGGACCTCATCCATGTTAGTGATGTGTTCTGGCTGGATATTCTTTTCATTTATCTTGGTTATGCAGTAGGTGCGGAAAATGGCCAGCTTCTCTTCATAATCCTTTGGCAGTTGCTGGCAGACAGTAGTTCTGGTGCGGATGGAGAGATTATGTCCTTTCATAAAACGAAAGCACCATGAAGGACCTCCTCGAAAGTCCTTGATCTCCATGTCGCGTGCTAACGCTGTGGCTTTGAGTCGAATAGAGACAGTGGAGACGCTTCTACCTGCGGTTCTCTGTTCGATAACCCACTGTTCTATTTTGTCCTCCAACTGTGGCCATCTTGCTTTGTTTCCTTGGAAACTCAGTTTGGTCTTCTTTACCTGGCATAGGGCATCTTCTTGTTTCCTCCACTTATGCACCATAGATTCATTAATGTTGAATTCTCTTGCAGCTGCTCTATTTCCATGCTCTACTGCATGACTTATAGCTTTAAGCTTAAAATCTGCATCATAAGCATGTCTCTTAACAGGAGGCATTTTTTTTTTTATAAATGTATTTATTCAAATTTTCAAAAGGTAGTACATCCATTGAAACAGTGCCACAGATATACAGATTAAAACATTTGTAAACAGCTAGGCACAACATAGCAATCCACTTTTGCTTACCATCTTTGCTACCCACATAACTTCCCCCTGTAGTTCCTCCCCCCCCCCCCCCCCCACCCTCTTTGGGACCTGTCGGTATACAGTAAAGAATGTCAAAAGGATCTCTTATCTTCCATTGGCGAATAGAGTCGAAACACATTCCTGCATCATGGGTGTGAGAGTGTTCCAATAGCTGCTCCATATCTCTCGGCATTTATTCACTGCTGACTGGGATTTATCATGCGCAGTCATGTAATCAAATTGAAGTACCTTAAAGAGTCTATTTTTCCATATTTCAACTTTTGGTGAAGCTTCCGAGATCCACTCCATAAGGATCGGCTGTAAGGCTACTAAGAGGGCCTTCTTTAAGAATAGTTGGTCCTGTTCCTGTATTTGTTCCAGCGGACCTTTAATCAGTCTCAGCAAACATAGGTCTGGAGTCCTGGTGATAGTTCTCTGTATGATAGACCCCAATATGCTTGTCACACTATCCCAATACCCAGCAATTTTGGGACAATCCCAAAATAAGTGCTTCAACGTTCCTTTATCCATATTGCATTTTTGACACTTATCTGTGGCACACAACTTGGCTTTAAACATTCTAGTTCTAGTCATATACATACATCTAAGTACTTTGTATCCCATTTCCCTCAAGTTAATGTTGTCTGTAACCTTTACTATATCTAATAATATCTGAGCTAAGTCTTTCTTAGATAACACTATCTCAGCCTGAGTTGCCCATGTACCTTGTAAATCGTCCAAAACCCTCACCATGGGAATATCTCTCAGTGCTCTAGAAAAAACCGAGCAAGAATTTTGTTTTTTCCCAACCGGCGTAAAAAAGGTTCTAAATTTGGCCAAGTGAGATTTCTGAATTGGGCCACAATGAGTTGCCAGTGTTTCTATGTAATGCCTGGCCTGCAAGTAGGCATAAAACTCTTTGGTATCTAGTGAGTAGTTATCTTGCAATTCCCTGAAACTGTACACACAAGCCCGATCCTCATCCCACAACTGGACCACATTATGTAGGCCCCTTGTCTCCTATCTATGAAAGATAATACTGGTGTTCCCTACCTCAAACTGTGGGTTTCCCCTAATCTTAAGATAGGGTGATATCCCCCTGTCTGTTTGGAGCTTGGATCTGCACAAGTATAACCAGGCTCGTCTGCACGCTTGTATGAGGATACTTTTCTTATATTTGGCAGGGACCTCTGTGTCCCGCAAATGGAGGAAGTTTTCGGGACAGTATGGTGCGGTCCAATCCAATACAAACTCATAAGGAGAATACAAGCTGGAGCCCCGAAACCAGTCTTGCATATGCCTTAATAGACAGGCCAAGTTATAGTCCCTCCAGTTTGGGCACGAGAGTCCCCCTTGCAGATATGGAAGCATCAGAGAGCTTAAGGACACTTTCGCTCTTTTGCCTCCCCACAGATAATGGGTCAATATGCTATTCATATGTTGAATTTCCTTTTTTGTTAACCAAATTGGGATATTCTGTAAGACATAGAGCCACCGTGGCAATTCCATCATCCGAAGGAGATTTAATTTCCCCATGAGCGATAATGGCGGTTTACACCAGATACCCAATCTCTGCTCCATATGCTGCAAGAGGTGTCCGATGTTAGTCCCTTTAAGTTGTTCCACCTTTCTAGTCAATTGTATACCCAAGTATCTCATAGTCCTCCCCACCCAACGTAGTGGGAAGTCCCCCTTCCACTGAGTTTGCACATTAGGTCCTAGGTCCATAGCTTCTGATTTTTCCTTGTTAATCTTTAGGCCAGCAAACATGCCAAATAATTTCTGATGGACTAGCACCTTTTGCAGCGATTGTTTCGGGGAAGTCAGGAAGACAAGAACATCGTCTGCGAATGCAGACACTTTAAATTCCTGGGTCCTTCCCCTATATCCCCTTATCTGTTCGTCCCTTTCTATCTTTCGCAGAAGGGGATCTATAGTTAGTATATATAGCAGAGGTGACATCGGGCATCCCTGCCGGGTTCCCCGATATAATTGGAAGTCCTCCGATACATGCCCATTTGCTATAATTGCCGATTTTGGGTTCTGATAGAGCATTGCTACGTTTTGTAGGATTGCCCCTTCGAACCCGTATCTTTCCAATACTGAAAATAAGTATGACCACGATACCCTATCAAACGCCTTTTCCGAATCAAACCCGACTACTAAGGCTGGTGTTCCATTGGTTTCTGTTTCTTCCATAGCTATGAGTAGTTTGGTTAAATTGGAACTGACTGATCTCCCTTTTACAAATCCCACTTGTGTTGGGGTGATTATGGATGGCAGTACGTGACTCATTCTATCTGCCATTATCTTGGCAAACAGCTTGGCCTCAAAATTTAATAGGGATATCGGCCTATACGATGATGTCAAGGCTAGGTCTTTGCCCGGTTTTTCCAGGACTGTAATAAAAGCCCTTGTTAACCCTTCCGGGAAGGCCTTCCTCTGCTGGGCTGCGGCGTAGAATTTCAGTAGGTCAGGGGCAATTTGATATAAAAGGCTTTTATAATATTCCGCACTAAAACCGTCAGGGCCCGGAGCTTTTCCCCTTTTACTTGTTTTGATGACACTGATAATTTCCACTAATGTTATAGGTTGGTTTAGTTGCTCTAGTTGTTCCGGGGAAATTCGAGGGACAGGCAAATCTTTAAAGAATTCGTCTTCATGTTCCACGCCACCTCGCCTATCCTCTGTGTATAATTGTTTATAGAAGTCTCTGAAAGCAGCACAAATAGCGGCCCCTTTCTGAATTGGATTCCCATTGGAATCCTTTAACTTTGCAATATATGTTTTGCCTCTGGCAGTGCGAGTCAACTTGGCGAGGAGATTTCCTGCCTTATTTCCATATCGAAAAAGCTTATGTTCACCAAATAATATGGATTTCTGCGCTTTCTTATGAAGCCATTCGTTCAGTGTGTGCAGAATTGCTTGATAGTTCCCCCTCGTTTGAATGCTATTATTGATCGCCAATTGGGCCTTGGCTGTCTTAAGCCTGCCTTCTAACAATTTTATCTGTTTGTGCATGTTTTTTGTTTGAGCTACAGTATATGCCAATATTTCGCCTCTCATGACAGCCTTACCGGCTTCCCAGTACAAAACCGGGTCTACTTTGTGTTGGCTATTATGCTGCTCATATTCTTTCCACTTCTCTATTAGGAAGTCCTGGAATTTTTTATCGTTCGCCATATAGCCCGGAAACTTCCAAAGTTTGGTACCAGGATCTTCCTTTTCTATTTTTATTGTCACCCATATGATGGCATGATCGGATATTTCAATCGGTCCTATCTCCACATTGACGATCTGCGGAAAAAGAGCATCTGCTACTAATATATAGTCTATTCTGGAGAGTGTGGCGTGGGCTCTGGACATATGGGTATAGTCCCGTTCCGTGGGATGTAAAGTGCGCCATATATCTAGAAGGTTCAGTTCAGTAGTGATATAGTCAATTCCTTTACCCCTGCCCCCATCTCGCCTTGCTCCAGTGCCCGATTTATCCATAGCTACATCACTAACACAATTGAAATCGCCCAATAATATCAGATGTCCTTTTGCTACTGACAGAATTTTCGCTATCAATGTCTGAAAGAAGGATTTTGAGTAGGAGTTAGGGCCGTAGATACTGCATATAGTATATTCCTGGCCTCTTATTCTCCCAACCACTATAAGATACCTTCCTTCTTCATCTATGATTTGGTTGAGCATGTCCAACTGTATATTTTTGTGGATTAACAACGCCACTCCCGCCTTCCTATTTACCGCTGGGGCGTATATACATTGGCCCACCCAGCTACGCTTCAATTTTCTACTCTCCTCCTCCGTTAAGTGGGTCTCTTGCAGCCCAGCAATTCCTATTCTTTTCCTGAGTAAAGCGCTGAGTATCTTTTGTCTTTTTATAGGAGATCCTATCCCTCCCACATTCCACGAACCGCATCTAAGAGTCGTCATTCAAGCCGTACAGCTATTCCCCACTGTTGAAGTCTTGATATCTTTAGAATACCCTGGGGCTTCCCAGCCTGAACCCCAGGGTTTCGTCCTTTGATCCTTTGTATGGTCCTTATCATACCTACTCTGTTCCAATCAGATCCCAAACTGCCCCCCTTCCCCCCCCTCCCCCAGTTACCTCCCCCTCTACCCTCAGTCTCTTGCTCTTTCCCTTCCCCCAGCAGGGTATCGCTACCCCCTTTACTCCATAGCATCCCCATATTTTGGGGTCGAGGTCCATAGTACGCACGTTCGTGTGTCCCCCCTTCTAGAAGGGAAGTCCCTTTCCACCGCTCTATTTACAATCTGAGCCGGTAGTCATTTTGAGCCCTTCATATTAATTTTATATAACAGTTGAAGTTATCTGCAAAGCACAGCTGCTTTCTGAGTGTTTGGGTTAAGCAGCCATATGGTTCTCTAACTGACCAACTCCTTATTTGAGTCTGGTCTTATGCCAGTGTATTGAAACTAAACATAGCGAAACTAATTTAACCTTCTAAAGCATTCTGCCCAGTTAACAGTTTGCAACTACTGTAAATGTCAGGCACTCTGGCCATAATTGCTGTACTTGTGATATATAGAGAGACAGCAGATAGAGAGAAACATTGAGAAAAAGAGAAAACCATAATGTCATAACAGTAACAGGAGGCATTTTTGGGGTAGTGGGTATAAAAAATTATTGAATGCACGCACATTAATGCTGGAGCACAGATACTCCGCGGGGATCCTGCGCACAGAGCTGTACGTATCACCGCACTCAGTGAGGCTCCTGACTACGGTGGCCGTAATGCTCAATCCATTTGTGGGTGACCGATACTGTAAAAACCCAAGCGACGAATTACGGTAATTCATATATAAGGTGCACCGGATTATAAGGCGCACTTTCGATTTCTGAGAAAATCATAGGATTTTATGTGCGCCTTATAGTCCGAAAAATACGGTAATTGAAATCTCCCATTATTACTGCACTACCAGTTTGCTTAGCTTCCCTAATTTGTCTTAGAATTTCACTGTCCATCTCACCATTTTGGCCAGGTGGATGGTAGTATACTCCTATCACTATTCTCTTCCCCAAAACTTAAGGGATTTCTACCCATAAAGATTCAATAGTTCATTTAGTCTCTTGCAGGATCTTTATCCTGTTGGTCTCCATGCCATCCCAGACATAAAGCGCCATCCCGCCACCAAGATGCTTCTCTCTCTTATTGCGATATAATTTGTACCCCAGTATAGCACTATCCCATTAGTTATCTTCTTTCCACCATGTCTCTGAGATACCAATTAAGTCTATGGCATCATTCACTGCTATACATTCAAATTCTTCAATCTTACTTCTTATTTTTTTTATTTATTTATTTTATTTGTATGTTTTTTTATACCGAAGTATTGGAGTCGGCCTTCACTCCGGTTTACAGTTATAACAACGATTTACATTAACAGAAAAACATCAGAGGAACAATTATAACAACGAATAGCATTAGAACATCAGGGGAACAATAGAGAAATAATCAATCTAAAGTGACATTGGTAAAGATCTTGGTCACAATGCTAATATAACAACGATTAACATTAGAACATCAGGGGAACATTAGAGAAATAATTAATCTAAAGTGACATTGGTACAAAAGCTTGATCGCATTGCTAATATGAAGACATTAAGTCTCGTTCAAGGTTGATCGATAATTGTGGTCGAAATTTTATGGGTCTTTTAGCTTAGGGGTAGATTTTCAAAGGGGTACGCGCGTAAGATATGCGCGTACCCCCCGAAAACCTAGGAGGTTTTCGGGGGGTACGCGCCGAGCCTATTTTGCATAGGCTCGGCGGTGCGCGCAAGCCCCGGGACGCGCATAAGTCCCGGGGCTTGCATGGAGGGGCGTGTCGGGGGGGGTGTCGGGGGCATGCTGGGAGTGCCGCAGCGTTTCGGGGGCGGCGCCATGGGCATGGTTTCGGCCCGGGGGCGTTCCGGGGGCGTGGCCGCGGCCTCCGGACCAGCCCCCGGACCGGAGCATGGAGCGCGGCAGCCAGCCCGGCGTTTGCAAAGTTACGCCTGCTTCCAGCAGGCGTAACTTTGCCGACAAAGATAGGGGGGGTTTAGATAGGGCCGGGGGGTGGGTTAGGTAGGGGAAGGGAAGGTGCGGGGGGGTGGAAGGAAAGTTCCCTCCGAGGCCGCTCCGATTTCGGAGCGGCCTCGGAGGGAACGGAGGCAGGCTGCGCGGCTCGGCGCACGCAGGCTGCTGATTTTGGGCAGCCTTGTGCGCGCCAACCCCGGATTTTAATGGATATGCGCGGCTACGTGCGTATCTGTTGAAATCCCGCATACTCTTGTTCGTGCCTGGTGCGCGAATGAAAGTACACGGGTGCGCAGATTTATAAAATCTGCCCCACAATGCAATGACTGTAGAGTGGATTTCCCGGTTAGATTTAGGGGTATGATGGGGTGAATATACAGGAGGTAGGATGTTGGTTGCAGTGAGGGTGGAGGGTTATAATGATAAGTTACAGTGTAAGGAGAGCTGTTAGGTGAAATGAGTGACTGGTGGGTGATGACCTCTTGATAGGTTTATCCTATCCCATCCTTGTAGGCTTGTTTGAAAAGCCAGGTTTTGAGTAGCTTCTTGAACATTTTGGTATTGCTTTGAAGTCTTAGACTGTCTGGTAGGGTGTTCCAGAGTTGTGGTCCAGCTATTGAGAAAGATCTTTTTCTGACTGTGGCAAGTTTGGCTGTGGTGACAGATGGGATCTCTAGTCATGCTTTGTTTGTTGATCTGGTGTTGCGTTGATTGTGGTGTTTTTGGATTAGGGAGTCAAGGCAGTTGTAATCATTGTGGTGAACTGAGTTGTAAATGATTGATAGTGTTTTGAATTCGATTCTTTTTTCTACAGGGAGCCAGTGTAGATCTTTTAGGACAGGGGAGATATGGTCTGATCTTTTCTTAGACTTCAGGCATTAGCATACAAACATTTCAAAGTGTGTTTTTTGTTTGTATTTATATTCTGCTTTTCAGTTGACAGAGATAAATTGGAATCTTTTAGCTCAGGAGAGTTTTTAATTATAGGCACTTGGACTACTTTTCTTATTATTGGAACCTCTTTGTTGGGATGCCCTAACTCTAATGCTTCATTAGTATCCTTTGAAGGTACCTCCCTCCAAACCATGCGCTGCTGAGCGACTGTCTGCTTTCCCCTTTGTTCTAGTTTAAAAGCTGTTCTATTTCCTTTTTAAAGGTTAGCGCCAGCAGCCTGGTTCCACCCTGGTTAAGGTGGAGCCCATCCCTTTGGAAAAGACTCCCCCTTCCCCAAAAGGTTCCCTAGTTCCTTACAAAACTGAATCCCTCTTCCCTGCACCATCGTCTCACCCATGCCTTGCGATTCCGGAGCTCTACCTGCCTCTGGTGACCTGCGCGTGGAACAGGGAGCATTTCAGAGAATGCTACCCTGGAGGTTCTGGATTTCAGCTTTCTACCTAAGAGCCTAAATTTGGCTTCTAGAACTTCCCTCCCATATTTTCCTATGTCGGTTTTGCCCACATGTACCATGACAGCTGACTCCTCCCCAGCACTGTCTAAAATCCTATCTAGGTGATGCATGAGGTCCACCACCTTCACACCAGTTAGACATGTTACCAGGCAATCATCATGCCCAGCAGCCATCGAGCTGTTTACTTTCCTAATAATTGAATCACCAACTATGATGGCCGACCTAACCCTTCCCCTCCTTGGCAGTAGCCCTGGGAGACACATCCTCGGTGCGAGAGGACAATGCACCACCAGGGAAGCAGGCCCTTGCTACTGGATCATTTCCTGCTGCACCAGGTTGATGCTCTCCGATCATGAGACCTTCCTCCTCCAAGGAAGTACCAGGGCTGCCAGTCTGCATTGGGACTTGGCTACTATGTCCCTGAAGATCTCATCTATATACCTCTCTGTCTGCCTCAGCTCCTACAGGTCTGCCACTCTAAGCCTCCAGAGATTGGACTCATTCTCTGAGAGACAGGATCTGTTTGCATCGGATGCACACATTCAATTTCTCACCAGAAGGTAAAAAATCATACATGTGACACTCTATGCAAAAGACTGGGAGGCCCCCCTCTTGCTGGTGGACTGCTGCCTTCATCTTAAATTTGTTCAGTTCCTAGTTAAGTTTTAGGTCACTATGGGTGTAGGATTGCATACATTTAGGGTCCTTTAAATGTATTAGTGTAGTCACTGTATATCTGGTAGTGATCTACAAGGGAATGATCAACTCTTGGTAAGGTATGGGGAATTTCTGAGTTTGTTAAAAGGCTGATTTAAAAAAAATTGTTTTTAAGTGTGAAAATGACACCTGCCTATAAATTAAAGGATGAGCTAGGAGTGGGTGGGAGGGTTGGGAAATACAAACACACAAACTTCTGTTTGTTGCCTTCCTTTCTACCTATTTAAAACAAAAACACACAAACTTCTGTTTGAAGCCTGACTTTCTGATTACCTTTTAAAACAAAACACATGAATAGACAAAATAATATACCCCAATAGTTTAATTCTCCCCAATACTTTTAAGTTTTAAAAATATCTCCAAGCTGTACTTACTGATTCTTTCCACCCACCAGCAAGGTGACCCTCTCCTCTCAGTGCTCCCACTTGCTCTGAATATTTTGTGAGTCAACCACCACTGTATGACCACCATACTGTACGACACCATACTGTAGGACAGAAACTTTCAAAATGGCGCGCGGGCACACACCCAGGGACATGACGATTTTAAACTTGCGTGCACATAAGAGCGTATGTTATAAAATAGCTTGGGCGTGCACATATGTGCACCTAATTTTAAACGGGCATGCATCTAGCCACATAAATCTCCCTTCTAACATGTAAGCTGGGGGATTTCGAAAAGGGGCATGCACCCATGCCATTGCCAGTTTCACCAGTTTGTCCACCAGTTTTTCTAGTTAAGAGCTAGGTCTTCCAAATTACCCTAGTTTAATAGCCTACACTTCCTCAGTTAGACCAGACCCTTAAATCCCCACAGATATGGCTCGTTTTTTTGTTTTTTATCTTACAACACCTCCTTAGCAGAAGTAAACTTACATGGCACTAGACTTGTGCGCCCACCCGGCCATGTATTTGCGTGCACATTTCTTGATCATACCTTGGAATGCCCATGCACTGCCTAGACTCTGCGCAGACCATGCCCCTTTTTCGAAACAAGTGAGATGTGTGCGCAGTGGGCGATACACGCACATCTTGGCAGCTTTTAAAATTCGCTTGGTGCGCGCCAGCCCAACATGTGTGTGCAACTCCTGAATTTGGCATACGCCGGGCTTTTAAAATTCACCTATATGTTTGTATTTGTGTTATTGTGTATGTATTTCTGTTACCTGCCAAGAGCTGTGGATGGAACAAGAGATACATTTTTTAAATAAATAAATGATGTGGTCAAGGTTAGTATTATAGCTAGGTTTAAAAAAATATTTGGACACATTTCTGGAGGGCAGGCCAGGTGGACTTAGGAATTGCCACATCTTATTTCTGGGAATAAGTAACACAGAATGGATCTCCCCATTATGGATTGGTTGGACACTTCCTATTGACCTAGATTGGCCACTATCGGATACAGAATGCTGGACTCAGTGGACCATTTGTTTGATCCAGCATGGCATATCTTATGTTGCAGTATAGCTAGAATATCACTAAATAATATTAGTGATCAGAAATTATATAAAATAACTTATCTGCTTCTGTCATTCTACAAGTGCACTTGTCAAGCAGCCCATATGGCTTTGCAGCTTATTTCTGCTGACATATTCTATGTTTTTTATGTTTAATTATTAATTCTTATGTTATTGGTCATTAGTTTTTCTCTATATTTATTGGGCTGCTTCTATAGTCGTGATGCTATTGCATGTGAGATGGGTTTTGTCTCCTGTTCCCTGAGGCTCAGGCACATCAAGGAGATCCTGAGGAAGAGAAGACTGATGCTTATCTCAAGGGTGAATCCTACAGACAGGGCAGACAAGGGCACTTCCTTGGAAGAGGCTTACAGGTTCAGCTAGCAAGAGATTGCTAGTTGTCCAGTGTGGTGAACAAGCACAGACAAAACATTTATTTTAAGTTTCAGCCTGTCTTCACCACCTCCACAGGGAGACAGTTCCATGTATCCACTACCTTATTGATAAAGAAATATTTCCTAAGATTATTCCTGAGTCTACCCCCTTCACCCTCATCCCATGACCCTTCTTTCTAGAGGCTCCTGTGCCTGGAAACCTTTGAGATATTTGAATGTCTTTATCATATCTCCCCTATCTCACCTTTCCTCCAGGATGTACATATTTAGATAGTTAAGTCTATCCCCATGTGCTTTAGACCAAAGACCACTGACCATTTTAGCAGCCACCCTGTGAACCGACTCCATCCTGTTTATATCGTTTTGAAGGTGCTGTCTCCAGAATTGTACACTACACAGTATTCCAAGTGAGGTCTCACCAGGGACCTATACAGGGGCAATATCACCTCCCTTTTTCTGCTGACCATTCCTCTCCCTATGCAGCCAAGCATCTTTCTGGCTTTTTCCATCGCTTTATCCACCTGTTTGGCCACCTTAAGATCACCAAATACAAATTACCCCTAAATCCTGTTCTTCCATGCTTAGAATTTCACCCCTTATATTGTTCCTCTTCCTTGGGTTTTATTTATTTAAAAAATTTACATCCTGCACTAGATGTAGTTCAAGGCTGGTCACAAAACTACAAGTATAAAATCAATAAAACATATGACAATAAAAAAACAACCAAACAGAAAAGCATGCTACTATAAGATGATTCACATTCCAAGCCTGGTTTTTGCAGTGACTTTGCATTTTTTAACATTAACTCTTAGCTACCAGACTCTAGACCATTTCTCAAGCTTCTCATCATGTGTTCCACACCTTCCTGGCTGTCTGTCCTGTTGCAGATTTTGGTATCATTGGCAAAAAGTTAAACCTTTCCCAACAATCTTTCTGCAATGTTGCTCATAAAAATATTGAAAAGAACTTGTCCACGACCGATCCCTGCAGAGCTCCATTAGTAACACTCCATCCTCGGAGTGAACTCCATTTACCATTATCCACTCAATCAGTTTCTAACCCAGCGGGTCACTTTAGGGCCAATGACATGAACTGTAAAAAAAACAGTCTGATAAGGATTCTTAAAAAGTACTTTTTTTTCTGTACATTTGTTGATACATACATTAAAAAAAACAAAAAAAACAAACACTGGCCACCAGTTAGAATACTGTGGCAGGGACATGCCCAGTATGGTTCAATAGGATCCCATAGAATAGGTCCAATCCTTTTTGCTCAAAGCCAGAAATAAACATTGCTTTCCAAAAGGAACTAAACAGAAGTGCTTTTGAGTGACATCAGCAAAAAAAAAAAAAAAAAAGAATCATTTAAGTTTTGTCTGCTGCTAAAAATGAGCTCCTTTGAACAGCCTGTGCAGATTATTTTGTGAATATATTGCTACGTAGGACTGCAAAGCAGTCATGTGAGCCTATATGGCTTTTCATAGCAACCTCATATCTTTCTGTAAACAGAATAGAGGCTGAGTCACTGTGATGTACTGCTATTCAGCCTAAAGCAGGAAAGTCTCCGTCTCTTTCTCCTTGGAAAGAAAACAGCAAGGGGTTTGGCAGGCTTCGAGCACATGACACACAGTCAGCAGGCTCTTTACCACAAGTCAGTGTGAATCACTTCAGCAGTTGGCAGCAGAGTCATGGATTGGATAATTAATTCACCAGATATGTAGACAAACAAGTGTAGGCAACGCACTGCTCCTGGGACTGAAAACAGCTTGGAACTGGCCTGGAAGGTTCCTGTTGGATCCCCAAGTCAGATCTTCAGCTGCTCAGGTCAGTTGGGGGTGTTTGTGGAGGCAGTGTTTCCAGCCCCCAGTAATCAGGGAGGGAGATGCAGTGACCAGATTAGATTTTTTTATTTATTTGATTTACCTGATTACATTCAGGTACTGTGGGTATTCCCCTAGTCCCAGAAGGCTCACAATCTAAGATATGTTGGGGCGATGAGGGGATATAAAACAGAGGAAAAATTCCCCAGGTAGTTGCAAATGAAGGCCCATGGAACATTCAAAGTACAAAAGAGCAGAAAGAAACATTGTAATGTTCAATTGTTTAAAAAAAATAAAAAAATGATAGCAAACACAGCAGCACCTTAAAGGTTTTTTATCCCCTCCACCTAACCTGAAGACTTGGACTCTGCAACCTCTCCCTTTATCTTATCTGTGTTCAGAACAAAGAGCTGGAAAAACAGGGTGTGACACACATTACACTTCTATCACTATCACATAGGAACTGAGGAGTAGCCTAGTGGGTCAAGCTCCAAGAAAGCCAGGGTTCAAATCCTACAAATATCTGCAAAAAAAAAAGAGAAACTTATTGGCATAGAGCCTTGATTTATATATGGAAGTAGGTATATTTTAAAATATATATGCGTACGTGAAATCACCAGTTTGCCAGTACCTCCACCAGTTCATCCAGTCCGTTTCCAATTCATTGAGGCCTTCCTAGAACTTCATCCTGAATTTCCCTTAGTTCACCCAGACCTGCCACTTAACGAGTCTGATATCAGTTGCCCTAGTGTAAAATTGCACAAATAATGTATTTGCATAAATCTCATAAATTAGCAACTTCCATGTGTACCTCTTAGCCTCATCCTGCAACACCCCTAGACCACTCCTTTTTTGTGCAGGTAAATGTGTGCGAAACTAAAATACGTGCATACTTTTGATGTTTACAAAATAATATGTAGACAGCTACAAGGTACTTATGCACATATATGCTAATTTTATGTACATAACTCCTTTGGAAATGAACTCATTAGCTTGCACGTCCTCTGGGGACAGAATAGAGGCTGTTACTGAATGTTACTTACCTCGAGCTACCAATGAAAAGGCGAGAGCTAAATAGAAAACAAAAAAAAAAGTTTGGGTTTGGCAGATTCAGCTCAGCCCCACTTTCACAGGAACCCAAGCCATGTGCTAGAATCACAGCTGCACGCTGATTTTCAATAAATCACTGCTACAGTCTCACCAAGTGGAGGGCTTGGGAGTCCAGTTGTCATCTCGATACATCTCTCTCTCTCTCTCTCTCTCTCTTGTTCCGTTCTCGTATCTCCAGCACCTGTACAGCACAGGTGTCAGCTTCACAGCATTTGGAAAATCCACCCCTCTCTTTTTTCAGTGTTAGCCACTTGCTGCTCCAGGCCCCTTTCTTCCTCTTCTCTGGGCTACTATACTGGGATGCAAGATTGTCTTCCCCGGTCCTTCTCTCTGTCCCCCCGCGCCCCCCCCCCCCCCCCCTGACTTTTGCAACACTCTGCTGTTCATTTTCTTTTCTAAGAGTCAAGCTACTCATTCATGATTCTCACCTTTTGGCATTGCTTCCTTGGTCACCTGTTACATTCCATTGTCAATTTAAAATCCTTATGGTAGCTGGTCTATACAGATGTTTCCAAGGGGCTTGTCCCCCACCTGCCTTTCTGCTGAAGTGATCTCTTGCTTTGTGCCACTTCACTCACTGCTCTCCAGTGATCACACTTGTCTTATCACTCCATGCACACTCATCAGTCCTGCTCTAAAGTTCCTGCCTTTATCTCTCCTTACCCCCTCCCTCTAAAACAAAATTACTTTTGGATATCCACAATGCCCCTTCACTCCTCATTATCTGGCCCAGGCGAGCTGAAACCTCATCTCTTCAATTTAGCATTTCTACAACCATCCTGACAGATTACGGGCTGTAGGCAGTCACCATACATTAATCCTGTACTACTTTGTTCAGCTCTAGCCATCTATGCTATGCATGCGTAAAGTGCCCTGGGTAAAGGAGTGTGAAAACTCTTTTGTTAATGTTTTTCTAACGCTTGCCTTGAGAGTCTCACCATGATGCCGCTATGGCCTGTAGTCCACTCCAAGGCATAATTGGTTATTTGTAATCGATGCAGCTTCTGCATTGAGAATGATTTTGGAGGGGGGTGGGCAGCTTATATTCGTAAGGCCCATCCATTCTGCCCAGTTCCATCCTGCTGTACTTGATCTCTGGTTTTCCCCTCGTTACTTGGTCATCGGGGATCTTCTGTGCTCATCTCAGGCTTTCTTGAACTCCGTTGCCATTTTTGTCTCTGCCGCTTCCACTGCGAGGCTGTTTCAAGCATCCACAAGCCTTTTCATGAAAAAATATTTTCTGATGTTGCTCCTAAGTCTCCCTCCCTGGAGCCTCACACTGTGACTTCTTTGTTCTAAATGTAGAGCTTTCTTTCCTCTAAAAAAGTTAGCTTCCTCTGCCTGATTTATACCTTTGAGGTATCTGAATGTCTCTAACTCCCCCTTGTCTTCTAGGATATATATATAGATTATATATATACACACATATAGATCCTTAAACCTGATATGATTTTTGGTGTAGACCATGCACCATTTTGATATTCTCTCTCTGAACCATCTCCAGCTTATGTATTTCCTTTCCATGGAAGGGCTTCAGATTCTATCAATAAATGTATAATTTAAATTTTAGTAAAATGTAGTGACTTTGCCAAATGTGTGTGTGGGGGGGGGACTACACATATTTTCTCTTGTAGGGACATTTATAAAAACACAACTCAAATTTTATAAATTTATGGCAGCACCAAAACCTTTCTATGAATTCAAAATATGGGATACAATAAAGATGTCTGCAGAAATCAGGCATCAGAAATGAAGATTTTAAAGGATGTAATAGACAAGATAGGATTAGGAATGAAGGTACAAGAATAGAAGTAGATATCTACTCTGTAGATGAGAAACTAAAAAATAATAAAGAACAATGGGGAGAACCTGTAGAAAGAACAGAACATGGAAGATTCCCCAAAGAAGCTCTTCAGTATCAACCTACAAAAAGAAGAGATCCAGGCACACAAAGGACAAGATGGAGTGACCATGATCTGTAATGAAGGTGCAACAGGTGCTGCTGCTCAGCCCAGATGATAGCTTATTTATTTATTTATTGCTTTTATATACCAACGTTTGATCTCAATTGAGATATCACACCGGTTTACATTCAGGTACTGTAGGTATTTTTCTATCCCCAGAGGGCTTACAATCTAAGTTTTGTACCTGAGGCAATGGAGGGTAAAGTGACTTGCCCAAGGTCACAAGGAGCGACAGCAGGGCTTGAACCTTGGTCTCCTGGTTCATAGTCCACTGCTCTAACCACTAGGCTATTCCTGAGCTAAGGGTCTCATTTACTAAACATTTTACCCATAGACACAAAATAGGAGACAACCTTTAGTAAATGACCCCCTAAGGTACCTACTATCAGAAACAAAACTAGTCCTAGCATTAAAATAGGACCCTGATTTTTTGTTTTAAATGGAAAGTTTAATCCTTCCAGTTTGGCCAGGGTCGAAATAGTTTCATATCTCATGAGGCCAGGGGCATTAACCCCCCCATTTTATACAGATTCTCAATTTCAGCCAAGAAGCCAATAAATGACTGTCCTTAGCTCATGGCTCAGACCTTACACTCAGCGAAAAAGAGGCTTCAAAGTGAATACCACCCAGACAGTGCATGCAGGAACTTACATTCTGCCCAGGAAAACTGGGCAGCTTCCAGGTACATCCTTGTGCAGTAACACAAACAGCCGCTGTGCAGAGCTGAGTGGACATTTTTATAACTTTGCTTTTGGGTTAAAAGAGGGACCTGTCCCTAGGACAGGAGCAGTATTACACTTTACCTTCAAAACGATAAATGTTCAATTTTAAACCATTGGTGCCTGGAGTTAGAATAACTTTACTGGCAGAGCGCCAGGGGTGATCCGGTGAACCTGATGTCAGTGCCAGGCAAAATGGTCAAAGCTTTTCTTAAAAACTAAATTACTGACCACATACATAGACATGGTTTAGTGGGGGAGAGTCAACATGGTTTTTGCAAAGAGAAATCTTGCCTTACCAATTTACTACATTTTAAAATTTATTTCAGACCACTTATATTCTGCTCTTTCCAAACATTTGTTCAATGTGGACTATATAATGTACATATCTCAATATAATACAAACATGTCATATAAAAATATACTTAAAAGAAAAAAATATACTTAAAAGAAAAAAATCATTCCTGAATGCCGCCACAAACAAGGGGTGGGGCTTCTGATCTCTCTGCTGCAGGTTGCAGGGGGGATCTACTCAGTAGATAGAAGGCAGTGGAGAGGTCCAGGCAGAAACAAGCTGGTAGAAGTCACAATGCAGATGACATGCATACACGAGACAGCAGAGCTGACAGGAAAATTGGTTCTTACCTCTAATTTTCGTTCCTGTAGTACCATGGATCAGTCCAGTCTCCTGGGTTTTGCATCCCTGCCAGCAGATGGAGACAGAGAAGGTTTTACTGGCATTGCTACTTAATCACTTGTGCCACCTGCAGATCCTCAGTATTGACCTGTACCCAAGCACCAAAAACTTGTAAAGACACCAACAAATTCCAAACAAATTTTCAAAAATACTCAACAAGTCTGTATTCCATACCACAAACATCTGAATTCCCTACCACAAACTCGGAGATGAGCGGATAACTCTCCATCTCCACACACTGGGTGAGTTCTGGACTGATCTGTGGTACTACAGGAATGAAAATTAGCAGGTAAGAACCAATTTTCCTTTCCCTGTTGTACCCAGATCAGTCCAGACACCTGGGATGTACCAAAGCTCCCTACTTAGGGTGGGACCTGGAGAGTCCTGCTCATAAGACACTCTCACCGAAAGACCAAGACTGTGGATCCCCTAAATCCAAGGGATAGTGCCTTGCAAAAGTATGCAGCAACTTCCAAGTCGCCACTCTGCAAATTTCCTGTGGTGAAACCATTTGAGCCTTTGCCCACGAGACCGCCTGAGATCGTGTAGCATGAGCTCTCAATCCCTCAGGAACCGGACGTCCCTTCGTTATGTACGTGGAGCCAATGGCCTCCTTAAGCCACCTCGCAATAGTAGCCTTGGAAGCCTGAGAACCTTTAATGGAACTGCTCCACAAAACAAAGAGATGATCCGACATCCTGAAATAATTTGTCACCTTGAGATACCTCAACAGAGCTCTGCGGACATCCAACAATTTAAGCTCCCTTGCATAAGGAGTGGAAGAGTCCATCTCCGGAAAAGCCGGAAGTTCCACTGACTGATTCACATGAATCGCCGATACCACCTTCGGCAAGAACAAGGGCACCCCTGAGTCCAAAATCTGCAGAAATGGATTATGGCAAAACAAAGCCTGCAACTCAGAGATTCTTCTAGCTGAACAAATGGCCATCAGAAACATGACCTTAATGGTCAAATCTTTAAGCATCGCTCTCTGAAGAGATTCAAAGGATGCTTCACCAAACTTCTGAGTATAAGATTAAGATTCCAGGATGGACAAACTCTCTTAATCGGTGGACGCAAATTCTTGGCCCCCCTGAAAAAAGTGAATCACATCAGGATGAGAGGACAGGGAGCATCTGTCTACTTTCCCTTTTAGGCAACCCAGAGCAGCTACCTGGACCCTTAGAGAGTTGAAATCCAAACCCTTGACTAAACCCTCCTGAAGAAAAGTCAAGATCTGAGAGACTGAGGATTGTAATGCTCACATGCCGTTAGCAATGCACCAGGACTCAAAAACCTTCCAGACCCTCACAGAAGAGAGGGAAGTAGATGTCCATCTAGCCTTAAGGAGTGTAGCAATAACAGCTTCAGGATACCCCTTGCATCTCAAATGCCACCTCTCAAAAGCCAAGCCGCTAGACAAAAGTGAGCAGCCTGGTCTGAAAATATTGGGCTCTGCTGAAGAAGACCTGGCAGATGGGCGAGCCGCAACGGACAGTCCATGGCTGGTTGACCAGATCCGCAAACCATGGCCGACATGGCCATTCTGGGGCTGTCAACACCATGTTTCCTGGGTGCCTGCCTATCTGATGCAGCACCTTGCCTACCAGAGACCAAGGAGGAAACACATACAGCAGAACTTCCCGAGGCCAAGGCAGCACCAGAGCGTCGACCTCCTCGGCCCTGTGCTCCCTCCTGTGACTGAAAAAGTGAGCCACCTTTGCATTGAGAAGAATCGCCATCAGATCCACATGGCAAGAGCCCTACCTGTCGCAGATGAGCTGCATCGCTATCTCAGACAGCTCTCACTCCTCCAGATCTAATAACCTGTGACTTAGAAAATTCACCTGGGCATTTTCTACTCCCGCGATGTTCAATGCCGCTATCTGTCCCAGGTGATATTCCATCCAGAGGATCAAATCTTGAGCCTCCTGAGTCACTGCCTGATTCTTGGTTCCTCCCTGCTGACTGAAGTAGGTCACTATCGTCAAGTTGTCCGATAGGACCCTCACTGACCGACCTTTGACTAATGGCAGAAAAGTCTGTAACACT
This sequence comes from Rhinatrema bivittatum, assembly GCF_901001135.1. Taxonomy (NCBI): domain Eukaryota; kingdom Metazoa; phylum Chordata; class Amphibia; order Gymnophiona; family Rhinatrematidae; genus Rhinatrema; species Rhinatrema bivittatum. The sequence continues at coordinate 169,748,950 of NC_042622.1, read as the reverse complement.
AAACGGACTGCTCTGGTCTCTAACCAATTGATAAACCAGGAAGCTTTCTTCACAGACCAGCATCCTTGAGTGGACTGTTGCTGACACACCGCACCCCAACCAGAGAGACTGGCGTTGACAGTAAGAATCACCCAATCCGGGACCTCCAACTCCACTCCCCTAGTAAGATTGGAACGCAGAAGCCACCAAGACGAACTGTCCCTGGCAACACCCTCGAGCGGCAAATAAAGGTGAAATTCCTCCAAAAGCAGATTCCAATGAGACAACAGAGCCCTCTGCAAGGGCCTCATATGAGCAAATGCCCATGGTACCAATTCCAGGGTCAAAGCCATCGAGCCCAGAACATGCAAGTAATCTCAGACTCTGGACATCAACAAACCTATCAACTGACGAACTTGACCCTGCAGCTTCAGAACCCGCTCCCCCGAGAGAAACACCTTGCTCTCGAGAGTGTTGAACCGGGCTCCCATATATTCCAAGGACTGAGAGGGAACAAAGTGACTCTTCGCCAAGTTTATCACCCGAGTGACTTGAGAGTGTGGATCACTTTCTTTTTTTTTTAAATTTGACAATTTTTATTCATTTTATAACAAATAACAGAATAAACAAGCACTGGAAAAGGAGGAATACGCCGAACCTTTCGGCAATCCCCTATGCAGTAACCAAGAACCCCACCCCCCCTCCCCTACCCCTGTCCCCCTGACAGAATAGCATAGATCAGCAAATAGGCCGTCAAATCACCAGACACAGTTCGTGAAGGAGAAATGTATATCATCCGACAAACATATGGCTATGTATAATACGAAAAACATAAGTGGTACAAAGTATCAAACATGTAATAAAGCATAGGAGCAAAACAGTTAGACACTATAGGAAGCTGTCCAAAGCTAGGCTAGCGTGGGAACCTCCCCAAGATCAACCAAATACTAGGAATAGTTTATGACAATCCTAATGCAGCAACAAAAGGTTTCCAGGAAGTTATAAAGGAGGGAAGTCGGTGATGTCTGGAGGCCGTCAAATATGCCAAGCGATAATATAAATGAAGTTTCCCCTTAATCTCAGGGAGTGTGGGAATGTTCCCTGACTTCCATTGGGCCGCTATAAGGCTACGAGTAGCCACGAACACCTGGGTGCATACCCTGTGGTACTTCTGAGGCACATTATCAGGGAAAACCTGTAATAGAGCTACGGTAACATCGGGGTTAATATCAAGAGCCAGCAGGCCCCCCAGCCAAGTAAAAATCTCACGCCATAAAGGGACCAACTTAGGACAGTGCCACCAAATATGCAGATAAGTGCCCACATCTCCGCAGTCACGCCAGCACCTATCCTCTATGTGAGGGTAGAATTTATGTAACTTGTCAGGGGTAAGGTACCACCGATATATCATTTTATAACAGTTTTCCTGGAGGTTAGCAGAGATCGAGCACTGGCCTGCGAGTTTCAAAATAGCACCCCAAGTGCGGTTCCCCAACTTGGTTGGTAATTCCGCCTCCCATTGTTTAACAAAGGTGCAATGCTCAATACCCTGTTGGAAAAAGAGTTGATAAAGCTTAGAGATGGCGCCCTTAAGAATGTCGCTATACATGAAGTAGGACTCCAGAATGGATCTGCCTGGCCGAAGCAAGTCTCTTCTTTGCAGTGAGCGAATAAAGTGAGTAATTTGAGCATACGCTAAGAAGCTTAGCGGGGGTAGGTTATATTTAAGCGCCAACTGTTCCATGGGGAGTAATGACCCCTGCGAGAGAAAATGCCCAATAGTGAAAGTCCCCTTCTCCCGCCAGCTGTGGAAATGGGGAGAATCGCTTCCAGGGGTAAAGTGAGCATTGAAAGCCAGAGAGGATTGATAAAAATACTTAAAGTCCCCTAGGAGTTGTTTACGGGTCGAGCCCCAGACTCGCAACGTGGTCTCCAGAGCCCATGGAATGCATTGTACTGGTCTCCAGACAGCACGTGGTTGCCAGGGCATGGCTGTAATCGCCATCGAGCCCACCATTGCCTGCTCAAGTTGTGCCCACTGTTTAGGAGAAGTAGTGCGATTTAAATCTAAAAAAGCCCGCAATTGAGCAGCGTGGTAATATCGCCTAAGATGGGGAACTCCCATACCTCCTTGCTGCTTTGGTAAATAAAGGAGAGTGCGAGAAAATCTGGGGGGCCGCCTGCGCCAAATAAAATCAAAAATCTTACATTGCCACCGACAGAGGGTATGCACCGGTATGTATACTGGGAGCGAGGAAAACAGATAAAGGAATTTTGGCAGAATACTCATTTTAACAATAGCAATTCTACCGAGCCATGAATAATGGCCTCGATTCCAGCGACTCATATCTATAGTAATTTTGTCAACCAATGGCAAGTAGTTCAAGTGGAACAGATCAGGTATATGGGAAGATAAACGCACACCTAAATATTTGATATGGGATTTAGCCCATTTAAAAGAGAAACGACCCTTGATCTGCTGCACAGTCTCGGGAGGCAAATTAATATTGAGCAGCTCGGATTTGTCTAGATTGACTTTTAGCCCAGACACAGCACTATACGCATCTAGCTCTTGCTTGACCCCTTGGAGGGACGACAGGGGATCAGTCAGGAACAGCAAGACATCGTCTGCAAACAAGGACAGTTTATACCCGGAGCCCCCCACCTCCACTCCCCTAATTGCCAAGGATTCGCGAATTCGAATAGTAAGAGGCTCCAGATACAAAGCGAATAATAGGGGTGACAGGGGGCAACCCTGCCGAGTGCCCCTACCAATACTAAAGGCTGGACCATACCCGTTATTTACCTTGACCCTCGCCTGGGGGTGAGTATATAACTTTTGAATCCACTGAAGAAAGTGGGGGCCAAACGCCATATTTTGTAAGGTGGCAAATAAAAAGGGCCAGTGAACTAAATCGAACGCCTTCTCGGCGTCGAGAGAAAGCAGTACTGCAGGTTCCTTGGTCTTATGGACCCACCATAAGAGATCTAACACCTTTCGGATATTATCAGCTGCCATACGATGCGGAACAAACCCCACTTGATCATTATGAATAAGGGCGGGAAGGTATCTATTCAGACGGAGCGCCAAGATGCGTGCTAAAATCTTGAGATCAACATTGATAAGGGATATGGGCCTATAGGAGGCGCATTGGGTCGGGTCCCGCCCGGGCTTGGGTAAGATCGTGATGCCCGCTACATTGGCTTGAGTGGCAATGGAACCCTCCGCTCGTAAACTGTTAAAAAAGAGCGCCATCGGGCCGGCTATAGTATGAGCGCATTTCTTATAGAAGACACCCGATAGGCCATCCAGTCCCGGGGCCTTGCCCGGTTTAAGGTTCTTAATAACGGCTAGTATTTCCGCTTCCGTAATAGGAGTGTCCAGGTCCTGCAGCTGGGCTAGAGTGAGACTCGGCAGGGTCACCCCTTTTAAATACTTTAGGATGCTTTCCAGACAAATCTGGTCATCCGATAGATACAATTGGCCATAAAATCTAGAAAATGCCTCTCTTATTTCCTTAGAGACTGTCAACATTGCACCCTGGGTGCCTTTAATTTTAGAAATATTATTACGGGCCATTTTGGCTTTCAAACTGCGAGCCAGTAATCTCCCAGCTTTGTCCCCACCCTCATAATAAGCTTGTTTAGTAATCTCCAAAGCATAGAGTAGCTGAGCATTATCTAATTTATAAAGGTCAGATTTGGCAGCCAATAATTTTTGATAACAGCGGGTGGAAAGGGTTCTCATATGTTCCTGAGAGAGGAGGTGAATGGTATGCATAAGATCCCCCCTGGCTTTCTGTCTACGGCGTTTGCACGCTGCCGCTCTGGAAATTAGCAAACCACGGGCAAACGCCTTAGAACAATCCCACACAATACCTGGATTGATATCAGGGGTACTATTAAGCTTAAAATATTCGGAAAGCTGGGATTCGAGCGTCTGAACATAGGTGGCATCCTGCAGTAGTGATTCATTTAATCTCCAAAAGCTTTCGCCCCTATCTCCGTCACTCACGTCCAAGTCCAAAACCACAGGGGCATGGTCAGACCAGGATATAACATCCAAATCAGCATTACGTACCCTATTGCCCAGTTGCTTATCCACTAGAAAATAGTCGATGCGGGAGTAACTGGCATGGGGATGTGAGTAAAAGGAATAAGACCTAGATTGAGGGTGGCGAGCTCGCCAAATATCCATAAGGGACCAATCGGCAATTAAGTTCTTTAGTTGTTTGCGTAAAGACTGAGGGGTATGGGATTGCACCGTAGAGGTTAGGGATGTGAATCGTTTTCCATATCGTCTTAACGATAGAAATCGTGTGGCAGGAGAAGAAAATCGTGTTTGGCACGATTATTTCGTTGAAAAATCGTTAAAAATCGTTTTTTCCGATTAGTGCGCACTAACTCAAAATGATACAAATAGACACTTTCCAGGTCACTGAAGGTCAGTTAGGAATGAATATGTGTTCCTATTGGCTGGCAGCCCCCTTATCTATTGATGTTACCAAGGTTACCACTGAGGTGATGGTTGGGGGGATGGGAAATGGAACTGGAAACTCATGAACACCAACAGAAAATGAAACAAAGTGTTCACACTTCCCAGGTCAGTAAAGGTCACTTAGGAATGAATATGTATTCCTATTGGCTGGCTGTGCTCTTATCTATTGATGTTACCAAGTTTACCACTGAGGTAATGGTTGGGGGGATGTGAAATGGAAACAGTTGGAAGCTTGACATGTGATGATCAGCACTCACGTGACTAGAACTTCTTTGTTTATTATTTTTGTTAGCAGACACGTGCATGTTGAATTTGCCAATCACTGTGCATTTTAGAAAGGTGGTCCTGGCTGGAACTGTACACAGTTCAAATATATGTAATTGATTGTTGGTAAGTGTATTTTTTAAGTAGCCACACTGGCACAAGTATGTTTACTTTTCCTCCTACTTAACTCACTAGCTCAGCTTTGTAAGAAGGGCTTCTCTGCTTGAGTGAGGGTCAGGCAGCTCCCCCCTGTCTGTGAAGCCAGCCTCTCACTAGTAATGCAGGGAGGGAGCTGTCTCAGACTTCACCATCCTCCCCCCCCCCCCCCTCACCCACACACCATTCACTAGCTGGGACATGGGGGAAGTCAGGAGTGAGGGTCAGGCAGCTCCCCCCTGTCTGTGAAGCCAGCCTCTCACTAGTAATGCAGGGAGGGAGCTGTCTCAGACTTCACCATCCTCCTCCCCCCCCCCCTCACCCCACACACCATTCACTAGCTGGGACATGGGGGAAGTCAGGAGTGAGGGTCAGGCAGCTCCCCCCTGTCTGTGAAGCCAGCCTCTCACTAGTAATGCAGGGAGGGAGCTGTCTCAGACTTCACCATCCTCCCCCCCCCCCTCACCCACACACCATTCACTAGCTGGGACATGGGGGAAGTCAGGAGTGAGGGTCAGGCAGCTCCCCCCTGTCTGTGAAGCCAGCCTCTCACTAGTAATGCAGGGAGGGAGCTGTCTCAGACTTCACCATCCTCCCCCCCCCTCACCCACACACCATTCACTAGCTGGGACATGGGGGAAGTCAGGAGTGAGGGTCAGGCAGCTCCCCCCTGTCTGTGAAGCCAGCCTCTCACTAGTAATGCAGGGAGGGAGCTGTCTCAGACTTCACCATCCTCCCCCCCCCCTCACCCACACACCATTCACTAGCTGGGACATGGGGGAAGTCAGGAGTGAGGGTCAGGCAGCTCCCCCCTGTCTGTGAAGCCAGCCTCTCACTAGTAATGCAGGGAGGGAGCTGTCTCAGACTTCACCATCCTCCCCCCCCTCACCCACACACCATTCACTAGCTGGGACATGGGGGAAGTCAGGAGTGAGGGTCAGGCAGCTCCCCCCTGTCTGTGAAGCCAGCCTCTCACTAGTAATGCAGGGAGGGAGCTGTCTCAGACTTCACCATCCTCCCCCCCCCCCCCTCACCCACACACCATTCACTAGCTGGGACATGGGGGAAGTCAGGAGTGAGGGTCAGGCAGCTCCCCCCTGTCTGTGAAGCCAGCCTCTCACTAGTAATGCAGGGAGGGAGCTGTCTCAGACTTCACCATCCTCCCCCCCCCCCCCCTCACCCACACACCATTCACTAGCTGGGACATGGGGGAAGTCAGGAGTGAGGGTCAGGCAGCTCCCCCCTGTCTGTGAAGCCAGCCTCTCACTAGTAATGCAGGGAGGGAGCTGTCTCAGACTTCACCATCCTCCCCCCCCCTCACCCACACACCATTCACTAGCTGGGACATGGGGGAAGTCAGGAGTGAGGGTCAGGCAGCTCCCCTCTGTCTGTGAAGCCAGCCTCTCACTAGTAATGCAGGGAGGGAGCTGTCTCAGACTTCACCATCCTCCCCCCCCCCTCACCCACACACCATTCACTAGCTGGGACATGGGGGAAGTCAGGAGTGAGGGTCAGGCAGCTCCCCCCTGTCTGTGAAGCCAGCCTCTCACTAGTAATGCAGGGAGGGAGCTGTCTCAGACTTCACCATCCTCCCCCCCCCCCCTCACCCACACACCATTCACTAGCTGGGACATGGGGGAAGTCAGGAGTGAGGGTCAGGCAGCTCCCCCCTGTCTGTGAAGCCAGCCTCTCACTAGTAATGCAGGGAGGGAGCTGTCTCAGACTTCACCATCCTCCTCCCCCCCCCTCACCCACACACCATTCACTAGCTGGGACATGGGGGAAGTCAGGAGTGAGGGTCAGGCAGCTCCCCCCTGTCTGTGAAGCCAGCCTCTCACTAGTAATGCAGGGAGGGAGCTGTCTCAGACTTCACCATCCTCCCCCCCCCTCACCCACACACCATTCACTAGCTGGGACATGGGGGAAGTCAGGAGTGAGGGTCAGGCAGCTCCCCTCTGTCTGTGAAGCCAGCCTCTCACTAGTAATGCAGGGAGGGAGCTGTCTCAGACTTCACCATCCTCCCCCCCCCCCCCCCCCCTCACCCACACACCATTCACTAGCTGGGACATGGGGGAAGTCAGGAGTGAGGGTCAGGCAGCTCCCCCCTGTCTGTGAAGCCAGCCTCTCACTAGTAATGCAGGGAGGGAGCTGTCTCAGACTTCACCATCCTCCCCCCCCCCCGCACCCACACACCATTCACTAGCTGGGACATGGGGGAAGTCAGGAGTGAGGGTCAGGCAGCTCCCCTCTGTCTGTGAAGCCAGCCTCTCACTAGTAATGCAGGGAGGGAGCTGTCTCAGACTTCACCATCCTCCCCCCCCCCCTCACCCACACACCATTCACTAGCTGGGACATGGGGGAAGTCAGGAGTGAGGGTCAGGCAGCTCCCCCCTGTCTGTGAAGCCAGCCTCTCACTAGTAATGCAGGGAGGGAACTGTCTCAGACTTCACCATCCTCCTCCCCCCCCCCTCACCCACACACCATTCACTAGCTGTGACATGGGGGAAGTCAGGAGTGAGGGTCAGGCAGCTCCCCCCTGTCTGTGAAGCCAGCCTCTCACTAGTAATGCAGGGAGGGAGCTGTCTCAGACTTCACCATCCTCCCCCCCCCCTCACCCACACACCATTCACTAGCTGGGACATGGGGGAAGTCAGGAGTGAGGGTCAGGCAGCTCCCCCCTGTCTGTGAAGCCAGCCTCTCACTAGTAATGCAGGGAGGGAGCTGTCTCAGACTGGTATCAGGGTTAGGGCACTGTGTGCAGGAAGATCACAACACTCCTGGTATTAATAGGGATAGGGCACTGTAAGAGATGACTGTAGTAGATTGAATAAAGATCTGATGTTTCTGCTCTCCTCACACCAAACAAAAACAACACACAAGCAGAAGCCCTTCTTACAAAGCTGAGATAGTGAGTTAAGTAGGAGGAAAATTAAACATACTTGTGCCAGTGTGGCTACTTAAAAAATACACTTACCAACAATCAATTACATATATTTGAACTGTGTACAGTTCCAGCCAGGACCACCTTTCTAAAATGCACAGTGATTGGCAAATTCAACATGCACTAGCATTTCAGGTGCCTGCTAACAAAAATAATAAACAAACAAGTTCTAGTCACGTGAGTGCTGATCATTACATTACTTTTTTTGTCAAGCTTCCAACTGTTTCCATTTCACATCCCCCCAACCATTACCTCAGTGTTAGCCTTGGTAACATCAATAGATAAGAGCACAGCCAGCCAATAGGAATACATACATACATATTCATTCCTAAGTGACCTTTACTGACCTGGGAAGTGTGAACACTTTGTTTCATTTTCTGTTGGTGTTCGTTAGTTTCCAGTTCCATTTCCCATCCCCCCAACCATCACCTCAGTGGTAACCTTGGTAACATCAATAGATAAGAGGGCAGCCAGCCAATAGGAACACATATTCATTCCTAACTGACCTTCAGTGACCTGGAAAGTGTTTATTTGTATCATTTTCAGTTAGTGCGCACTAAATCGAGTTAGTGCGCACTAACGGGGAGTTAGCGCACTAACTCCCGTTAGTGCGCACTAACACGATTTAACGATTTTTAACGATAAATCGTTAGAATTTCTATTGTATCGTGTTCTATAACGATTTAAGACGATATTAACATTATCGGACGATAATTTTAATCGTTGAAAAACGATTCACATCCCTAGTAGAGGTGTCCAAGCCCTGCTGCAGTGTGATGTTAAAATCACCACCCAGGATTATAAAACCCTCAGCATGATTTAAAAGCAAGTTCTGTATGTCCATCAGGAAAGGGCCTCGGGCCTGATTGGGTGCGTAAACCGTTACTAAAGTATAAACCTGTGAGCCCAGCTTAATTTTCAGTAAAAGGTAGCGACCTTTGGGATCCGCTATAAGGGCAATAAATTCATAAACCAGGGAGGCTGAGATTAGGATCCCCGTCCCAGTGTATTTGGCGCCCCCACTGCAGCCTGCATGATAGACATGAGGAAAGTATTTTGTCTCCAGGAGGTGCCCGTGCCTAGGACGGAGATGCGTCTCTTGCACATACACTATGTCAGCCTTCTGACGTTGCAATTCCCGTCTAAAAAGGAAACGCTTCCTATAAGTGTTGAGCCCCTTAACATTGAGGGAAACTATTCTAATCATAAGAAAAGCATAGGGGACTCAACAAGCTTAAGGGTGATACTCTGAGATACCGCATATGGTAGTAGATAAGGAGGGTGCAAAGAACTGATAAAGGTGATCTCCCATCCCTGTACCAAAGTCAGGGTGATCTGGTTGGTCTGGGCCGTCCTAAATTGAAATTCTGTCATGTGTGGGTATGTCACTAAGAGTGTCCGCTGTCTGCTCTCGCGGACCTCAACCCCCGGGGGTACAATGAGCAGCACCGGCGACCCCCCGCCATCCCCCCCCCCCATGCCCTGCAGAACTAAGCAATATCAAGTAACAGGTAACAGCATATAACAGACTAAACATAACATCTGGGTGTGCGGCCCCCAAAATGCAGAAATGAGCGAAAATGTCTGAGTGGAGAAAAATTGACTACCGGCCAAATCTCGCGCCCTGCATGAGAAAGAAAGTCCCAATTAGGTGTATGTACGACAACCGGTATGCCGGACAAGCTCCAAACGAAGTATGCTGCAATCTATAGCAGATCATTCATCCTTGATCAGCCGTGGATCGAGTGACTGGGGTGGCCTGTCGCCTCAGGTGTCCTCTGCCCGTTCCCGGTCTCCGCCATCTTGGGGTTGCATCCGTGCGAGTCTGCTTGGGAGCAGGTGCCTCGGTCGAGAATGAATGGGCGAGGCCTGCTTCTTGAAAGGTATACGCCGCGTCAGCCATGGTTTTAATCTTATACGAGATCCCCTTGTGCTGGAACAATAAAGCGAAAGGAAAAGCCCAACGGTACCTTATCTCCGCCAGGCGAAGGGCTGCTGTTGCCTCATGGAGTTGGTATCGTTTTTGAAGGGTGGAGGGTGCCAGATCATTATAAAAGGCAAGATGGCAGTCCTGCCAGGTCCAACCAGGGTGGGACCTAGCCAAAGCGAACACCTCCTCTTTTTGCTGGAAGTTGAGGAATTTAATCACAATATCCCTCGGCTGGTTGTCTCTCCTTTGCCCTAAGGCGCGATGTGCGCGCTCCAGCACTATCAGCGGGTCCGGCTGCGGCTCGCTCTCGGGCAGTCTATGTTCTACAATAATAGCCTTACAAATGGCCTCTGCCGTTTGCATTGTCTAATTTTGGGACTCATAGCTTAGGGCACAAGAACACTGCAATTCAGCAAGAGGTTTTAAAATTTAGTTTATTTTGGCTTTTTCAAAAGACATGCAAAGACAAGTGTTCTTGTGAGATGCAATCTGCCCTCTATCTGTAATAAGTAGCATCTCCCTGGGCAGTCTTGAAATAGGTCGGTTTCAGGCACCCCGCGAATACGGAGGTTAGAGCGTCGTGCCCTGTTCTCGAGGTCCTCGATCTTTTCCTGCATCGTATCCATGGTAGACGAGACTTGCTGCGTGTGACTGTTGAGGGAGTCCAAGTTAGCACTCTGTGTGTCTAGTCTAGCGTCCATATCGTCCACGCGGTGTCCCAGGGAATTAAAATCTTCCCTTAACTCGGCCATGCTGGCTAGCAAGTCTGCTTTGTGATTCTTGAGGTCCATGCGAATCTCGCAGAACCAGGACCGAATTTCCGACCGCGTGGGTATATCGGGGTGGAGGCCTCCCGTCGCCCGTACCACCGTGGCATCGGAGCTGGAATCCGTTTCGGGGGCCTCCTCTAACTCGTCCCGCTGCTGTGAGGCCTGGTCGCCGTCATCATCCAGGGGCAGGTCGTCGGCAAGTTTGCTGAAGGAAAACCGCTTGAGGTCGGCAGTTTTTTTCCGCGCAGCCATCTGCACTGTAGTCTCTGCAAACTATTGGGCTCGTTTGCGAAATAAAATAGACCCAGGAATCAGCTAAAAAAGAGCAAATTGAGGGCTTTGGGAGAGAGCTCGGCTAACACGCGGCCATCTCGTAGCGCTGCTCAATAGCGCCCCCGTGTGGATCACTTTCTGAACCGACTGATGACAAAGGTCCTCCGACTTTGGCCGGATCAGCAAGTCGATGAGGTAAGGGTGCACCAGAATTCCTTCCCGATGCAAAGCTGCTGCAACCACCACCATCACTTTGGTGAAAGTGCATGAGGCCATGGCTAACCCGAAGGGAAGAGCATGAAACTGAAAATGCTGACCCGTTGGACCTGCGTCTTGAATCCTGTCACAAAACTTTCAAACAAAACCTTAAAACATGGTTGTTTGAACAAGCCTTTGCTCAGTAATTAATAGTTTACCTAAAATTTCAGCTATCCCATATTCCTACTATCCTACTACATGTTCTTCCTTGATCCATTTATTTTTATCATACTGCTAATCTTTTCCCACCATCATTCATACAACCTCTGTTTATTGACTTTAATATAACATTTGGACTTTGCCTTTGACAGTTAATGACTCATACGTAATTCTTGAACATTAATATCATATGGTTATTATAGTTAATAAAGTTAGCATATTACCATTGAACCCGTTTTTCTTTACTGTAAAGGTTGTAGCGGTTAAATGTTCTACTGTTTAAACTGTTATATGTAAAGCCTGTTGCTAATTTATTGTTTCACTGTAAACCGAGGTGATGTATAATTATACGTACCGCGGTATAAAAGAATCTATAAATAAATAAATAAAATAGAACCATGAACTGCAGAAACCTCTGATAATCTGATAAGCAGATACGCCTCAAGTCCAAAGAGGCCAGGAACTCGCCCTTGTGGACTGCTGCTATGACCGACCTCAGGATTTCCATCCGGAAACGCGGCACCTTGAGTGCCGCCGTTACCCTCTTTAAATCTAGGATCAGATGAAAAGTCCCTTCCTTTTTTGGAACCACAAAGTAAATGGAATACCTTCCTGAGCCTCTTTCTTCATGCGGAACCAGAATTACTGGCCCTAGCTTCTGCAACTGGTCCAGAGTCTCCCAAACCACCAGACGCTTGCCTATAGGACTGCAAAGGGAACCAGAAACAAATCCCAGATGGGCCGAGCAAATTCTAAGATGTAGCCATCTCTTACTACACTGAGGAACCACTGATCCTCCGTAATCTCGGTCCACTCCTTGTAAAACCATGCCAAGCGACCTCCTACAAAAGGAGTGACAGAGTGGACCGGCCTCGCCTTATTGTGAAGGCTTAGACCCGGCTGTGCTACCACTTGCGGTGTCTTGGCAGGGCCTCTGACCTCCCGGAAAGGACTGACCCCAAGACTGGCTACAGAGCAAAACGTGCCTCTGCGGATCTGCCACTGTTTTTGCCGGGCAAACCTTTCTAGTGTCTTGAAAACGGGAATGAGCCTGAAAAAATCTCCTGCCCTTAGGTTTATCCTCAGGCAGCTTGTGAACCTTATTCTTGCCCAAACTCTTCATCAATTCCTCCAGGTCCTCCCCAAACAAGAGACAACCCTTGAAAGGCAAAGAGCCTAGTTGAGACTTGGATGACACATCCGCCGACCAATTACGCAACCATAATAACCTCCTGGCCGACACAGCAGACACCATGACCCTAGAGGAGGTCCTCACCAGGTCATACAGAACATCAGCAACATAAGCCATGGCCGCTTCTAAATTCTCAGCCTTAAACGCTTCCTCACCAGGCTTAGCCTTAGCATCTTGCAGGTGCTGCACCCAACGCAGACATGCCCGCTGCATAAAACTGGAACAAATGGCAGCCATTAAACTTAAAGCCGACACTTCAAAAATCCTCCAGCTTCCAATCCTGAACATCCTTTAGTGCTGTGGACCCCGCAACCGGAATGGTTGTCTTCTTGGTAACAGCTGAAACAGCCGCATCAACCTTGGGTAGGGAAAACAGGTACAACATCTGCTCAGGCAAAGGATAAAGTTTCGCCATAGCCCTCCTGACCCCTAAACCGGAATCAGGAATTCTCCACTCTTGATCCACAAGCTTCTTGACAGACTTATGATAAGGGAAGGCTTTTGCCAGGCCCCACAAGCAGTCCAGGACTGGATCAGCCAGGGTCCTCCTGTGGGACCTTGACCCCAAGCTCCTCTAAATCCTGAGGGATTAATGGCAGAAGCTTTCCTTATGGAAAAGGCAGAACACCTTAGGGTCATCCTCCACAGAAACTGGGATCTCCTCCGGATCATCCCCCATATCCACCCCAACCGTCTCCGGATCATCCAACAGGCCGTGCACTGGGGGCACCTCAGAAAATCTGGAGCCTCCTTGGAGCCATCGGAACTTTCAGCTGGTACCCCTTGAGATGGAACCGGACCTAACAAGCGCTGAGCCCCCGTGGGCCGTTCTTCTGGGATAAACTGCATTTGGGACCCTCAGCAGGACAGGTCTGGGCCCCCATACCAGAAGCCACCACCTCCTGCTGAGCCAAATAGGCCTCATACAAGAGCAACACAAAATCAGAAGAAAAAGGTCTTGGGGTACCAGCCACGGGCTTAGCAGGACCAGGGACAGACAAAGGAGGATTAAATTCCTCCTCTGCTCTCTCCTGCTCTCCCTTGAGGCCTGAAGAGACCGGAGAGAGCCTCGGAGGGAAATCCCCCTCCCCCTCTGCCTGCGCAGCCCAAATTGTATGAGCTTTCAAAATGTCCACGGTTCCTGTGCCGAAAGGAAACAGGTCCTCCAGCCGGTGCTCAGACTGCGGTGCTGGAGGAACAGCAATGGGCGACATTTTCCTTCTCTTCACGGCCCAAGGAATCTCCGACGGCCCCTCATCGCCAGTGGAACACACAGAGTAGCAGCTGAAGCGATTTGAGATGCACGTGTGCTGAGCCGCACACCATCTGTAAACTGCGGCGGTAAACTCATCTCAGCCCCAGTTGGAAGAAGGATCCAACAGAAGAAAATAGGATAATGCATAAGCTTGGCAAGTTAAATGTAAGACATTGATAAGACAGGCTAAGAGAGAATTTGAAAAGTTGGCCTTAGACGCAAAAACTCACAATAAAAACTTTTTAAAATATATCCGAAGCAGAAAGCCTGTGAGGGAGTCAGTTAGACCGTTAGATGATTGAGGGGTTAAAGGGGCACTTAGAGAAGATAAGGCCATCGGGGAAAGATTAAATGATTTCTTTGCTTCGGTGTTTACTGAAGAGGATGTTGGGGAGGTACCTGTACTGGAGAAGGTTTTCATGGGTAATGATTCAGGTGGACTGAACCAAATCATGGTGAACCTAGAAGATGTGGTAGGCCTGACTGACAAACTGAAGAGTAGTAAATCACCTGGACCGGATAGTATACACTCCAGAGTTCTGAAGGAACTAAAAAATGAAATTTCAGATCTATTAGTAAAAATTTGTAACCTATCATTAAAATCATCCATTGTACCTGAAGACTGGAGGATAGCTAATGTAACCCCAATATTTAAAAAGGGCTCCAGGGGCAATCCAGGAAACTACAGACCAGTTGTTATGCTCAGGCTTGTGAACCCTTGGCCGACGGGAGGATGGTATACCTTTCGGACGATCCGTAGGTTCTCTCGTCGGGTGGCGAGGCAGAGCAGGAGATGGGACCAGCTGATCCTGGGCACTAGAGACTGATGTGACTGCGGAGGCGGATGAAGAGACGGGAAGAGAAGCTGTGTCTTCACCCCTGGAAGTCTATGGTCCCCCCAGGAGGAGCCCGTAGGGACCCAGACCGCTGGAACTTAGGCGGACCTTTGAGAGGTCAGGATGACGGTGCAAGGGCTGACTGGAGCTTTGCCCTGGAAGCCCGCGGTCCCCCCAGGAGGAGCCCGTAGGGACCCGGGCCGCTGGGATTTAGGTGGGCCCTTGGAGACAGTAGTCTGGAAGGAGTCGTAGGTCGAGTGCCAGAGGGTCGTCGCTCACCAGTACGAGGTCACACACCGAAGGATCACCACTTGCCAGTCCGAAGTCACATACCAGAGAATCACCGTAGGCCAATCCGAAGTCAGGAACCGGGAACATCAAGACGAAACAGGAACAAGATCCAAAGCTCAAGGAACTCACCGAAGCAAGCAGACTAGACTACATGGAACGTTGCCAAGTCACTGGATGAGCAGAGGAAGCTGCCTTTTATATTTCCCCTGCTCTAGCTGATAGAGAACAGGTGAAGCCATTTAAAGGGATTAGGTCCCTTTAAATTTGTAGAGGAGGCGCGGCCTCGTGCCTAAGGATGGTGGCGGCCATCTTGGATATCGGCCCGCGGAGGAGAGACGCCGCTGGACGCCGTGAGGGGGGAGCAGGACGGCTCCCCCTGCAGCGAGCAGCACCGGAGGCCGCGCGGGGGCGACGGCCTGAATTGGAGCCCTCCCCTGGGGCTCCCGCGGCGAAGGAACGCCACGACCAAGGTAGGGGGCCGCGGTTGTGGGATGCCACGGCCGCGGAACACAACACTGGTTAGCCTAGTGCCAGGAAAAATAGTGGAAAGTGTTCTAAACATCAAAATCACAGAACATATAGAAAGACATGGTTTAATGGAACAAAGTCAGCATGGCTTTATCCAAGGCAAATCTTGCCTCACAAATCTGCTTCACTTTTTTGAAGGAGTTAATAAACATGTGGATAAAGCTGAACCGGTAGAGGTAGTAGTGTACTTGGATTTTCAGAAGACGTTTGACAAAGTTCCTCATGAGAGATTTCTAGGAAAAGTAAAAAGTCATGGGATAGGTGGCGATGTCCTTTCGTGGATTACAAACTGGCTAAAAGACAGGAAACAGAGAGTAGGATTAAATGGACAATTTTCTCAGTGGAAGGGAGTAGGCAGTGGAGTGCGTCAGGGATCTGTATTGGGATCCTTACTTTGCAATATATTTATAAATGATCTGGAAAGAAATACGACGAGTGAGGTAATCAAATCTGCAGATGATACAAAATTGTTCAGAGTAGTTACATCACAAGCAGATTGTGATAAATTGCAGGAAGATCCTCTGAGACTGGAAAATTGGGCATCCAAATGGCAGATGAAATTTAATGTGGATAAGTGCAAGGTGATGCATATAGGGAAAAATAACCCATGCCATAGTTACATAATGTTAGGTTCCATATTAGGTGCTACCACCCAAGAAAGAGATCTAGGCGTCATAGTGGATAACACATTGAAATCGTCGGTTCAGTGTGCTGCGGCAGTCAAAAAAGCAAACAGAATGTTGGGAATTAGAAAGGGAATGATGAATAAAACGGAAAATGTCATAATGCCTCTGTATCGCTCCATGGTGAGACCGCACCTTGAATACTGTGTACAATTCTGGTCGCTGCATCTCAAAAAAGATATAATTGCGATGGAGAAAGTACAAAGAAGGGCGACCAAAATGATAAAGGGAATGGAACAGCTCCCCTATGAGGAAAGACTAAAGAGGTTAGGACTTTTCAGCTTGGAGAAGAGACAGCTGAGGGGGGATATGATAGAGGTGTTTAAAATCATGAGAGATCTAGAATGGGTAGATGTGAATCGGTTATTTACTCTTTCGGATAATAGAAAGACTAAGGGGCACTCATGAAGTTAGCATGTGGCACATTTAAAACTAATCGGAGAAAGTTCATTTTTACTCAACGCACAATTAAACTCTGGAATTTGTTGCCAGAGGATGTGGTTAGTGCAGTTAGTATAGCTGTGTTTAAAAAAGGATTGGATAAGTTCTTGGGGGAGAAGTCCATTACCTGCTGTTAATTAAATTGACTTAGAAAATAGCCACTGCTATTACTAGCAACGGTAACATGGAATAGACTTAGTTTTTGGGTACTTGCCAGGTTCTTATGGTCTGGATTGGCCACTGTTGGAAACAGGATGCTGGGCTTGATGGACATTGGTCTGACCCAGTATGGCATGTTCTTATGTTCTTAAGCCGCCGATGCAGAAAGTACCGCGCTGTACTCACCATCCGCCCCAGCAAAGAGGTAGGAAGTGGGCTAGCTCTGAGCAGCTTCTCTTTTTTTTTTTTTAACTTTATTCAGTGGCTGGAGCACAGAACTGTCCAACAAAATAAAAAGAGACAGCCCAAAAACCAGCTATGCTAATCCAGAGCAGCCTTGTGAAGGGGAGGGATCTGGACCACCAGATTTACACCCCATGGAATCAGGATCGAGCCTACATAAGGATCACTGATCCCCTGCTCGTCCACTTCAACTGACAGGGATGGTCCCACCAGGACCCACCACTCTTTGGGAGGAAAGCTCATACTCTGAGCAAAAAAGAACAAAATTTTGGTCTCTTGACTGCAGAACTGCAGGTTTTGCACCATCCACCATCTGCTGGAGACAGAGAAATACTGGGGAACTGCAAGTGGCATAAGTGGTTATGTAGCAGTGCCAGTAAAACTTTCTCTGTCTCCATCTGCTGTCAGGGATGCAAAACCCAGGAGTCTGGACTGATCCAGGTACATACAGGGAATAGTTGAATACTGCCTACAGGCAAATATATGTAATAAAACGTCTGCCTCTTTGGAAGGGTGTAAAACAAGTGGATAAAGATGAGCTGGTTGATATAGTGTATTTGGATTTTCAGAAGGCATTTGACAAAGTCCATCCTGAGATATTCTTCAGTAAATTGGGAGGTCATGGTATCAGGGTCAATGTCCTATTTTGGACTGGTAACTGGATGAAAGGAAACAGAGGGAAGAACTAAATGGTCAGTTTTCCAAATGGAGAAAAGTCATTAGTGGAGGGCCCCAGGATTTGTATTGGGTTCTGTGCTATTTAGCATATTCATTAATGATTTGGAGAAAGGAACGATGAGTAAGGGGGCCAAATGTGCAGATGACAAAATTGTTTCGAGTCATTAAAACATCAACAGACTGGAAGAACTACAGAAGGACCTTGTGATATTAGGAGTTGGGCAACTGAATGGCAGATGCAATTTAATGTGAAGAAGTGCAAAGAATGCATGCAGGGAAGAATAATCCCATCTGTACAGGTACATGATGTTAGGAGTCACCCAGGAAAAGGACCTTGGACTCTTCAGCACAGTGTGTGATGGTGGTGAAAAAGGCAAACAGAATGTTAGGAATTATTTGGAAGGGAACACAGAACAAAACTGAGAATTTCATAATGCACCTCGAATATTGTGTGCAGTTCTGCTCGTCCCGTCTCAAGAAAGCCTTAGCAGACATAGAAAAAGTGTAGAGAAGGGTGACAAAAATGATAAAGGGGATGGAAAATCACCCTTATGGAGAAAGGCTAAATATATTAGGGCTCTTTAGCTTGGAGAAGAGATGACTGAGAGAGGATTTGACTGAAGTTTAGGGATGTGCAGGAGAAAAAAATTTGTTTTCGTTTTTGGTTCGTTTTCGGGAGGTTTTTTCCCCTGAATTTCAGTTCATGGATTGATTTGTTTTCATTCGTGAGAAAAAAACAAATCAAACAATTTAAAGAAACCTCAAAAAACGGCCAAAAAATGAAAATGAAGCTTCAGGGGCCTTCTGCCTGTCCACCTGAAAAAATGCTGGGGCTGGGATCCCCCCCTCCTGGCCCCCACTTACCTGAAGTGGTGGAGGTCTGCCAGCTTCGGCCTCGACCTTACATAGGCTGATGGTGCAGTAGGTGGCCACGATCTCGGCCTACTCAAGACTGAGGCTTCAGCCTGACCTGGAGGCCTGGTCCTGATGATGGGGCCTTGTTCTGGACCGAGGACAGAGGCTGAAACCCGACCTGGAGACCGGGTCCAGACACCAGGGCTTCAACCTAGGCTGGGGCCCTGAACCAG
Source organism: Rhinatrema bivittatum (assembly GCF_901001135.1). Taxonomy (NCBI): domain Eukaryota; kingdom Metazoa; phylum Chordata; class Amphibia; order Gymnophiona; family Rhinatrematidae; genus Rhinatrema; species Rhinatrema bivittatum. Next base: position 169,730,328 of record NC_042622.1, on the reverse strand, counting down.
GCCAGATGCCGCAACCCGACCCGGAGACTCGATCCCGATGCCAGGCCCTCAGCCTGGACCCAGGCCCAATGCTGCAACCAGGATCTTGCCCCAGACCCAGGCCTGACACTGCGACCTGACCTGGAGGGAATTTTAAGGAGCAATTTTCCACAGTAAAGTCTGTGGGTAGTTCTGCATCCATGGACCTGGTTGGCAATTTTCAAAGAAAACCATGCACTTTGTTTTTCTTTGAAAATTGACGTACACAGGTGCATCGACACAAATGCCTCTGTGGACTTTGCACCTCCTTTTTCTGCAGGGAGAGGAAAGGAGGGGGAAGAATGTGCATAGATTTGAAAATCTCATTCTGTGCATGTATTTTTCCTCCCCGGGAAGGCCCTGCTTTAATGCAGCTAAAGTACCATGTTGTGAGCCTGCACATGCTTTTCAGGCACATACGGGCTGATACAGTAAAGTGCGCTCTGGTGGAGCGCACTGTTAGCCTGCGTTTGGCCACGCGTTTTCGACACGCTATTTGCAGGGCCGCCATCAGGAATTTTGAGGCCCCATACTGTCTGACGCGGCGGTGACGTCACAGCCGCGTCAGACAGTGAACGCTGGCAGGACAGAGCGCGCGGACGAGTCTCTGTCTGCGGTGCTCTGTAAATCAATGCTATGTGTGTCTAAAAGACACGCATAGCATTGATTCTCTCCCTTCTCTGGGGCCCGCACCCAGGGCCGGCTCCAGGTTTCAGTAGGCCCCTGGGCGACAGACTGTCGGAGAGAGCCTCAGTGGGCCTCTTTGCCATGAACTAATACATCCCCCAAGCGCACCTGCCGCCTGGCGGCTGCGGGCCCCCATATGTGGCAGTAGATCCTGGGGCCCCATACTGCAGGCCCAAGAATACTGCCCTGATGGCGGCCCTGGCTATTTGTATTCCTTATACAACATGCAAATGCATGTTGATGGGCCTATTAGTCATTCCCGCGCAATCCAGAAAGTAAAATGTGCAGCCAAGCCGCACATTTTACTTTCAGAAATTAATGTCTGCCAAAGGTAGGCGTTAATTTCGTCCGGCACCAGGGAAGTGTACAGAAAAGCAGAAAAAACTGCTTTTCTGTACACCCTCTGACTTAATATCATAGCGATATTAAGTCGGAGGCCCCAAAAGTAAAAAAAATTAAAAATCTGTCCGCGGCCCGCGGGTTGGAAGACGGGCGCTCAATTTTGCCGGCGTCCGTTTTCCGAACCTGTGGCTGTCAGCGGGCTTGAGAACCGACGCCGGAAAAATTGAGCATCGGCTGTCAAACCCGCTGACAGCCACCGCTCCTGTCAAAAAGGAGGCGCTAGGGACGCGCTAGTGTCCCTAGCGCCTCCTTTTATCACAGGCCCTCATTTACATATTTTTTTTACTAAATCGCGCGCCCAGGAGAGTGGCCTGGGCGCGCATCGGGAGAGCGGGCGCTCGCTGGCTCTCCTGTGGGTTTTTCTGTATCGGCCTGACAAAGGGCAATTCTTGGACAAATGAATTTACCAAGGTAACTGGCTCTGAACATTGCCCTCACCATTGTATTACGAGATGAATCCCACATCCTCATTCTGCTTAGGAAATAATAGGGATATGCAACCCCCAAATTTTCAGTTTGGTTCTTTTTTTTTTTTTTTGGGGGGGGGGGGGGGTTTGTCAAATTAATTTTTATTCAGTTTGTTTAATGTTTTTTTGGTTCATTTTGTTTGCCAAACTGGAAAAACAAAACAACAAAAATGAACCAATTACAAAAAATAATAAAATAAATAAAGGCCTCCAATAGCCCTGGCTGGGCCTTCCCAGGCAAAAATATTGCTTGGGTATGGCACCGAAGCTTATGTCCATGCCCGGGCTGGGTCCAGCACCAATGCCTAGGCAGGGCCCTCCTCCTAAAACTGCTGGGGCTGGGGAGCTCCTACTCTAGCTCCCACTTACCCCATTCTCAGATCCTGGATGCCGGTATAGAAAAACTTAAAATAAATAAATTAAATAAATAAACAGGCAGAAGTAAGGCTGAGCTGCTCCTCCCCAGGTCTGGGTGTTTTAAAATGGCTATTTTCTGCCCAGAGGATGATACCAGAGTGATAACACTTTGGTGCCTTTCTCCAGTGTGGCTGGCTTCAGTGGAAAGGCATCCAAGTGCTGTCGTTTTGGTATCGTTCTTTTGGTGGATATGCCTATTTTTAAAATGCCAGGTCTAGATGCCTGGCCTGGGCCTAGTCTTGGCGCTAGAGCCAGCCTCAGCATCAGGCACAGCCTGGGCTTGGGCTACGGTTCAGCTCCGGGTCGTTTTTTTTGGCCAGGAAGGCCCAGGCATTTTTAAATGCTACAAATACGAACATACCCAAAATTTTGTGGGCATTTTTGTAGGAGGCTATTTTCAGTTTGTTCCATTAGGAACAAACTTATTTGTTGCATTTTTGGCATTCATTAAAAACAAATACTGTAAATTCACAACCCTAGTAAATAAATCATTTATTCCCATCGACTGCATTTCATCCGTTGGGAAATGCATCCCTGGCTCCCTGAAGGGTTACAGATGGTCTCCTGCAGGAGATGGACCAAATCATTTCACAAGGGCGGTCACAGGTTACTTCCAGCCCTGCAAGGCTGGCAGGGCTGCTAACCAGCCATACATTTTACAGGACCTCCGTAAAAGGAGCCCCGAAATGGACCCGTCTGTAAGGCTAGAACTATCTTCTGGCCATGTCCCAGCAGAAGCTGTCTTTCAGGTCAGGGCAGACCGAGTCTGGCAGTGCCTGCTCCCCAGATCACTTTATTCTTCCAAGAGGCGGCTCAGGTACGGAGCTCTCTGCCGCCCCCTGCTGGAAGACCAGCGCAGGAGCCTGGGCCGCTCCGTGCAAAGATCGCCGTCTGATTGCAAGGAGAAGATGGTGAAGTCCAGAAAAACAGCAGCAGGCAAGGGGGCGGCGACGGCGCAATCCCGGGGGAGCCCGGGCTTGGTGCTGCCCCCGACGAAAGGCAGGGGAAGGGGCAGGAAACCCGCCCCGCCGGCCGAGGAGCAGCCGCACATGCTGCTGGAGCTGGGGGCGCAGAGGCAGCGCTGGCTCAGCTTCCAGAAGCAGCGCAACCTGAGCCCCGAGGCGGCGGCCAAACTGCTGCTGGATGCCTTGTGAGTAATCTGGGGCAGGGGGGAAGAACGGGCGAGGGGCTCGGCTCCAGCAATTTCCTTCGCCCACGGAAGAAGCGGCACTGAATGGGGCGGGTTAAAGTCCAGCAGATCCCCCCTTCGTTTCCCGAGCTAGAAGGCCAGGTCAGGCTGGGTCCTGTAGGATTCTGGCAGGCGGAGAGTCGGCAGGTGGACACCGAGCAGAAAGGGGCAGGGACACGCAGGAAGGGAGGGGGGAAAGTCACACAGTACCATTTTCCTTTAACACAATTGCTAGAAGAGACTTTACAATCAAATCTTGTCTCTGGTCATCTCATTATCCTGTGCAGGGTAGAGAATAGATGACCTTTGTCGGGCTGACAAGAAAGCACCCAAGGCAAGTGGCACCTGGGACGAGGATCAGTGCAGATCAAGATCTTGCGGGGTGAACGGCAGCTGTGCATCAAGGCCGGGGAGAGGGGAAGCACGCATCTGGGCATCAGGGTCATTTGCCTGGACAACCAGCCTTCACAGCCTGCTCAGTCATTTAAATGTTTTACATTGGTTGAATTAATTTGGGGGGGGGGGGGGAGGGGGAAGCAGCACATTTGCATGCCCAAAATAGTTTTTAGAGATGTGCAGCCCCCAAACTTATACAAACTGATGAAATAAGACACCTGTTCTCCTAATGCACAAACAGCCCCATCTCGGGCACCCGATGCAATACTTTAATGATTTGCTGCATTAAAAAGGGGACGCTAGGGAAAAATTGTGCATTCCTAGCGCTCAAATACAGCGGGCACCCAGGAGATGTAGCCGTGCACCCACACTTAAAACAGGCACTCAGTATGAGCGTCTGTTTTATCCCACTTTAGGTTGATTTCACCCACTATAAATGCACTATATGCATGCACCCTTCACTTTCACACAACCAGGAGAAGAGCGCGAGGCCTGCAGGTATCTGGATTTTCATGGCACCAGTTCTGCCAGTAATGGTTGGGGGGGGGGAGGTCTTCTGTATTGTGGCCTTCGAAAATGCCTGGAATACAAGCTTGGAAATAATCATCAGAGAAAATAATATTAGAACTGCAAAAGGGAATCTGAGTAAGAGTTTTTTTTCTCCCAGCATCTGTACAAGCTGGAGCAGAGGATGGTTTCCTTGTAATGGTGATGTTAGAGTAATACTGTGAAAGCAAGGATTTGGGGCTAATTAAAACCCAAGTAATTCTTCCCAATACTTGTGTATCCGTGTAGTCTCCATCTGTTTGACAACCCTTTTCTCTGCTGCAGTGAGTACAAAGGGCTGGTCAAGCACACAGGAGGCTGTCACTGTGGAGCTGTGCGCTTCGAAGTCTGGGCTTCTACCGACCTGCATGTCTTTGATTGCAAGTAAGTGCTGCTGGTTCCCTCTTCTTGCAGCTGCCAGGGGCCCCCCAGGAGGAAGCCATACTGTCAGAGGGGAGGAGGTCAGAGGCTTTGCTGGCTCACTAGAGGCCCTCAGGCTAGTCCTTATGAAAGAGTTGGGAGTGGGGATGGGCCCTAAGCAGTTGCTTAATGTGTTTATTCTTAGCATCAAAGGGTCTTACCCTGCAGAATATGAACATGACTGCCGCTGCTTGTCACCATAGCAGAGAAAAGGGAACTGTATGTTATTAGTTTTGCTGTGGAGTTATTCTTAGAGTTAGAGCTTAGTTAGGATTGTTGATCTATTTAGAGTTAGGCCTGAGACACCCCTTATGTTGGCAACCCGCATAGTGATTTTGCTGCTATTTAAAATTGCTTACCCCTTTGTAATGCAAAGCTACAAATGACCTGTTTGTAAGCTAATGTTCTAGTAAGATGTAACCCATTTTGAGTGAATGGCGGATAGTAAATAATTTGTAACATTACATTTAGCAGAATCTTGCTCCCCCTTGCTATTTTTCCTCTGCCTGAGCCCTCATGGATGCAAACAGAAATGTCAATGAGCACGTGCCCCTGTAACGTCCTTCTGTCTGCTTTCTCCTGACTTTTCCAGCTGCACCGTGTGTGTGAAGAAGCAGAACCGCCACTTCATTGTCCCTGCTGCCCACTTCAAGCTGTTAAAGGTACTTGTGAGGTGCCAGACTCGGAGAATGTTCTCATGACAGGCTTGCCGGCCATGCCATGGGTTCTTGTAAGCAGAGTGTGCATTTAAATCAGTTCCCGGGGGACCATCAGCAGTGACAGAAAATTCCTTCCCAACCCATCTCTTCAACTTCCCGCATCAGCATTTTTCTCTCTTATAATTACGGAGGCACGGACGTGCCCTGCCAGGTAACTTGAGTAGAGGGGTGGAAAAGCAAAGGAAAACTTGGGAAGGCAGTGCAAGCAGGTGTGCACAGCAACCCTGGAAAAGTGCAGCCTCCTAGAGCCACGCCCTGCTCTGCTCAGAGAAGAGTTGGCAGAGGGCAAAAGCCATGGGCTCTGCTGAGTCAGTGACTAAGGAGCTCCTACAGGGAGCCTGCGGTGGGCTGGGCTCTTTGCCTGGTTTTTACGTTTGGCAAGAAGTCAGAACTGCTTATTTTTTTTTAATCCTTATTGGGCCCTGTTTGAGTTTAAACCCTTACTGTGGCCAGGCGGTAGACTTCATCCTCCTGACCAAAGTCTCGAGGAAAGGTATTCTTCGAAGGTGGAGAAGATATAAATAACCTTGCAACCAAGTTGTGAAGTTTGATGTCCGATGGCACCACAAGAGATGAGCGCTCACAATCATCATACCACTGGTCTCTTTTCCCTCCAAATCTTGTCCACTTTTGCTTTCAGGTTATTTACTGGTAATGACCATTGCTAATTTTATTGCTAAAGTGTTGCTGGATTTCTCCTTTGGATGAGTAAAGAAAAACAGGTGACAAAGATCTTTCTTCTTTTCTGTTCAGGGTGCAGACAATTTAACAACATACACGTTCAACACTCACAAAGCCCAGCATACGTTCTGCAAGACATGCGGGGTACAGAGCTTCTATACACCCCGTTCCAACCCAGATGGGTACGGTAGGTATAATAAATGTTGAAGAAACGTAATATAGTTCTGCCTCCACCTAAATGCTCTCAAGGATCTACAAAGGGGAACTTTTTTTTTCCTTAGGTTTAATAAAACCACCCCAAAATCTGTATTATGATGCAATAAAGGTATTGGCCAATCAGATGCCTTCATCACGCTGGATGTGAGATCTCCTTACTTGCATTATAAGTTCTCATGCAAGCTCATTGATTCAGAACTGAACATTCATGATAAGTGACAAAACATCACCAAAAGGAGGAAGGATAAATTGTGCCATTAAATTGCTCAATTGTATTAGAGCAGTGGTTCACAACCCTGTCCTGGGGACCCCCTCCCCCCCCCCCCAAGTCAGTCGGGTTTTCAGGATATCTACAATGAATATGCATGAGAGAGCATTTGCATGTTATGGAGGCAGTGCATGCAAATTTTCCCTCATGCATATGCATTGTGGAGATCCTGAGAAAACCTGACTTGCTGGGGATCCCCAGGACAGGGTTGGGAACCTGTATTAGAGGGATCCTTTCTTGCCATGTCTCCCTCTTGAATGTTGCAGTCCCTTTGCATTCTTATTTTAAAGAGACCTGGCTAATTCTTGGAAGGATGGTACTTTTTGCAAACAGACTCTTCCCTTTTTGATTCCCAGGTGTGGCTCCCCACTGCCTGGATGATAATGGGACCGTGCACAGCATCAATGTGGAGCAAATCAATGGGAAGGAGTGGGAGAAAGCCATCAGGGAACACAAGACCATCTGTGGCATGTCCAAATCCTGAAATCTTTCTACTCTGGCCAACACCTGCTTGGTGTCTCTAGGTTCCCCATTGCTACTGTCTTTTTCTACCGTCTCATTTCTCTTCACATTCTGAGAAATAAATATTTTTTAAGCAATCTTTTCCAGTTTTTGCTCTCAATCTATGGATCACTTGATTACTCTGTGCAGCACTTTCCTGAGTTTCTCACTAAGGATTCTGGGCTATCATTCTCTGTTGCTGCTTCCCATGTGCCTCTCGCCCCCATGCTCCTGCATCCAGCCACTGAGGAGTGGACTCAGGCCCTTTATCTTTCAAGGGGCCCATCAGGGTTGTATACATGATTGCACTGTGCTAAATTTATTCTATATTCATGTTCTGGGCACTGCACCTGATTTCTTTAGCTTAGGTCAGTGGGGTGGGCATGGCCTTCCAGCATGAAGCTGTACTGAGGCCTTGACAGACTTAATCCACTGCTGCTTAGATACTCACTGGTTGCTGGTGGCATGTCGTGGATGCTACTTTGTGTCAGGAGCAGGAAAACAATAAAGCATAAGCCAGGGGGACTCTTAGGGGCCGATGTAATAAGGTGCGCTGAAGCTGCCGCGGGTTTGTACGCATATTTTCCCATGCAAAGCCCTATATGGGCACATAATAAGGGCTTTGTGTGCCGGAAAAAAGCACATACTGACCCGCGGTTTTTCTGCACGAGTGCATGCTAATGACATGCAAAGGAGGTGATTATCTATTCATGGGCAATGTAGGAAGCCACCTTAGCGCTGAGATCGGGTTAGTGCGGGTTTTTAATGTGGGATTTTAGCACCTGGGTCAGGACAGGAGGAAAGTGAAAGCGCCGGTGTGGAGATCAGTTTTTTGATGCTTTTCTGGATCAGCCAAGCAGCGGACAGAACGGGTAGAGAGAAGGCAGCTTCTCAATGAGACAAAATCGCTGATCTGCACTTCATACTCTCGTTGGCGGTCGGAGTCCAATCATGAAGGGGTTAGATATTGCTTTACCCACCTTCTCAACAAGTTCTGGATCATTAATTAATTTTTTTTTTTTTTCAAAAAGAAAGGTTTCTGCCCTGAGAATCAATTGCTGGCGTTCACACACCAATGGGTATCCGAGGCGTTTATGCATGGATGTCTGCGTAGTTTACTACAGAGGGTCACGAGCACGCGTTACTAAGCACACTGTGGGGTGTAAGTTTGGTGTGTGCAGATTTTATGCGTGTATCTAATTAGCATATGCTTCCACTAGATTTTGCTGCGTGTGCCCAAAAAATCTGTGCAGAAAAATCAGCACGGGTCTTATTACAACGGCCCCTTAGAAAGGCATACAAAGGCCTGGATGCCATTACAGGATACATCATTTGTCTTTTAACAGTTTACATGATAAAAAGAACATTGTGTTGTGTGTGAATACACCAGAAAAAATAGCAACAAGCTTTCATCTTTTTTAATAACCTGAGACCAAAATATACAGACTATAAAATCATGTCACCCAAACTTCTAGGAATGTTCACATGGGGAGGAAAGCTTCCAGGCTTCTGGTTCATTAGAAGGATATCCAGCTCTTTTCGTCATGTGAAAGGAAGTTGAGTGAATTGATCCACATGTACCGAGAAAACAGCAGGTAGAGGTGGCGGAACCAGAGGAGCTGGCTGCGGTGGCACTTCATGGCACTCTAAGCACAGAAGACATGAAAGCACTGTTAGCTGAGGCTCCTGCCTCTTCACACCACACAGCCTCCAAGCAGAACCAGCAACCATGGACCCTGCAGGGCACAAGCTGGGTCTCTCTGTAGCAAATGACCCTTTACACTGCTTAAAGCAGCAATACGTCTTATTCTAACACACCTGTCTCGTAGCTCTGTTGCTGTCTCTTTTGAGTTAATTCCTATGTTCTCCTAATATTTTTTCACCAATATAATATTTTTACATTTTCTAAAGAAAAAAAGCACGCCACTTTTTAGCATGGCACCATGCCCAGAGTCCTCTCTTCAGCTGCTCATTGCTGTCTTCCCTTTCCCCTGCTGATTTTCTCAGAATGTGGGAGCAGCTATGCTGAGGGCAGTGGTAAGAACTGCAGAAGGGGGTAGGGTAAAAGAAATGGAGGTGGAGTGGAGAGCACGGACCTACCTGGCTGTTGGTCTAGGTATGGAAACTACCAAGAATGGCAGCGGGTCAAAAAGGGAAAAGCAAAGGTAATACAGCTGTGCCAAGCTCGTTAAGAGAGGCTGTAGAGCTTTGGTACGTGCTCACATACAATTGGGGAAAAGTACATAAAGCGTAAGGCGTGATCTCCTAAAGGCGGTCAGACTTGTTTGGATAATAGCTGGGAGATATCCTTTAATAGAAGCGTGCAGACGGGAACAAGTGGGCAGACTGGTTGGGTCAAGTGATCCTTGGCTACCAACGTATTTCCATGTTGCTGCATTAACACTATGCAGTAGAGAGACTTTCACAAACTTTACACACTAAAAATGTGAACAAGCAAAAAGTTCTTACTGATTTGATTTCATCCAACTGCCCACTGAATTATCTAAAAATTGTTTTTGTCAGTACTGCTGCTTTAAAGTGATCTTCCGGCAATGCAAGTCATTGTAACAGAATACAAAGGTTCGGGATATTCTCTCAGAAGCTTGAAATCAAGAGGTGGTCACCACCTAATGAGATCTGTGCAGGAAATACAGACTGAGCTTCTTAATGTATTTACACGGTGTCACGGTTACCCGTATTCAGATGTCTTGGATCCCCCCCTCCCCGACATACCCTGGTTGTTGGTCTTTGGCCAGCAGAGGCAGCCACCCTTCCCCTTGTCTTCCTTCATCTCCCCTATAGTGTACCCAGGCCTAACTTCCCTGTGGAAAGGGGCGGTAGGGTACAGATGTGATTCTAAGCAGTAAAACAGATCAGATCTGGGCGTCACAAGGGGGGGCAGCAGGAAGCCAGAAGGTGCCATTCTCACACAGCGACTTTGTACAATCAGAAGGCTGCTTTAACCCCTTTAGCATATGAGTGATCAGGTAGCTCCAAGAACAGCCACTGCTTTTTACCGGAAATCCTCCAACAATGTCTGCTCATACCTTGGCTTGTCTGTACTCCTCCTGTGACAGCACAAAGATGATGTCATGGGGCTGGAGGCAGCTGACTGGCAAATCCAGGAGAGAGATGTATTTCCGGAAGATATTCACAGACTCCAGCGTAAGAACTGCGCAACCTTCCGAGAGAAAAGAACACATCTCCAGTCAATTAACGTGCATGACAGCCAGAAGCAACAAAAAAAACCCAAAAAAAACCTCGAGAAGCACCAGAATCTGGGCCCAAACCATGAGATTCCATGATATCGCATTTGTTTTTTAAGAGATTAGATCACAAGGAAGTCCCTCCTGGTAATGGGAATGATGCACTGCATGAGCTTTGGCCAGTGGCAGGGATGTTACAAGCAGGCCGATGTAATAAAATGCAGTTGTGTGAACATTTGTGTGTGTACTTTACTCTCAATTTAACTAGGAATTTGGTGCACAAAAAATGTGTGCAGAAATATGAGTAAAACTGTGTACACAAATTAGCGCTCCTTCATGCAAATCAAGGCATTCACTATTATTCTCCCTTGCAAGGATCAGTTTTCTTAATGCTGGAAGCTTAACTCCTGGTCAGGGGTGGAGTAAAGTTTATAGGGCTGATGTTGGTCTAAGTAGTTGAACCTGGCGTTTGTGGTGCAGGAGTCCTGTACTCTGTATGTATGTGAAAAAAACACATGATTTGTACACATACAAGTAGATTTTCAACTACCTGCACGTGTAAATCCCGGCGTTTTCACTGTGGTCGGGCCTTACTCATGCTGGGTGAAGTTTCGATGAGGCTCGGAACGCGAATTGGTGCCGGGCCTCTTCGAAGGGGTGGGGCAGGACAGCGCCATTGTTCGCTGTCCCAAAGACCCGGCTGCTGGCACGCGCAACTTACTTCAGCTTGGGAGCTGAAGTAAGTTGTGTAACAAAGAAGAAAAAGGTAGGGTTTAGGGAGAAGAGAGGGGAAGGGGAAGGGAGGTTAGGGTAGGGGGGTAGGGAACTGGGGAAGGCCGGAATGCATCGTTGCATGGAAGTTGCAAAAATCCCCTCCCCCTTGTGCGGATTATAAAATCTAACGTGCATGTGCGTGCGGCCCACAGATTTTTCACCATGCGCACACCAGCGCACGCATGGTAAAAAATCGGCGTGTCCGTGTGTGTGTGCGCCGGGAAGTGAAAAATCTACCCCGAACTTAGTATGCATAAAACATAATTCATGTTTTTGTGTGCACATTTGTGGGTGTGTGTCTTTTTTTTTGTTTTTAAACTCCAGCTGCATCAGCATACCATTAGCTTACTGCATTGGGAGTTAACTCATTTTAGTGCACATTTTTACTCACATCTTATTGTGATGTGGGGGCCAATGTAATAAAACCCGCACTAAAAATCAGAGCTCAATTTTAGTGCAGGTTTTATTTAACGCATGCAGTAAAGGCAGAGGGTTGCATGGCCATGCAGGAAGCTAATGACATTCAAATAGACCAGGAGTAAAAAAAAAAAAATAATAATTTTTTTTTCTAAACAGCTTTTTTCACTCGGCCATTTTGCATGCCTTGAACAGAAAATCCATGCTGAACAAAAAAAAAAGTTCAAAAATTAACTTGTCAGCCAAGCAGACCAAATCGCTCCCTCCTACCTTAAAAATTAACTGAGCTGGGCTGGCCGCATGGTAGAACCCCCTCCCTCCCATCCACCTTAAAAAAAAAAAAGCCAGGCTGGGCAGGATGGAGGAGCCCCTCCCTCCCACGCTTCAATCCCCCTCCCTTCCCTTAAAATTAGCTGGGCCCAGCAGGTGAATCCTCCGGCAGTACTGCTGCCTCACTTTCAGAATTATGAAAGGAAATTGGTCCTTTTCACTGACAGCCGACAATGGAGGGACCGATCCCACCCAAGGAGGTAAAGGTCTTCTGGGACTGGGCTTCCCTGGGGGTGTGGCAGGATTTCTTTGTTTTTTTTGCAGGTGGCATTTGAAGGTACCCAGGTGGATGGGTTCCACCGCTAGCCCTACTAATTTGTTTGAAAGTGGTGGGAGAGGGGAGGCTCAGTCCACTCAGGTGGGCTCGGCCTGCCTGTGTAATTTTAATGAGGGGAGTTGGAGGAGGCTTGGCTAAGCTTCGTCTCTACTGCAGGAAGTTTAACTCCTGCTTCTGATTAGAAGTTAAATTTCTAGAGGTAAAAGAACCCACGCTAGGCCGCCTCCCCACTAGCAGGCCTGCTTGCACTGCAGGACAAATAGCCAAGATGCCCAGTTCCTTGCAATCTGCATGTACTGGTGCCAGCTGTAGCACAGGTTGAACTCCTGCTTTGCCGCGTGTTTTTTTTTCAGCACTAAAATCCCCATTATATACCAAGGTTAGGTTGGTGCAAAAAAAAAACCAACCTCCACTGAAACAGGAGTAAAAACTGTGCTAGGGTCGGCATGGCTTAGTACATTGGTGCTAAGGTTAGGCCAAAAGAGCTCTCAGAAAAATAAGGCAGTGCTAACATGGGCATGACTACTAGATGGCGCCCTCTAATAATACTTTAATCGCAAGAAAGTACATTTCTTTTTTTCTAGCTATTACTCGTTCAGGTGTCTGTAAAATTGTATTACTATGTTGAAACTAATAAAACAGTTTTCCAAGGAAAGCACTTTTGTACCCCTGAAAACTGGCATCTTTAAGCAGCTGTGAACCTGGCTCTTTTAGACTTCAGTTGGTTTCAACTACAATAATTTTATGATCTGTTAAGTAGTTCTCCATTACTATAAAAAGGGGCAAAAAAACCCTCAATCTGATAAAGACACAAATGTCATTTACTTGTCTCTGAATTGTGATGATAAAATGTGGACGTTCACTCTTAAACTCCAGAAATGGAAATACCCATTAAAACAATACTCAGACGGGAAACCTTCCTTCTGTGAATCTCAGTCTTCACTGATTCGGAAAAGTTCTGGGGTTACAAAGTTCCTAGACATTTTATCAGGGCTGGGCAGGATCATTTCATATCTCAAAAGGCTCCTCCCTAAATTTTGTGCCGTCACAGTAATACCAGAATCCCCTGCTGCTTAGTGAACTTGAAGACCTGCTAACAATAGAATCAAACTTATTTAGCTATTGTTAGTGAGTTTTGATCAAGTATTGGAAAATGAACCAATTCAAAGCCACATAAGTAACTGAATATCTGGAGATACTCAGCTTGCTGCAAAAAAGAAAACAAAACAGCATTTGAGGTCTTGCTCAGGGGATATTTGCCTCTCTTGCAGAGATTTACTCCTGTGCATAATATTTTGCATGAATTTCACAGCAAAGAGGCCTAAAAATCTTTCCATGATATCCCACTGTATTCTGGTATCTTTAAGCCTCTCCACCACCAAGTTCTGCTCCGCACACCTGACAAATTACATTATAAATACTATTATTCCTGCGCAATGCACAATTTGCACACAATTCACCTGTGTGCAGAATTTCTGAAGAGCCAGCTCGAGTGAGTACAGCAATGTAAACAGCCAGGCCACATGACAAGAGAACAAGACAGCACAGCTGCATCTGCATGAAAAGTGGTGCGCGTGAAGGAGGAGGAGCCAGCACCGTTTTCCTCTTGCACTGTGTGGTTCTCAGTCATGCAAGGCCTAAGCTCCTGTGCTGTTCTTGCAAGATTTTGAGAACCACAGGATTTCAGGCACCGCCCGAATTACAGTCTCAGAGTTGCATGATGCAGGAAGAAGAAACTTGTTCTGGGGCAGTGCATACACTGCAGGTTTGAAGGTGAGCAAGAGAGGGAGGAAATGGAGAACCGGCTGATGATGGCCGATAGCTGAGTTGATGCCTGGGTGGGCTAAGCCAGAGAGTTAGCGATAGAGAATGTGTGGGGAGGGGGGTACAAAAGCACGTATGAGCAGGGGAAGGGGTTAGTGTAGGGGAGGATGCAATTGGGGAAGGGGAGTGAAAGTATTGGGGGGGTTGAAATGGAACGAGGGCAAGATTGTTGGGGATATGATACGAGGGGGAAGAGGAGCGAGAGTGTTGCAGGGGGTAGGATACAGGGGAAGAGGAGCGAGAGTGTTGCAGGGGGGACGATACGGGGGAAGAGGAGTGAGAGTGTTGCGGGGGCAGATACGGGGGAAGAGGAGCGAGAGTGTTGCAGGGGGGATGATACGGGGGAAGAGGAGCGAGAGTGTTGCAGGGGGATGATACGAGGGGGAAGAGGAGCGAGAGTGTTGCAGGGGGATGATACGAGGGGGAAGAGGAGCGAGAGTGTTGCAGGGGGATGATACGAGGGGGAAGAGGAGCGAGAGTGTTGCAGGGGGATGATACGAGGGGGAAGAGGAGCGAGAGTGTTGCAGGGGGATGATACGAGGGGGAAGAGGAGCGAGAGTGTTGCAGGGGCAGATACGGAGGAAGAGGAGCGAGAGTGTTGCAGGGGGATGATACGAGGGGGAAGAGGAGCGAGAGTGTTGCAGGGGGATGATACGAGGGGGAAGAGGAGCGAGAGTGTTGCAGGGGGATGATACGAGGGGGAAGAGGAGCGAGAGTGTTGCAGGGGGATGATACGAGGGGGAAGAGGAGCGAGAGTGTTGCAGGGGGATGATATGAGGGGGAAGAGGAGCGAGAGTGTTGCGGGGGCAGATATGGGGGAAGAGGAGCGAGAGTGTTGCAGGGGGGACGATACGGGGGAAGAGGAGCGAGAGTGTTGCAGGGGGATGATACGAGGGGGAAGAGGAGCGAGAGTGTTGCGGGGGCAGATACGGGGGAAGAGGAGCGAGAGTGTTGCAGGGGGATGATACGAGGGGGAAGAGGAGCAAGAGTGTTGCAGGGGGATGATACGAGGGGGAAGAGGAGCGAGAGTGTTGCAGGGGGGACGATACGGGGGAAGAGGAGCAAGAGTGTTGCAGGGGATGATGATAAGAGGGGGAAGAGGAGCGAGAGTGTTGCAGGGGGACGATACGGTAGAAGAGGAGCGAGAGTGTTGCAGGGGGGACGATACGGGGGAAGAGGAGCGAGAGTGTTGCGGGGGATGATGATAAGAGGGGGAAGAGGAGCGAGAGTGTTGCTGGGGGATGATACGGGGGAAGAGGAGCGAGAGTGTTGCGGGGGCAGATACAGGGGAAGAGGAGCGAGAGTGTTGCAGGGGGGACGATATGGGGGAAGAGGAGCGAGAGTGTTGCAGGGGGATGATACGAGGGGGAAGAGGAGCGAGAGTGTTGCAGGGGGATGATACGAGGGGGAAGAGGAGCGAGAGTGTTGCAGGGGCAGATACGGGGGAAGAGGAGCGAGAGTGTTGCGGGGATGATACGAGGAGGAAGAGGAGCGAGAGTGTTGCAGGGGGATGATACGAGGGGGAAGAGGAGCGAGAGTGTTGCAGGGGGATGATACGAGGGGGAAGAGGAGCGAGAGTGTTGCAGGGGGATGATACGAGGGGGAAGAGGAGCGAGAGTGTTGCAGGGGGATGATATGAGGGGGAAGAGGAGCGAGAGTGTTGCGGGGGCAGATATGGGGGAAGAGGAGCGAGAGTGTTGCAGGGGGGACGATACGGGGGAAGAGGAGCGAGAGTGTTGCAGGGGGATGATACGAGGGGGAAGAGGAGCGAGAGTGTTGCGGGGGCAGATACGGGGGAAGAGGAGCGAGAGTGTTGCAGGGGGATGATACGAGGGGGAAGAGGAGCAAGAGTGTTGCAGGGGGATGATACGAGGGGGAAGAGGAGCGAGAGTGTTGCAGGGGGGACGATACGGGGGAAGAGGAGCAAGAGTGTTGCAGGGGATGATGATAAGAGGGGGAAGAGGAGCGAGAGTGTTGCAGGGGGACGATACGGTGGAAGAGGAGCGAGAGTGTTGCAGGGGGGACGATACGGGGGAAGAGGAGCGAGAGTGTTGCGGGGGATGATGATAAGAGGGGGAAGAGGAGCGAGAGTGTTGCTGGGGGATGATACGGGGGAAGAGGAGCGAGAGTGTTGCGGGGGCAGATACAGGGGAAGAGGAGCGAGAGTGTTGCAGGGGGGACGATACGGGGGAAGAGGAGCGAGAGTGTTGCAGGGGGAGGATACGAGGGGGAAGAGGAGCGAGAGTGTTTGCAGGGGGATGATACGAGGGGGAAGAGGAGCGAGAGTGTTGCAGGGGGATGATACGAGGGGGAAGAGGAGCGAGAGTGTTGCAGGGGGATGATACGAGGGGGAAGAGGAGCAAGAGTGTTGCTGGGGGATGATAAGAGGGGGAAGAGGAGCGAGAGTGTTGCAGGGGGATGATACGAGGGGGAAGAGGAGCGAGAGTGTTGCAGGGGGATGATACGAGGGGGAAGAGGAGCGAGAGTGTTGCAGGGGGGACGATACGGGGGAAGAGGAGCGAGTGTTGCGGGGGCAGATACGAGGGGGAAGAGGAGCGAGAGTGTTGCAGGGGGGACGATACGAGGGGGAAGAGGAGCGAGAGTGTTGCAGGGGGGATGATACGAGGGGGAAGAGGAGCGAGAGTGTTGCAGGGGGATGATACGGTGGAAGAGGAGCGAGAGTGTTGCAGGGGGATGATACGGTGGAAGAGGAGCGAGAGTGTTGCTGGGGGATGATACGGTGGAAGAGGAGCGAGAGTGTTGCTGGGGGATGATACGAGGGGGAAGAGGAGCGAGAGTGTTGCTGGGGGATGATACGGTGGAAGAGGAGCGAGAGTGTTGCTGGGGGATGATACGGTGGGGAAGAGGAGCGAGAGTGTTGCTGGGGGATGATACGAGGGGGAAGAGGAGCGAGAGTGTTGCAGGGGGATGATACGAGGGGGAAGAGGAGCGAGAGTGTTGCAGGGGGATGATACGAGGGGGAAGAGGAGAGAGAGTGTTGCAGGGGGATGATACGGTGGAAGAGGAGCGAGAGTGTTGCTGGGGGATGATACGAGGGGGAAGAGGAGCGAGAGTGTTGCTGGGGGATGATACGGTGGAAGAGGAGCGAGAGTGTTGCTGGGGGATGATACGAGGGGGAAGAGGAGCGAGAGTGTTGCTGGGGGATGATAAGAGGGAAGAGGAGCGAGAGTGTTGCACCAAGCTTCCTTTACCTATTGCTGTCTGTCCACACTGTACCAGAGCTTTCAGGATTCTTACCCCTGGCTCTCTGCTGCCACTCTTTTCTCTTCATTTCCTTTCTGGATGGACCATTTTGGTCTTTAGCTGCTGTCATTACTATGTTACTATGTACAATGTTAGGATGACTGCTTCCCGAGACTGAGAACCTGTACAACATGGGGGGGATAATGCCCTGCCATCAGAGCCCGCTGGGGCCACGACGACATTACCACCACTGCCAAAGCAGCAGGCTTCAACCTCTTGCTAAAAAAGAAAGCCCAAAGCTGTGATGATTTTTTGTACAACTCCTTTTCTCTCCCTCTCAAGCAGTGTCTTTTCCTTCTGACTCCCTCTCCTTCTCGCTGTCCATCTTTCCTCCTCCATGCCTGTGTCTGATCTGCTGCTCTGCCCCTGATGTGCATCAGGCTAAGAGCAGCCGTTTGCACCTTCTAGCTGCAGGGTAAAGAAGCTGAAACACATAAAGATTGCTCTGTCACTAGGTTTTTCCTAGCGCACCCATGAAGGAATCAGCTGGTAACTTCACTTCTCATCTGCCGGCCACACAAAAGCTTTGCCAGTTTCTCACGCAAGTCAGCATGTAAATGTGTGGGTCTAAAAACATTCTGGGTATCGGTATGCAAGAACCGAAGGGCATTATGAGTGCAGACATGCAAATCCCCTGACATCTCAAGTCCCTCTCCCAAGGGTCCCTTCCAGTTTCTCTACGAGAAACTTGAGAAAACAAATGGCAGACGTTAGCAAGTGGAACACTGCACTCCCTTGGGTCTAGCCTGCACACGCTTGTATCCTAATGGAAAGGGCCGTCAGTCCTGCTGCACACGCTGCCAGTGCAGGTAGATTCTGCCACAGTGCTGCCGAGAGATCTGGTCCAGGGCCGAGGTGTGCGATGCTATCACAGATGATTCCAGCACGTACCTTGCGGAAGCTTTCCCTCAGAGTGGAGATACCTGTGGGAAGGAAAGAGCGCGGAGGTCAGCAGAGCGGAACAAGACTCCATCATCACCCCACACCCGTCCTGAGGAGGCAGGCGGGCGCAGGCGGACACGAGATGCATTCCTGTAGAACACTGTCATGTAACACTCGCAGGTAAGTCTCCCATCCCGGTCGCTGCTAGTGACAAACCAGCTGCCTCCATAAAGTATTCCTCACTCAGGAAGGGATCTCACCTCCTACCTGTTTCATAACAGCAACTACATTCAGCACCCTGCTAGCATGAGACCAGAAGTTCTGCGACAGGTTTGTTGTGAGAGAGAGGGCTATGAGTGCTTGCATGGTATCTTGAGAAAGTTTTTTTTTTTTTTTTAAATTTTATTAGCGTGTGAGGTATGGCATAGAATGTACATGTCTAGATTGTATTATTTTATGAATGTATTTATTGTAATCCACGCTGAACTGATTGCTGGAGGCAGCGAGATATAAGGAATTTTAAATAAATAAATACAAATAAATAAAAGCAGTTGTAACCTAGCTAGATTAACAGAAGGCTCTACAATAATTATCTGCAGTAACCTCAATGCATACTACTCCAGCCATGATCAATCCCATTCAAGAGCTTGTATTTGGGCTTTTATTGTCAGAAGAACCTAAGAAGTGCCCTGCTGGGTCAGACCAAGGTCCATTGAGCCCAGCATCCTGTCTCTGACAGTGGCCATTCTGGGTCACAACTACCTGGAAGATCCCCAGTATTTGATTTATTCCTTGTATCTCATTCCCAGGGATAAGCGCTGGCTTTCCCAAGTCTACCTGGCTAATAACTGTTTATGGACTTTTACTTCAGCAACTTGTCTAAACCTCTTTTGAAGCCCACTGTGTTACATCTCTTAACCACATCCTCTGGCAACAGACTGCATACGTTTGATAGTGCATGGAGTGAAAAAAAAAATACTTCCTACGATTTGTTTTAAATCTGCTGGTTGCTAATTTCAAGGAGTGTCCCCTGGTCCCAAGTGTTGCTTGAAAGGGTAAATAAATGGTCCCCATTTACCCGTTCCACTTCGCTCACGGTTTATAAATCTCAATCATATCCCCTCTTAGTCATCTCTTCTTCAAGCTGAAGAGCCCTAATCTGTTTAGCCTCTCTCCATACGGGAGCTTTTCCATCTCCTTTATCAGTTTTGTCGCTCTTCTCTGTTCCTTTTCTACAGATGCTGTTTGTTTTTTTTTAGATAGGGCGAGCACAGTTGTGTACAAGTCTCACGGCTGATCTGCTTCGGTTCACTGCTTTGACCAGGAAAGTGCTGTACAAGCAGGTCAGATAAATAATAGTACTTAGTTTCAGATATTTTGACCCAGTGGCAGTCTTGCCACACTGTGCCAAACAGAAGGTTAAATATATTTAAAACAATGCCCAGGGAGGAGTTTTACTCCTAGGCTAACTACATAGAATTTTAAATTCAACCTGAGAACTAAACGTGAACACAACAAAAAACGGATCCACATTTCTACTTGTAAGTTTTCCAGTGCGAGAAGAACAGGGCGTTAAGCCCGATAGGTTAATTCAGATCCAAGTAATTAATGAAGGGGCAAGTTACAAGGTCTCCATGTACAATGCAAGATGCTGGGGGAGCTTTGAGACAGTGCACCCCAGTCTGAGTCCCTTCTAATTCACAGCTCCTCACCCATGAGTTTCACATACCCTGCCATCCCAGACTGCCTGCACTGCCGAGTAAAGCAGAAGCAAGGACATCCTGAAACACTCACTGATGAGTTACTGGGAGTCTTGGTTTCTTAACACACTGCCTGCCAATGGGTAGGAGAAGGATTAGAAGAGTTAGAGAGATGGGTGACAGTCAGTAATAGGGAGAGATTTGTAATTGCTTATAGTAAGCTGAACAAAACCTGATGCTGTGGCTGGACAGAAAGGACACCTGCCTGAGGTTAACAGATGTTTACGGACACAAACTCCTGAGCACAGCACAGTGGTTTCCAGCCCCCACTCCTTCTCAGGTTAATGTGGGTTCCACTTCCAAGTCTCATTTCCTTCTGCAGGCCATACATTCCAGCAAGTCCCCCTGAAACCAGTTTACGCGGATGGAAAAATCCCTCCCATAACAGGATGGCTGGAAAGGAGCCAAGTAGGAGAGAGGTTATGAGGGATAATGTTTCCAGGCCAGGAAGAAACGTTTATGTGCTCTGCACGCTGTGGTTTCAGTAAAGCAGAACCAACTGGCATGAGATCATGGAAAAAGAACAGACCTCTAGGCTATCTGTGTGTATATATCTCTGTGTGTGTCTCTTGCTTTCTCTTGCTCATGTTTTTCTGGTCATGTTTTTACAGACAGACCTTTGAACAACCACAGCAAGACATAGGACTGTGTGTGTGTGTAAGAGAGTGAGGAAGACTGAGTGTGTGAGAGAGCGAGACTGAGTGTATCTGTGTCCTCCTCTATTTACTTCCTCAGAAACAGCAGCAGGCAGTTTAACCCTAGCAGGGGAGAGTATCTTTCAATGGTTTAACCCTTTGGGAGCATTTCATGCTGTAAAATTGTCTCCTAAAACTTAAAATTGAATAGCAAACTAAGCAAAGCAGTTAACCATCATCATTTCTGACTCTAGGATGCAGGAATTTAAGCCAATTGTCAAATCTGGGGCCTGGGAGGAATCTTCTCTCAGTTGCTGTATTGACTCCAGATGCAAGTGGGCAGGGGTTCTGCCAATAGCATAGTTGGTCCCTACTGGTCATGATCACAGCACTTCTAACCTCACCGCATACTTCAGTCCCATGCCTTTCCTGCTCTCCCTCCCCAGCACCAGCCATGCCTACAGCTCTTCTAACCTCACCGATTCCCCTCTAAAGACACTGTGAACTGCAAAGTGGAACTCCATCTTCAGTTTTTCGGACATACATACCCTCCTCTACTCCTTTCACAGCCCAGAGCCACTTAAAATCAACTGGGAAACTCCTGCGCCTAGGGATCACCATGAATAGCTCTGCAGCTTGCTCCCTGGTGCTGCTTTTCATGTGGCACTGCTTCTGTAGTGTTCATGGATGCAGTTGCTATAACAACTCATTGCAGAGTGGTTAAATATAGCAGCTCCTCGCTTCCAGACCCTTTGTAAGGCTCTCTGAAGAGATAAGCCTTCCTTTCATCGTGGAAATGTGATAGGGAAGAGTATCGTCAGCACCAGAGAAAACAGGACCACAGGCAAACAAAACCATCTCTGCTCTTCCGAGAAACCTCAGCAGATCCTCAGCTTCTTTCAAATACAGCCATAACTTGATGCACTGAAGCAAAACTAAATAAACCGGATACAGTGTACCTTTCAAACTATCTTACTTGAGATGTGCAGCTACTTTCTGTCCTGGATCAGCTCAGAGGATAAGCACTAGATGATCAGGAAATCTGAACTCCATTCTCACTTGGAACTGGCAGATCACGGCGAGAAGGACGCCTTCGATATTGCCACCTGTGCTGTACCTGTGGTAGGGCAGTGTCCCTCCTAACCATGCCATTTACTTCCACAGACTTTCCAAGCATTAACCTGTTAAAAATCATTGCAATTCTTGGGAGTCATGAAAAGTCTTACTAAGCCAGGTGAGGGTTGCATGATCTGATACTGTGAAGCGGTGAGTGAGACAGCCCTGCTGACCTTCCACAGAACTGTGAGTGTGTGAGAGGTCCCAGTGCACGTGGAGCACAGGCAGCACACGGGTAAATGGGGCTCAGGCACTCACGCTTGGTAGGGGTCAGTCAGTCATGTTCTATTTCCGGTTCAAAACCGCCTGAATGCAAGTAAAAAAACTCACCTTCCCATGGAGAAAGCTAACTCTTTACCCGCTAAGAATGTTCTGCTGCCCTGCAGCAGGTGGAGGAAGCTGTGTCATGGGCATGCTGGTGTATGTTGTATTCTTAAACTACATGGCATGACATCCTGTGGTGCACAGAGCAATCAGCAGCTCTGCCAGGGTTGAGCCTTTTCCCCACACTTCTCAGGAAGGTGCAGGAATTAAGCCATAGGCTGCAGACACTACAGATCTCGTCAAGGTGAAATTCCCATGTAGATTGCATAATCTGACACTGGCTGGAATTTCCTAACTAAAAAAATATCTTAAGTAGGTTTTGTAAAAAACAAAACAAAAAAAATAAAACCCACTTGTTCTAATACTAACTTGATAGTTAAGATACATTTAGGTGAAAATGCCTTATGTATGCCCTCATTAACAGTGCATTTGCAAAATCACTTAACCATGAAATGTTTTAAGTGATCCCGGGTGGTAATCAGAGCACTCCATGCACATATCGGTCAGTGTTATAAAGAGAAGGCAGCTATGAATAAAGAACTCTGTCAATGCACTCGTGAGATGCAACAGCAAGGATCTCAAAACTAAGACCCAAAAATTTAGCAAGCAAAAAATCAATGTAGGTATATATGAGACTTGCTAGATACAATTTCTCTATTGGTCTAGTAGAGAAATTGTATCTAGCAAGTCTCATATAATAACTGCAAGGATCTCAGCATTTACAAACAAAAATAAGATTTAATAGGTACAATTGGCAATTTAGAATACCCCACACTCTCACAGACCAGTCGAGCAGTGAGAGGATTACCAACTGGATAATCCAGTCTTGGCATCACTCCCATTGCATGCAGGGACTTCTAGTTCTGCTATTCTTGGGAAAATCCTAACTACATGCAAAGGGATAAAGCACGTTTTCTAAGCCATGACACATAGGTGACATCTGACAGCGCTGAATGAACCCTTCTCTTTAAGCTCATAGAGATTCAACTCTACTGAGCATGTGCAGGAATTCCCATGCGGGCACTGTCTCATGAGCCCCTTCAATCAATATCAGAGCTAAGTCTAGGTAAGTAGTCAATTTTCCAGGAAGACGGGCGGGTATTTAGCATGGCTAATTCATTCTGCTGTCTACAGAGAACCCATTTACAGTAAGCAAACTTGCTTTTTCCATCGACAAGCAGAGCTAAATTAGCCATGACACATGGGACGTCTCCCAAGCTGAGGGCTGCAATAGAGGTATACTGAATAAGTAACCTGGCCTTACTGTGGAGAGTGCACTACTGAGCGAACAGGTTACACAAAACTGTTTGTCCAAATTTACTATCACCTTTTTAATAAATTGTCCAGACAGTAATGGAATGTGAAGGTGTGCACTGATGACCAAGTTGCAGCTTTGTAGATGTCTTTAATAGGTACTGCTCTCAGATGAGTCACTGATACATCCATGGCTCTCACTTGATAAGTTTTGACAGACTCTGTGACCTCGATGCCTGCTAAGGCATAACAATGTGCAATACAGTCTTCTAGCCAATTGGACAATGTTTGTTTGGCTACTGATAGGCCTAGTCAGTTAGGATTGCAAGAGACAAAAGAGGGATGGTGATGGACCTGGGTTCTTTTCCTGTAGTAAGTCAAGGCTCTTTTACAATCTAAGGAATGAAGGGCCTTTTCACCTTCATATGCATGCGGCCCTAGAAAGAAATAGGTAAGATGATGGCTTGATTAATATGAAAAGCATGCGGAGCACCACCCTATTGTGAAAGAACTGCATGTAAGGACAGTAATGAACTAAAATCTGGAGTTCCTGGATTCTTCTGGCTGACAGAAGACAGCGACTGCGATTAGGAATAATACTTTCCAAGCGAGAAATCTGAGAGAAGCTGACTGCAACTATTCAAATGGAGGCTTTATTAGTTGTGCCAGAACCATATTCAGGTCCCAAGGAACAGGAGCTTTGACAACTGGAGGTTTAGTATGCATAAGCCTTTCATGAACTCAGATACAATGAATGAGCTGAGATCGGCCTATCTTCAGTTTGAAAATGGTAGGCCGCTATGCCACTGAGATGAACTCCCATTGCTGAAGTAATAAGACCCAAAGAAGGCAGAAATTGTAAGCACTTAAGTAGGTCTTTTGGTTCACACACGAATAGATCTAATGAAGTCTGTAGATACAAGCTGAGAGCCTTTTCCATTTGAATCTGTAAACAATTCTATTAGACAGCTTCCAGGTAGACACTACCATATCCTCAACCTCTTTGGATAAGGAAAGGTGTGTAATCAACATCCATGATGAATCTGGCAATTAAGAAGAGAACCTTGGTCACCTTGGAGGGGTGAATCTCCTCAGAATGGCTAAATTCTACTTGTGTCTGAGACTAGAACCAACTTGTGGAAGATCCAATGGAGTGTCCTTTCTAATCAGGGAATCTGGGACACCTCCTTGTGGGAGTAAATTTGAAATCTTGGAAAAGAGAGGATGGAGGATGCCCTCCTTATTCTTGGTGCCAGAGAGGTAAAGAAAGTTTTCACTAATTCCGCCACATGATACAAAGGATGATGTGTTCTTTGGCTGAGCGTTGAAGGTGGACCATCTTCTTCTGATACCAAGATAGAGTCCCCATGTACCTCCTTTAGGCTTTGAAAGATCTGCACCGGAGGCCAGTTCAAAATTAAGGGGACCACAGGACAAATGGAATCAGGTGTCTCTAGATGAAGGCCCTGTTCCAACAATCTGGGTGGCGATATCACCCTGGTGATGGATGGTGTATCATGTCACCTTCTACCCTCAAGGATTCACTTCTCTGTATGGGTAAAGTAGAAAACAGCTGAGTTGACAGCACTGTGGCTCTATGACTTGTCAATGGAGAAGCCTGTTCTATTGCTTGGAGCATTGCTGGTATTGAGGCTTGATGCTTGCAGGCTCTGGGATCCGGTGCATCGAGGACTTAAGCGTTGATGGTGCTGATGCTTTGTGCTTCGATGACGTCTTGTGTTGTTGGCACTGATGATTGATGCATCGATGGTGCTGGAGCTGTGGGTGTTGATGGCACCTGTGCACCAGATGCTTTTTCGATGCCAGAGGCACCGCTGGATCTGTAGAGCGTTTTTTTTTCTCAGTTTTGGTTTGCTTGATCCTGAGAACCCAGCCTGTTCCGCTGGTGAGGGAGATATTTTAGAGGAGTTCCTGTTCAGCTCTAGACCAAGGGAGCATGAAGAAGTCCTGCTCCTGGAGGAGGACTGACTGCAGCTCCTCAGAGTCTTATGTAATTCCTCTGGGTCCTAGACTTTTGTGACCTCGGAGACATGTGGCCACAATGGTAGCATTTTGCTGGTCATGTTTTTTCCAAGGCAACGTTAAACAGTTTTTTGTAAAGGCTATGCCCTTTTTAGTGGCCTGCCATTTTGTTTCTTGTGAACCGGTACGATGTGCAAACGGATATCGGTATATAAAAATGTTAAAATAAATAAATAAATAAATCATGTCGGAAGGTAATGGTCATCTTTCTACTGCATACAGTTTTAAAACCACTCACTTCTTGGATCCTGAAAACCTGTGAAGAAATCTCTTCCTCTTTTTCCTTTTTTTTTTTTCCCCTAGATAGCACTAAAAGTGCTGATTGGTGGGTGCTGAGGCAGAGAGACAACAAAAATAACTGAAAAAAGTCTAAAATATGATTATCTGAAGAGATAGGATATGCTGAAGCTCGGACAAAAAAAATACTGAGGGGGCTCACAAGGCAACGCCTGTGAGGGGATTTGCACACATGTTCAAGAGCAAACGTTCTCTGAACTACAGAGATGGGTCCATTCTTTGCCATCGGATGACGGCCTCCAAGTCATAGCTAATTCAGCCCTGCTTGTCGATGGAACCGGTAGTTAGGCCTAAATCCAACTAGGGTTGCCACCTCATCCCAGGTCAGCTGAACAGGCTGATCCAGTCCTGATTTTGTCCTATTATATGCATGGGTTTCTGATTTTCTTACAGAAATGAATGGGATGAGGTGGCAACTCCAAATACTGCCCTTCTGATTCTAGCAGGAGGAGAAAAGGGCAGGCAGACAGAAAAAGAAGAAATAGAGAAAGATCAGCCCCAACGCTGAAATAATCTATTCTGCCGCCAGCCCAGGATCATCATTACCACCACTCTTTCTTTTATTGGCCCAGCAAGTCACTCCTTCTTTGAGTTTCCAGTTCAGTCAAAACCAGCCTCTCTTGGTTTATGGTGCCATGAGCCTTGATTCCCAACTACCCGTGGATTCTTCCCCTATTTTCATACCTCCCTCCCAACTCAGCCCTGTCTTCACAGCGACAGTCCTTGGCCAAGAAACTCAAACCAGAAACCGTGGCTCCCTCGGACCCCACTAACATGGGTACTAAGTCTGGCCACTAGGTGTCATTGTTCAGCTGGCCAGGACCCCCTTCCCCCTAGGGGCTGCAAACTCTGCCTCCGCAGCATCTCCAAGTCCGGCCAAACCCGGGAATTGAACCCAGGCTGCCCCTTGTCACTAGAGCCACAGGGCCAGCCCCAGGGCCTGCTTCAACAACTTAAGGAAACTTCCAACAGGGGTGAAGGTCATAAATCTACAATACCTCAAGGCAGTGTACAGAGACGTGTGGTTGGCATGACCGCTTACTCCACCCTCGTCAAAGGTGATCACCTGCAGAAGACGAAAGTGAGAATTATTACTATAGTGTAGAGCAGAGCAGATACACATGGCACAGGTCATACGTGTGAGGCTGCTACTGCCCTGAATCACTGTAGGATTTGCAAGGATACCTCAGGAGTCTCCTACTTATAGGCACCACTCACACTCTTGTATTACAGGTTAAGCAGGACCCAGTTCATATGAACAGGAACAGCCTAATGCATTTCTGAACCTGTAAGTAAGAAGGTCTGGACTCACCCAGCAGATCCCTGTAATTAAGTGCTGACTGAACCCAGACAGAATGATTCAGCCCTGGATTTGTCCCATTGCATGCTGGGACTTCTAGTTTTGACTTTCTTAGCAAACTCAATGGGAAACTCAGAACTACAAATCCATGCATGCAGTGTGGCAAAACCAGGACTGGATCAACCTGTTGAGATAAACAGGCAAGAGGTGGCAGCCCTAGCACCAGTTTATCAGAGACAGGTGGAGCTAGTGCTGGTTTTGAGCCATAACATTCTGGGGTATGTTATCTTGATTTCCATAAGAAAATCAGACTTAAAAGTACCAGCATGGCATGGAATAGGTGTTAATAAAACAGTTTGCTCGGCTGTATCCCATGTTTCAGGAGCTCCCTGGTAACTCTAACTGAGATGCAGTAGATGCCCAGGTTTAATACATGACAACTTAAGGAAGCCTTTACTTATAACCCCTTTTCCCTTTCAGCCTCACAGCCCCTATGTAATAATATGTGAATGGAAAAAAGTGCACCAAACTTCATCTTTACTCATGCGCCAAAAACAAAAAAACAAAAAAAGGTTAATGCTTGATACAGTAAGCTAATTGTATGCTTATGCACTGAGAGTTTAAAAATGCATACTAAACCAAAAGCATGCATTCAGAAATATGCTTAGCACACACAAACCACATTTTCTGTGCGTTATGGGCACATGCATATAAATTGCAAGTACAGGATCCCAGCACCGTGAAATTGAGATTCAGTCTCATAAGACTAACACCAGCCAGAGCAGCTTTACTCCATCTCTGACCAGGAGTTAAATTTCCAGTGTTAAGATAACCCGAGTTAACTCTGTGCACCAGCTAATGTCTCGATTAGCATGGGATTTGCATGGAGGAGCACTAATTTGCCTGCACATTTTTTTATGTGCTAAGCTTTTTACTAAATTGGAAGTAAAGCTGTGCACACAAAATGTATATGTTATCAGAGCAGCCTCATGGGCCCGGAAGCAATCGGAGGAAGATGCCGTATATTCTTGTAGCCTCATCTGCGCCCTGCGTCTCCACCACTGCTGCTTTCCACAGGAAGTGCAAAGCAGCTGAGCACATTCTTACAAACACCAAAAGTATTTTGAGGAGGAACAACAAGAGCAGAAAGGGACAAAAATACACAATTCCAAGAAAAGACTGAACAGAAAACAAACCAAGAGGAAAGGGGAGAAATGCCAGGGAGAAAATATGGAACGCATCTCCACTGTGAGCGAGGTCCAAGTCACACGCGCCTCTGCCCAGCATTTTTTGCTGTGCTAAGATCTTGCCTGCAGTCTGGCGTGAAAAGCATCCCAAGGAGTTCTTAAACTTATTTCAGGGCTGATTAAGTCCCTGGCTTTGAATTTAGAAAATAAAGGAATACACAAGTCCAGAAAGTGATCTCTGGCTCAGCAGCCTCCTGTAGTGGGAATGCTACTGAATAAACCCAACCCAAAACAAAGCAGTAATCCTGGAAAATTAACAAACCACAGGAAAAAGTATGGAAAAAAAAAATCAACAATGGATCAAAAAAGAAAGGAGAATATGAATATGATCACCAGGAGGAGGACATGCACCAAGAAACCAAACAGGCAGAGGCTGGCACATTGGATTGGGAGGTGATGCTATTGCTTTAATAGCTTGTCTCTGAATTTTTGTTACTAATTAAACAGAGCATTACCAGCTCGATGCTGTTGGCTTCCATATAGTTCAGGACAATGGAGGAGAGGAGCTGAATGTCCCACTGAATGCCAGGGTTGTCGGGGAGGTCCCTGGAAATGGAAAGTTACAGTCAGTAAACAGCTCCCAGCAGAACACAAAACAGATCGATTTATCTGTGGCTGGAACAAACTGAGCTTTCTACCTGGCAGATAACATCCCACGACCAGGTGCAACAAAGTTCACCAAGGCTGGGGAAGGTTTCAGCCACTCTAAAACACTGCTTATTGTTTTGGCACTTATATGGTGTAGGTTGCTTTACTATAAGACCCTTCCCCAGAGAGCTTACAATCTAAATCGGTATCAGAGGCAACACCAGATAAGGTGACTTTGCCCACGGTCACAGTGCATATCAGAAGCAGTTGAACCCTGGTCTCCTGTTTTCCAGTTCATTATTCTAACCCCCTAGGCCAGTCCTGCTCTCCATTTGTTCATTCAAACAAGATGAAAAAGTGCAGGCCTTTTGACCCCTGGCACGTCTACCGAGGGCACTGTCTGGGGGAGGGATTTGGTAGCAGAGCTGGAACCTCACTAAGACTCATCCAGCCAAACCCATTCATGAACGGAAGGGCTTTTCTACGGCACGGATAATGTACACACAGTGCTGCACAAAGGAAGCACACCAATACCTCAGAGTACAGGAACATGATAAAGAAAACACGTCAACAAGATTCAAGCAAGAGAGAGTGTTCCATGCCCCAGACAGCTTACAATCTCAGGGGGTACTTTCATCCAGTGCTGCTGGCTTCACAAACAGAAACAACTCCATCTAGTCAATGAGAAAACTGGTAGCGCCGTTTGGGACCTGACCCTCCGAGTGAGAGGACAGAGACGGGAGGATGGAGGCAGCTGCAGGAAATACTGTTCCTGGCAGCGCCTGAAACCACAGTGTGAAGGAGGAGGGATTGAAAAGCCTGAAGATAGCGCGGCTCAAGGGAATGGTGAACACTGGACGTCTGAAGGACTCTTGCAGTCCTTAGACCCTGCCCTCAGTCTTGGACAAGGGGTTTGAACTGGTTTAGACAGACAAAGGTCACTTCAGTTCAGTGGAGGACAGATGCAGGCAGCAGTCCAGAATCCCTGCAAACAGGCCAGGCTGAGGGGCTGTAACCCATTTAACCCTATCGGCATCAATTCTACTTCTTGGTACTGCTAGGACTGAAGAGCAGTTTACTCTTCTTTCATAAATATATTTTCTATAACGTAAAGGCACTGGGCTACCATCACCTCGACATGATGCTTTTCCCCCCAACCCCCTTGATTATTTCAGCAGGAAAAGCACACGTGGGAGATGCCAGTTTCTACAGCCAGCAGCCACCTCTGCAGGGATGAGAGAGGGAGGAGGGGGGAATTATTTATACACACAACACAGAAGAATGTGCAGAGGTTAAAGAAAGAGCCAAGAAAATCCCAAGGAGCCTGTACAGCAGCCCTGTGCCCCTGCTGTTCCCTATCAAAACTGCTAATGAATGAAAGAATGCAGGGGAGAGGTTAAGCTGGCCAGCCCCAGGTCAGAGGGCAGGGGTGAATCTGCACATTCCCCCCGGACTGAATGGGGCCCCGCCCCCTCATGCCTTACAGCTCTCACTGTTCCTGCTGCCAAGTGCCTTGATGGAAAGCTGCATAAATCAGATGCCGTGAAAGGGGCACTGGAGTCAAACCATTGAAGGGGAGGCCACAGGACAGACAATAGTTTAACCCCGTGCGTGCCACAGCCTTCCCCACCTTTCTGCCGCCACCGCTCGCTCTCAATCACCAGTCCAGATGAAATCTCCTGAGAACAGGCCTCTCTTCAGCACTTAACACCCCCCCCCCCTTCCCCTAGGGTTCATTTCTAGCATCTCCCCCTGCACTTTCCACTAAAACAGTGTAGTGTGTGTGTGTGTGTGTGTGTGTGTGTGGGGGGGGGGTTAAGTAAATTGTCTTCCAAGATCAGATAGAAATGATCTGCTAAAATGAGAGGGTAAATAAACCTGTGAATGTGCACTTCCTACTTATGTCTCAGTCAAACTTTCTTTCCTCCAGCCGGTCTCTCCCCCTGCTCCCTTTCCTAAGGTAGTGCTGTGTGGCACCACTGGCTCCTTGCTGTACTGGGAAACCATGAAAGAGACTGCCCTACACCAACCCCCTAATGTAGTCGGGGCTGATGCAAGAGTATCTGGCGCCCTAGGTGAACCTTTGGCCATGCGCCCGTTCCCCAAACCTCTCTCTAGAACCGCGCTCCCTCCTAGCAGCGGCTCCAGAATCGTGCTCCCTTCTTTGGCAGCATCAGCGCTGGCACAGCGCCCCCTCTGGGCCTCGTGCTGGTAGGATTCAGCCATCCCCACAACTTTGGAGCTCTCTAGGCAATGTAGTGAATCCATGTCTTTCAACGGAGCAAATATTCACTTAAAGGAAATGAAACTTCCATTCAGACAAACACCTGTGTGTAGGGGGAAGCTATTTCAGTGGACACATCACTTTAACAAAGACCTTTTTATCTGTTTTGCTGTATAATCACATACAGGCCGAGCGCACCATTTAGCCTCTGTTTGGCCGTGCGTTTCAGACGTGCTATTATCACCACCTTATGCTGTAAGGGGTAATGGCGCGTGGAAAACGTGTGGCCAACCCCCCCCCCCCATCCCCCCGAAACTAATAGCGCTCATCAAATGCAAATGCATGTTCATGAGCCTATTAGTTAATCGCCCGGAATACTGAAAGCAAAATGTGAGGCCAAGCTGCACATTTTACTCTCAGAAATGAACGCCTGCCAAGGGCAGGCATTAAGTTCTAAGGGACCCTAAAAAGTGTACAGAAAAGCAGAATTTGAAATTAAGTCGGAGGAACCCGTGGCTGTCAGCAGGTTTGAAAACCGATGCCGGTAAAATTAAGTGTCAGTTGTTGGACCCGCTGACAGCCGACTCTTCTGCTAATAAGGAGACACTAGGGACGCGCTATTGTCCCTAGCGCCCCCTTATTAGTGCCCGGCCTCATTTAAATACAAAATCGTGTGCCCAGGAGGAGGTGCCTGGGCGTGTGTCGGGAGAGCGGGCGCTCGACTCGGAGCGCTGGCTCTCCCGCACCTCTTATTGAATCGGCCTGATAGGAAGAGAGAACATAATTCACACTTTTATCTGCAAGAAGAGCAAGAGAAGTGCTGTAAGATAACTCTGTGTGCTGGTATCCTCAACAGGAGGTTCCTCCAAGCTGCTTATAGGTTTATCATCAGAAACTTGCTTCTCGCAAATGGTGGGAGAGGAACTTGGAACATAATGAAGCAAGAGGAGCAGGCAGCAATATTTCTTCTCTAGCCCTAATGCCAGGTTTTGACTTATTGAGAATATGGTGCAACTGCTCTGTTGTAGCAAAAGCCTACAACGATCTCAAGGAATCCCTGCTGCCCTCAGAGGACGCTTGTTACAGGTAAGCAATGCTGCTCAGCAGCATTTCCCAGGGCGCAGGTCCCTTCTGATTGGAACGCACGGTGCAGGGATTCCATCTGGGTCAAATTCTAAGTGCAACGGAGCTGCTGTGGCAATAGGTGTGGGTGACTGGCACAGGATGCTCTGGTTCACAGAGGGGCTAGACACATTTATGGAAGATGGATCAAGCAGAGGCTACTAACCACAGGGATGGGGGGATATCCGCCCAGGCCCAGTTCATCCATAAGCAGGACTGCTGCCCTGGGTCCTACACGTGTCCCGTCACTGCTGCATGCTGGGTAGTTCTTGTATTCTTCAATGGCATCACACGTGCCGTAGTGCCTGTCAGGCCTCGTATAAGTTTACAGCAAGCTCAGGCTGCGCTAATAAAAACAACTTTCCAGCCATGGTGAATACAAACCCGGGACAGTCAGTGAGGTTTGAGTATAGCAGGGGTGGCTCACTCTTGAATCAAATTCTCCTGGCTGAAGACAGTGCAGGCAATAGGGCAGTTTCAGCTGGAAGCCCTTTTGCCTTTGAAGGTCACTGTATTTTCAGAGCTGAGCTATTAACGTGATCTCACGCTCTCTATTTTATGACATGGAGTAACCCGAGGTCCCGGGTAAGGGAGGGCAGGACTGGGCACAGTCCAGCTTTCTGCATTCCTTCCTAATTAACCTGTTGGTAACCTGGAGTCACAGTCAGCCAGTGACTGGGGTCACCATGAACAAAATCCAGTGCCTAAAGCCTTTTAATCTTGTCCCCTTCGGAACTGAATCAGGGGAAATGTTTTACATCTTCTTCTGACCCAAACCTCTTGATATGTGCAGATTCTGCTGAGAGCTGGAGGCACTGCTGCTTTAATTAAATTAATGTTCATAGAAGGATAATAGGAGAAGCACTGTTAATCCTTCTTAGAAATCAATGAGGTCCATATTGAGCTGCAGGGACCCAGCTAAGTTAGCCGGATAAATGTATTTGACTAAATTGTACTGGATATTCAGCAATGCGGATGCGCCGCTTAATATACCCAGCTGTCTGAACATTAGCCGGGTAAGTTTATCTTCCTAACTGATAATGCTAAATATGCGGATTGTGATACATTACAGGAGGACTGTGCAAGACTGGAAGATTGGGCATCCAAATGGCAGATGAAATTTAATGTGGATAAGTGCAAAGTGTTGCATATAGGGAAAAATAACCCTTGCTGTAGTTACACGATGTTAGGTTCCATATTAGGAGCTACCACCCAGCAAAAAGATCTAGGAGCCATAGTGGATAATACTTTAAAATCATCGGCTCAGTGTGCTGCAGCAGTCAAAAAAGCAAACAGAATGTTAGGAATTATTAGGAAGGGAATGGTTAATAGAACGGAAAATGTCATAATGCCTCTGTATCGCTCCATGGTGAGACCGCACCTTGAATACTGTGTACAATTCTGGTCACCGCATCTCAAAAAATATATAATTGCGATGGAGAAGGTACAGAGAAGGGCAACCAAAATGATAAAGGGGATGGAACAGCTCCCCTATGAGGAAAGGCTGAAGAGGTTAGGACTTTTCAGCTTGGAGAAGAGACGGCTGAGGGGGATATTATAGAGGTCTTTAAGATCATGAGAGGTCTTGAACGAGTAGATGTGAATCGGTTATTTACACTTTCGAATAATAGAAGGACTAGGGGGCACTCCATGAAGT
This sequence comes from Rhinatrema bivittatum, assembly GCF_901001135.1. Lineage (NCBI taxonomy): Eukaryota > Metazoa > Chordata > Amphibia > Gymnophiona > Rhinatrematidae > Rhinatrema > Rhinatrema bivittatum. The sequence goes on along the minus strand of NC_042622.1, from coordinate 169,696,860 downwards.
TAGCAAGTAGCACATTTAAGACTAATCGGAGAAAATTCTTTTTCACTCAACGCACAATAAAGCTCTGGAATTTGTTGCCAGAGGATGTGGTTAGTGCAGTTAGTGTAGCTGGGTTCAAAAAAGATTTGGATAAGTTCTTGGAGGAGAAGTCCATTAACGGCTATTAATTAAGTTTACTTAGGGAATAGCCACTGCTATTAATTGCATCAGTAGCATGGGATCTTCTTAGTGTTTGGGTAATTGCCAGGTTCTTGTGGCCTGGTTTGGCCTCTGTTGGAAACAGGATGCTGGGCTTGATGGACCCTTGGTCTGACCCAGCATGGCAATTTCTTATGTTCTTATATTAATATTGTTCGGCTGTGTTAGTCAGATAACTTATTCCACCTCAGAATCCCCCGCCCCCCGGCCGACATCCAGCTAAGGTTTTGGCAGACTATCAATTACACCAGATATCAGGGGTGATCAAATGGGCAGGAAATTTAAGCCCCCTTTAAAAACAGCCCTTAAATGAAAGCACTATAAACACTGTTGGTGGTCTTTGTTAGACACACAGTATATCACTAAAGCAGTGGCCGCCTGTAAGGGGGCCCAGAAACCTTGGGGACGAGGGTTGCCTCCATTTTCTCAGGAGAAGTTGATCCAGTCGTGGTTTCACCCACTGCACGTGTGGGCTTGTCATTTTTTTAGGCTGTTTGTGTATTTATTTTGATCTAATATCCTGCCTTTCCAATTCCGTTCAAGGTGGGTTCTGGAGTCCATATGGACTCCCATAAGAAAAGCAAGGCGCTGGAGTAAAACCTGTCCTGAAAATCTGGAGCCAGTTAGCCACCCTAGTGGTGGGGGTTTTGGAAAGAGGCGCTAGGCACTGCCGATGCGCTGCGCTGCCGCCCTCTCCCCCCTGTAAGGTCAGACAACAGTGAGCAGGAGGCGTGAGGCACAGTCCCCCCAGTTTGCCGCAGCAACCCAGGCACAGATTCGGTGGCAAAAACCTGAAGCACGTTGGCAAACATTTCCATCTTTCGTATTATAAAAACTAAGTACCGTTTTATTATTTCTTTTTTTTTTTTTTTTGCTGTGGTTTGTTTTAATGACTGTGCTATTCTGTGATGCATAAAATAGTTTAATTTGAAAGACATTAACCACAGCGGACGTGTTTTGTCTGATCACGCGGGGTTTTCTTAAAATGCTACAGATCTTCCAGATTCTGCCGGCGGTGTGTAAACTTAGGAACACAACTGTCTTATGAGGACTGCCATCCTGCTTGCCCTCCGAGAAAGCTCCAGTTTACTTTTTCTGGCAGGGAGAGACTGCTGCAGCTTTAACAGGACCCATGTCCTTAGGGACTGAGCAAAGAATTAAAGCTTCCAGCACGAGGCTTACGCTACCTCTTTTCTAACACTAAATAAATGTCCGGTCCTTTTACTCAACAGGCGGACAGAGAAGGGCCAGTTACTTGGGGAGCTCTTCCACCTCTCCCTGGGTAATATTCTTACCTAAATACCAGGCTCTCCTGGCAGAACTAGGCCCCCTAACCCAGCTTTCATGATATGGTTACGCAAGGAGGGCAGACTTATCATCAGGAAGTGGAAGGCTGCAGGATACAATAAACTTTTATTGTTTTGCTGGCGATTCTTCTGCTGATAGAGATCAGCACACGCCATTGGGGTATAAGAAGTTTATAAGCCAGTCTTTGTTCTTTTTTCCTTTCTTGGTTCTTCAGGCCCTGGCTCGGGATTCAAAGCTGTGTTGCTGGTAAACAGCAGCTGTGTTTAAACAAAACAAGACTCCAAGACCTGCTGCCTATAAACACTGGCGGCCTCCGTGCACAGGAGAAGGGGGAACGTGCAGTGACCTGGAACGTTTCAAGGTCAATGTGCTCCAAGTTCCTGGAAGACAGAAAGCCTTTCCTTGCGCTTCTGTTGCTGGTGCAACCTTAAAGGGAGACTCTTGCAGCAGCAGCAGCAGAGACAGAGGAGGAAAAACAAATCACTGAGCAGAGCGTACCCGGCCTTGCCACTCTAATTCTGCTCCATCACTTGCTCTTCAACCAGGATTAGGCAGGGATGCCACCTTTCCTCTCTCTCTACTGTGTTCACTCCCTAGCTACCTCAAGAGGCGGCTGCACAGCTTTCTAAAGTGCTATATAATGCATATCCCATGTGGAGGGAAAAGCTTTACATCTAATAACTGTTCTGATGTCTCTGTTTTACACTCGGGGAATTATCTCCTCCTTGACGCTCTATGGGGGTCACGATAATAAACACTGATCTACCAATCCCAAGATTCCTTGGACACTAAACTGGAACAATATTTCTGTAAACGTGGAATCCTATGGGCAGGCCAAACAGAAGACACCAAAATTATTAAACATTAGTATTATACAACAAACTCTCCTCGGTTTTTTTTTTCATGGAAAAAGTAGTGTGTTTAATTATGAGCATAGTGCAGTCATCCAGGCAGCGCTGAACAAGATACAGTGGGGGAGGCATCAAACGCCTAATCCAAGCTTGCACCGCAGTAACTACTGGGCCCCCTTTCTGCAGGCTCACCACTCCCTAACACTACGTTCCCCTGGGCACGCTCATCGTAACAGTACACTCACCCTCCACCCCTTTTCTGACATTTGCATGTCCTTGGCAGTCTCTGCATCCCCTGCCAAATTTCTCTACTAAGTCACTTCCTGTACGGTCTAAAACAGACAGGGGTCAAGTGAGTTCATTGCTGGAACATCAAAGGGCGCCCAGATCTGGCCGAAGGCAGAAAGGCTGCAGACGATGCAGCTGTCCCACTTACACCTGCTCCTCCTTTCTGTCCTGCGGAAGTCAGAAAAGGAGAAAATGAACTGAGCCAGAAAGTGTGACAGAGGTGAGGTCTATCCCTGGAGCATTTACCTTCCTAGACATCTAGAGCGGTTTCTCAGGATTGCTGCTCTCCTCTTATTTCAAGGCCACCTGTCTTTAATGTTTTAACACATTTTACTCCCTGCACTTTCATCCTTTCTGGAATAAAGGGGGCAATTTTCAGAACAATGTGAGTAGGTGCTGAGGCCACCAGTCTCTTCCCCCGCGGCCTTCTCAGAGGGAGAGCAAATGAGTGCCTTCTCTTTGAAAGCTGCATGGGGGGAATAAATAGCTGCAGAGGTTTGTGCCTGCTGTTCCTGTGGCTACTTTTTACCTGAAAAACACCACGGACAGTTTCGAAAATGCAAAAACCATGAACATTATCCCCTAACCCTGGCTCTGAGCCCATTTATTTTCCCCATAGGTAAAAGCAGGGGCACTCTGGAGTCCTGCGTACACTTTTGCCCGGGTACAGGATGGGCAATTCCCAGACAGTCCCATTATCTGGTTAAATGGCCTCTGGAAAGTGCCCGTATCAGGTGTACATCTTCTTTATGGATAAAGTCCCTGCTTCTTAAAATTCCTTTCCCCAGGCTCCATGTGTCACATTATATTCATGGTTTACATTTACCAACAGAATACGAGAAGTTGCCACACACTGGCTGCTGACATCCTCCTAATAACCGAATGCGAAAAAGAGGTGAGAATCCAGGCAGCTGAAGGAGGTGGCCCGGCATTTTTTTTTTTAAATGTGAGTGGCATTTCTCTTATCAGAAAGCATCACACGGTGCTGGGCCCAGGCCTCCAGTGGCTCGAGTTCATACACAGGCAACCGCCCAGGATAAACGTCAGCTCAGTCAGCTGTAAACAGCAAAGTTCAAGAGCGGAGCTGGGAATGCTCTGCCATGGGACTGAACAGCAAGGTTCACGTGCCAGGCTTAGCCCATGTCCTCTGGGTGCGGATTATACAGGTCATAGGGCGAACGCCTGCTCTCAGTGATGCTGAAAGAGGCCGCAGATCTGCAGCAGGAAGACTTCAGAATTAAAGGATTTCATGGAGGGGAAATGTTTTATTCATTATATCCTGTAATGTAGTACTGCACACAGTCCTTTCAGACGGAAGTCTTAATAGGAATTTTTTTTATCTGTGATGTTTGAGAAGTAACACTGTATCTGACAGCATAAAACGACCAAGCGGCTCATCCAATCTGCCCAGTTATTTCTGTCACGGCTGCGGCCACACAACATGGCTTGCCTGCTCTTCATCCACTCAGTTTTTGTCTTCTTTCTCTCTGCACTGGTATCTTCATGGGCAGCTGAGCATGCAAATGCCACCTTTTTAGTTCACCCCCAGCACATCTCTCCTCCCATGTCCAATCAAAAGGGGTAACAAAATGGTAAGGTCTCAAAGCATAAACTGATTTCATAAACTGGCCAGAAGCCCCCTCATCATCCTCTTCCCCTCTTAGTTCGGTCATTCTCAGTCACCGGTGGTTGATGAGGGCCATGGTGAGAGAAAAAGGAAGAGGCTGAGAGAAGAGATAGGTTCATCAGATGGTGATTTCTCCCCTCCCTTGCGATGGGTGCGTGTTTAGGTGGTGGTTTGGGGTTTTCGCTAGGATCTTTAATTCTGCTGGTTTAAGTCAGGGTTCATTTGTTGCATCCCCGGCGGGCTCGGGTGGCATGACGTTAATACCTCTCAATTTACAGGAGATCCTCACTCAGCAAAAAGACCAAGAACAGACCGTCCCTCAGACCTTAACGTCTGACCTCGGCCGAAAAGGTCAAGCAGCAGGCTGTCACAACAAAATGTACACTGGTGCCCTGCTAGGTGAGCAGGGTCAGATTACTGGCATGCCAGAGAGTGCCCCTGCCCAAGTCCAGCCCATGAAGATTATCTCACCTTCCCACCAAGCATGCTCACCACAGCCCGGACTTATCAACTGGGCACTGTGGAACTGTTATATGGAGCATATAAACACCACCAACAAAAACCCCAATTCAACCAGTTTTTATTTTTTTGTTTTTAGAGCTGACTGGAAAAGGAGAAGCCTTCCTATCTCAGAGGGCTGGGCTAACGGCAGTTGATGTGAACATGCAGAGTTAAGATATGTAATTGGGTTCTATTCTGGGCACAAAGCCAGACTCTTCATGCTGTGAACACTACAGAGGCATTACCCGTAGTTGCCCCAGGAGGACTGCAAGTCACCACTAATGTGGGCAATGTGACTGATTTGTTCAAATCTAACGACTTCCGTACAGTACTTCAGTCCACCATTTTTTCAAAATTCGACTACTGCAATACCATACTACTAGGCCTCCCTAAAAGCACAACATACCCTTTGCAGATGCTACAAAATGTCGCTGCCCGAATCCTCACCAGCACTCGCAAAAGAGAGCACATCTCCCCAACTCTACGGGCCTTACACTGGCTTCCAGTAGCATACCGAATACAATGTAAGACCCTGACTATCATCCACAAATCCCTACACAATCAAAATGTGCAATGGTTCAATGACTCCATAATGTTTCGCACCCTCACAAGACCTACCAGAACTCAACACCTACCCACACTACACACACCATCTCCCAAAACTACACACTTCAAGGCTACAAATCAACATGCACTATCCATAGCCGGGCCAACTCTCTGGAACACCATGCCAACTGACCTAAGACAAGAACTGTGCCCCCAAAAATGTAAACAAAAGCTCAAGACATGGCTATTCAAGCAAACCTACACCTGTATAACCCTTACAGAATATTAGAATTATCCAATTCTATTACTACTTTGTCATCTTTCAAGCTTCCCTACAGAATCTTAGTTTTATCTAATTATATTAGATAATTTCTAATAAATATACAAATTATTAATTTAGTTATTACCCTATTATCTTTCACATATACAATGTTTTCTCATTATAACCTTCCAAGTTATCTTATTATTTAATCTCAGTTTATTGTAAAGCCTTGTTAAGCTACTTTAATGTTCCATGTAAACCGATATGATGTTCCCAACGAATGTCGGTCTATAAAAATGTTAAATAAATAAATCTGAGGGTCTTGCTATTTCTGGTTCCTGTCTCTAATGTAGGATCCTCCTTCGGTACTCTCTTCCACATCCTTCTCCAACCCAACTCTGTCGGACAACCTGCAGGACGTCCGCCAGAGTCTTCACAGATGCAATCATTCAGCAGGCCCAGAACGTCACCGAGGTCATTTCTCTGCTGTGGAATCAACAAACTCCCTCCAGCAAATCTCAGTGACCCAAGCTGTTGACCACAAAAGCTGAACTTCTTGTACTGTTGTGAAAGTTGACACAATAAAGTAAACAGACCTCAGGTCAAGGGATGTCTGACTTCTTCCCACAGCTAATGGTGAAACAAATTGTGAGGAAGCCATGGAGAATGTTAAAAAAAAAATCCTAAGAAATGTCATGAACTGTCTGAAAGGTGGTGGGCTCCATATCCCCTGGTGGTAAATACCCCCCCCCCCCCCTCCTCACACATCTGAGTGATTAATGCTGCCCACTGCCAGAATTCGTCAGTACTGTCTCCTTTCATACACTGTTATTTTACTTTTGTGGTTTGCACGGATTTTTCCTCAGACATCACTGTTTTCCTTCCTACTGTTCCCCCCCCGAGGACGTTAACCCTTGCTTTCTTAACTTTTTTGTAGCTATGCAACAGGCCCAACACCACCTTTCCTACTCTGGGCCAGGGTTTTCCAGGTTGTTTTTTCCTGCCTGGGACTTACTCACCAGCCATACTATCACCGGATAGTGATCAAGAATTCCTAGCACACTGCAGTAGTAAATTAAAGATCTGGTGTTACAGGTTCCGGTTCAATTTCTGTATTGCTTGTTTGTAAGCCACGTCACAGTTTGGATAGGCAGAGTTTTAAAAGCTTTTTAAACAAATAAATACATTACAAATGCTTCCTTCCTTCAGCCTGGGATCGCATCTGAAGAAGGGACCTGTGTGGTCTCAAATGCCCATGCATGGTTATTCCAGTGTAAGTTCATCATGGACTGTCCTGGAGGATCCCAGGTTATCCACAACGAATAAGCTTGTGTGGGAGAAGGTTTGGAGCTGCCTCAGGGCATGATGGCTCATGGGCTCCATGCTGACTGCATTTCAAGTTTTGCAATGATTGCTGCTTCACAGAGATTTACAGCACAGCGGCATAAGTAAGGTGGACAGTGAAAGAAAGGGGGAGCGTGGAGGGGACTGCTGCTGGGCAGGGGATTGTGAGGGAGAGGAGCTTCTGCTGGGCAGGAGGTTGGGGCAGAGAGAAAGGGGGGCTGCTGCTGCATGGTAGAGAGGATTTTGCTGTTGATGGGCAGGAGGTTATGGAGGAGAGGGAGCTGCTGGGCATAAGGTTGTGGAGGAGAGAGGGCTTCTGCTGCATGGTAGCGAGGTAGAAAAGAGAGGATGTCTGTGGCGCACATTGTTGGAAAAGAGGAGCTGCTGGGCAGGTGGTGGGGGCTACTTCTGGATAAGGAGGAGAGGAGGGATGTTGCTGGACAAGGAATGGGTGGGGAGAATGAGGGAAAGGCAGGGCAAGGAGTGTATGGAGGGGGAGAGAACATAAGAATTGCCATGCGGGGTCAGACCAAGGTCCATCGAGCCCAGAATCCAACAGTGGCCAATCCAGGTCACAAGCACCTGGCAGATCCCATAAAGTAGATCTAATTCCTGTTACTCATTCCCAGGATAGCAATAATGAATTTTTCGCCTCGATCTTTACAGAGGAGGATGTTGGGAACATACCCACACCTGAAACATTCTTTAATGGTGGGGATTCTGAGCAACTAAAAGAAATATCTGTCACATTGGAGGATGTAATAGATCAGATTGACAAATAAAAGAGTAACAAATCACCGGGGCTGGATGGCATCCCCCACCCCCCCCGAGTTCTAAAAGAACTAAAATGATAAATTGCTAACCTGTTACTAGTAATCTGTAACTTATTTAAAAACAGCCATGATTCCTGAAAACTGGAAGGTGGCCAAAGTGATCGCAGAAACTATAGGCTGGCGAGCCTGATGTTGGTACCAGGCAAAATGGTAGAAGCTATTCTTAAAAACAAAATCACTGGCCACATAGATAGATAGAGCTTAATGGGGAAGAAGCAATGTGATTTTAGCAAGGGGAAGTCTTATCAATCTTACAGAATTTTTTTGAAGGGGTAAGTAAATACGATGAGCAGGTTGATACAGTATATTTGGACTTTGAGAAGGCATTTGACAAAGTCCCCATGACAAACTTCTCAGGAAATTACAAAGTCATGAGGTAGGAGGCAGTGTTCTAGGTTGGATTGGTAACTGGTTAAAGAGCTGGGGTAGGGCTGAATGATCAGTTTTCCAAACAGAGAAAGGTCATTAGTGGAGTAACCACATGGATCGGTACTGGGATCTGTGCTATTTAACATATTCATAAATGATGTGAAAAAGGGAACGATGATCAAATGACACAAAATTATTCAAATTTTTTAACACACCAGCAGATTGCGAGAAACTATGAAAGACCTTGTGAGGAACTGCAGAAGGATCTTGTGACACTGGGAGACCGGGCTTCTAAATGCAGATGAAATTTAATGTGGAACATAAGAACATAAGAAAATGCCATACTGGGTCAGACCAAGGGTCCATCAAGCCCAGCATCCTGTTTCCAACAGTGGCCAATCCAGGCCACAAGAACCTGGCAAGTACCCAAAAACTAAGTGATGCACATAGGGAAAAATAATCCCAATCGCAGGTACACAATGCTGGGTTCTGTACTGGGAGTCACCGCCTAGGAAAAGGACCTTGGAGATTGTGGATAATACCTTGAAATCCTTGGCTCGGTGTGCAGTGCCAGCAGTCAAATAAGCAAATAAAATGTTAGGAATGATCCAAAAAGCAATGGAGAATAAAATGGAAAATATCATATTGCCTCAGTATTGCGCGCAGTTCTGCTTGCCCCATCTCAAGAAAGACAGAGCGGAGCTAGAAAAGGTGCAGAAGAGGCAAGAAAAATGGTAAAGGGGAAGGAACATCTCTCGCCTATGATGAGAGGCTGTGCAAGCGAGGGCTCTTCAGCTTGGGAAAGAGACGGCTGAGAGAGGACAGAATAGAGGTTTATAAACTCATGAGTGCGGTGGAACAGGTGAATAAGTGACGATTTACCCTTTCAAACAGTACTAGGACTAGGGGATACTCCATGAAACTAACCAGCAAAAACAAATCATGGAAAGCACTTTGTCACTCAGCGCACAAGCAAGCTGTGGAATCTGTGGGGTATAAAAGAGGTTGGGACAAGTTCCTGGAGGAAAAGTCCATAAAACCCTATTAGCCGGAGAGACTTAGGAACATCATCATTTATCCCCAAGAGCGAGTAACAAGAAATAGATCTGGTTTTTGGTGTCTTGCTGGGTGCCTGTGACCTGGGCTGGCAGAGGGCAGGATGCGGGCCTCATGGACTTTTGCTCTTACTCAGTATGGAATTTCTTATGCTCTGATGAAAGTAAACCAGACATTCTGGGGTGAATCGATGCCCTATTATTGTAATTTGTGCTTAATGTGTAACTGGTCCAGTTGCGAAGGGACTCATGCAAGATGTTTTTCTAAGGATCTTATCAGACCAGAAGGTTTATCTACAGACTGTGAGCCCTCTGGGGACAGGGAAATACCTGCAGTACTTGAATGTAATCCGCTTTGAAGCGCTGAAAAAAGTGCAAAAAGTGGAATATAAAAAAACCATATAAATAAATAAATATAAGGTGCTGCCCATGACGGCTGACGTTTGCTCCACCATCGCACAAGCAAAAAAAAAAAAAGAGAGATAAAGCTTCCAGATTTCAGCTGTTCTGTCAGGGCAGAGTTTAGGTTCCACTTCTCTAAGAATGTTTACATGAGGTCCTGCCTCTCACAGTGAAGATAAGACCTTAAATGCCTGAAACTAATTGACTGAGCTGTGCAAAATAAACACAGCCCATGCTTAAAAAAAAAAAAAAAAAAAAAAAAAAAAAAATAATATATATATATATAGCAAGATAAGACACAATCAAATCTATTAGTGAGGGAAGTGATCAGGGTCACTCAGTCCAAGGCCAGAGAACTGGTGAGCTGCAAAAAAATAAAATAAAATAAAATCTGAACCACCACCCAAAACAGACAGGTGCTAGAATTTATATTTCTGAGGTGAAAAGAAGGCTGCTTGGATGTTCTCAGTACCATGGAAAAGTAGCCAGCTAGCACATGCTCAGAGTCATTTCAGATAAACAGTTTTCCATGTCTGTATTCCATTCCTCAAATGAGCTTCCCTTCATTTCCACCCAAAAAGTCTCTCTCTCTGGAGCTTGTGAATCTTGTGTTTGGTAAGTAATCTGGGGCACTTTTCCCTCCAGCCCTGGGGCAACCTATAAAGTTCTCACCAAAAGTAACATAACAAGCCCTGCTATCTCTCTGGGTTTCCGGCTCTGTATGAAACCTGCTGCACAAGTACAGAGCCAGCCAGTGCGCTGTTTACAGCTGGGCCAGGATCCCAGTTGTGCTTTGCACAGGCTCCATCTGATAAATACCTAATCACTCAGCAGTGCCCTGACCTGTGAGGCAGGGTGGTTGGGGTTTTTTTTTTTTTTTTTTAAACTTTTCAGATTGAAAAAGAGTTGTCCTAGTTCCACCCCACCTCCTATTCATCACAAGCTCTCCTTTGTTACTATAAAGGAAATGAATCTCAACAAGGAGAAGGTCTTAAAGTGGAGTCAGGGAGGAAGAATCCTATCCGGAGAAACAAACTTAAAATTATAATTAAAGTGAAACACAAGCCCCACCCACCTGGCAACTGGAATTTCCATCCCCCAACATTTACTGTTTAACTAGTGCTCCTCTACGAGCCTTGGAAGCCCCTCCAACAAGGCAGTCAGACCACACCATTTTTACAGTGTAAGCTGTGGAGGTCAAGAGATAGCATGGGAAGGAGGCGTAAAGCAGTGTTTTTCAACCTGAGTCCTGCTAGCACCCCTAACGGGCTCCATGCAGCTGAAGGACAGCAGGGAAAGAGAATTTCATAATGCAATAGGGTCAGGGCTGGATTTACCTCTGGCACACTCCTATGCTATGGGGTGGGGAAGCGCCTCGTCCTCTGAAGCTGCAGGAACAGAGGAAGGGGAGAGCGGGTCCCTGTCCAAAGATACTCCTCCATCCCTGGGTGCCAGCTCCTCCTCCTCCTTCCTCCGGAGGACACTCTCTCCCACGCCTGGCACAACTGCAATGGCAAGGGGCAGCAGGCAAAAGTGAGAAGGGGCCCACGTGTCTGCCAATGGACCCCCAATACCACTGGCGTCTGAGGGAGGAAGGGGGCCCATTAATAGTAAACCTGACCACGAACAGGATTTCTTTTACCAAAAGAAGGTTTGAAAATCACAAGGTCTGACCTCCTGGCAGCAAAGCAAAAATAAGGGGCAGGAGACAGGTACAAACAGGGGTGAATGAACTCCATATCCACACCCCAGCTTTACTGTTTGCAGTACGATGCTATGAATGTAAAGTAAGCCAGACTCTTATTTGGGTGAAAGGAGCTACAGAAAGCAAGGCTATATATATATATATATATATATAATATGGATACGCCCCATAGCCAGTTTATTCTACAGGGTGTGGTCTCAGAATGGCCTTGTTTTAGGTTAATAAGATATTGTGGTTCACCATTGTAGGGAGAGACAGCTCTAAAAGCAACGCAGCATTATATATATACAGAAAAGAAGCAGCTGAACTTTGTCCTCTTTTAACGGAGTAGCAGCAGAGGCAGACGTGCAGTGCCCTGGAACAGAATGTGGCTAGCTGAGATATACATGCCACGCGCCGCTGAAGGCTGGCTGGATCATGCAGATCTGGAGCCATGTTTACAGCGCTTTGCAGAATGAGCGGAGAACATTCCCCTGCTTCAGACGGATTTAAACTCTTTGTTGGTTAGGTTACAACAAATTCAAGATCTTTTTGAGTTTCAATTGCTTAACTGTGGCCGGATGTAATGAGGTGGCACTCTGATGTATGCACGGCTTTACTGCCAGTTTAACCCAAAGTCTAGCACATAAAAAGTGTGCACACAAATTAGCACTCCTGCATGCAAATCTCATGCTAATCAAGGCATTAACTCTTACACCCTCTCTCCACGCAGAGATGTGCGTAGACTTAACTCAGGTTTTCTTAACGCTGGAAATTCAACTCCTAGTCAAAGGAGGAATAAAGTTTCTGGGACTGATGTTAGTCTCTGGGGCTGAACTTGGGAGTTCCTGGTGTGCTAAATGTAGGTGCATAGAACACAAAGTGCGTTTACTGCTCAGAAAACAAGGTTTGTGTGTGCTTGTTTGGTTTAGCGCACACAATGCCCTCACGCACCATTAGTTTACTGCTTCGGGAGTTAAAGGCACCGAGCAGTGGAGTTCCATGCACATTTCGTACTCGGGTCTTGTTACATTGGAGCCTTACTGGCAACTGCAACCCAGTTTTAATTGACTTGAGGGACACCTGACAAAGCCTTGCTGCCTGCTTGTACTGCAAGGGTAGTCTCGGGCGCAGCTCTGCAGGATCTTTGGGTCAGCTCTTCCCCAGACTTAAACCAAAACTTTCACAGCGCTACAGATAAAAAAACTTGTAACAGTTCTGCTCTGACTTTAAAGCAAATCTCAACAAGGGAACAGAAAGTGACGTCCACCAGCAGTTCTGAATTTGTCTGCCTATTTTTTTTCTTTTCCTGGGAGGTAAGGGTGGGGGATGGAAGGGATGCTTTTAAACTTTGACATCAACAAATTCCACAGAGGGGAAAGAAATCTGTCTGACCTTCAGAAACCATAATAACTGTAGTGTGGAGGGGAGGAACACACTGAATTCCTGATTTCTGCCAAGGCTGAGCAGAGAAGGTCTTATCTGGCAGCTTGACCTCAGACAGATATGCAGAGCCTGCAGGAAGGAGGGCTGGGGGTAGATGTGATCCCGATTAGCAGCAGCTCAGAGAGGCTGGGCTGGAATCCAGCAGATCAGGAAGATGGCTGAGTTTGCATAAAAGCAAAGGCTGTACAAAGATTTTCTCTATGGAAAAAGTAAGTTATACTTTACCATTGGTTTCAAAATATTTACATCCTTTTCGCTTCCTCAGTGTACACACTCTGAGGCTAATTATTCCCAGTGACTGACCTGGGAGCTCCTAAACTAGCTGGTCTCAGATGAACTGCGTTAGTCCCGTAACAAGGTCTCAGCTGCAGCTTATTCACTGCCCACCATTATTTCTACATATTTAAGAGGATTCTCCACAAAGTGAGACACTGAAAAGATCTAGATAAGAAAGTGCTGCGCGTGGAAAAAGACGACTTGATTCTAGACAGGGTCTTAGTCCTACAGCTGCTGCAGGGTGCAGTATGCTACTAGCACAGAGGATGAAGCAAAGCCAAGAAAACAAGGGACAGTACGGAAAGCATGCCTGCCCTAGTCCAGTGCATGGTGCACCATAGCAGGGGAAGGAGGGAAGTGGAAGACACCAGGAGACTGAAGACCAAGGTTAAGAACCTGCAGACTGAGGCTGGGCGTGCATAAACATGGAGTCCAGCGGTTAAGGCTCGGCCTGCAAATCAATGGACTCCTGAAACAGAGAGAGAAAGGGAGGTTGCTTCTCCTTACCAGAGTCTGGGGCAAATTATCTGGAGCAGTTCCCTCTGCAAACTGAGATTGCCCGAAACTGAAGAATTTACCCCTGTACCTCCTGCCCCTCCAGCTGAGGTCAAGCTGTCAGACGGGAGTTTGGGGGGGATGAGGGGATGATAGGAGCAGGGCAATCACCCCGATTCACTCTCCCCTGCATACAGCCCTGCTCTTTACAACGCACCATATAAAAAAGGAACATTAAAATTCTTGTGTTATCTCAGGCACGCTGTGAAATAATTATTAATGTAAAATAAAATTTATATCCTGCCTCCCTACAACACCATGCAAAAAAAAAGCACACTCCGCCCCCACATACAAAAAACTTACCATGCCATAAAACGGTACACAAACAGCTATAACCCTATCTATGAGAAGAAAACATTGCAAATATCTCTCCAGTGTCCAAGCCCCAGGACACCGGTGCAGACTGGGAAACAGAACAAGCTGGACCGCTAGCGATCCCTACACAGAACCTAATCAGTCACACAGAGAAAAATTACAAATTAAAAATGGAAACATGCAGGCAAGAAGTGAACTGGAAACCCCAAGAAAGCAGACAGTGTGCAGCGCAGCGCTGGGAAAGAGAAACATTTCTTCCTGTACTGCGCAGAAAACTAAGCAGGAAAATCTCTGCCTAATCCTCGAGGAAATGGGAGAAAGGGCAGCAAAACTGGTCGTGTCCTGCCCCCAGGCCAGAAATGTTCTACGCACAGAGTCAAGAAGCTGGGAATGGCCTCTGCTATTCCTGTTCTACGCTGGCATTATTTCCTTAACCACTTCATGAACTACTTTTGGCAGCCTATGGGCAAACTGCCAGGCCAGGAAGGCTTCCCGACTCTGAACCTCAGGGTGCCCCTGCAGAGGTCGCTTTCTGGAAACGTGATTCCCCCTCCCCAGCAACAAGCACGCACACGCCCTGCCAAATGCACAGCTAGGCCGGACTGATTCAGGCCAAAGCAATATCAGCGTGGGGAAAACGGGCGCCCGTCCACCTCTCCCTAGCACCCAATTTAGTGTTTAAATCGGCTACCGCGGTAAAAAGGAGGCACTAGGGGAAACTGTGCGCCCCTAGCGCCTTCCCAGCAGTGGGAACCCAGGAGAGGTGGCTGCCAGCAGGTTAGGAAAGCGCACGCTTGAAAAACTGAGCGTCCCTTTTCCTAACCTGTCTGCAGCACACTTTTTAAAGATGTTCTCCTTCTTTTTGTTCCTCTGACTTAATATCACCACAATCTTAAGTCGGAGGAAGTACAGAAAAGCAGTATTTTCTGCTTTTCTGTACACTTTTTGGGCTGCTCTAAAATTAATGCCTGCGTCGGGCGCACATATTTTTTTTTTTAATTTTGCATGGGGGAAGAATAGCTAATAGCCTCATCAACATGAGTTTACATGTGGCGAGTACTAGTAGCTTTGCGGGGGGTTGGACGCGCTAATCCCCTTATAGCATAAGGGGTTGTGGATGCGCGTCCAAGCACGGGTTAAGCAGTGCCTCGGCCTGAATGTGTGTCTGCCTGTAGTGCTGGATTCTCAGGCCTGTCATCTGGAAATGTTACAGAGAGAAAAGAAGCTGGTTTCTGTATGAGTTTGCATCTTGTAATTTGGCTAACCCTCTGCTCGCCCCCAACAAAATATACATTCAAAAGCTGTTTCTGGGCTTTTCTCCTATTTATGGGAAATCTTATTTGTTTTAGCAGCTGTGCTTTTGAAAACTTCAATGAACAGAAAACTAAAAAAAACAACAAAAACCTCCCCCCAATCCTCCTAAACTTGTTATAATTAACACAATCCAGGAAGTGAACACACAAACATATTATATATATATATATATATATATATATATATATATATATATATATATAATATAATACTCTCTACAGCAATGGTGGGGGTGGAAGTGAAATAGAACCAAAAAGTTACTAAGGGCCAAGAGTAACAGATAAGAATGAGAAAAAAATAAGTGTGAAAGCTTGCTGGGCAGACGGGATGGGCTGTTTGGTCTTCTTCTGCCGTCATTTCTATATTTCTATATGTAAACCCGAAGTATGTCATGTAGAACTGCATTAATATACCATATTAAAAAAAATATATATATAAAAATCTTTATGGATATAAATCAATATAAAAAATTACAAAACCTTTACAAAAATATTAACATATACTATACAAAAAATATCACCATGTAATTTGCATTCCAACTGACATTTAAATATATAGTATTAAAAAACTAGCAATTGTGCCATGTCATTATTTCATATAGGCACTGATTAATATATTTTTGATCATTTAGCATATGATTACATGTTTTCAGGATTGGGTACAGTTTTTTTTAATTGTATGTATTTGAATATGTCAATTGGAATGCAAATTACATGGTGATATTTTTTGTATGTGTAAATATTTTTGTAAAGGCTTTGTAATTATTTTTATATTGAATGGTTACAATAAAAATTTTTTTTATATATTTATTTTTGATATGGTATTTAATGCAGTTCTACATGACATACTAGTGCAGGTTTAACTTCTGGTTTACATGGTATAAATATACAAGAGTGCACTTTCCACATTTCAATAGATGTCCAGCATTCTTCTTTCTATAACTATAAAAATGTGCATACTGGTAGCAGATTTACATATAGCCATTAGAATTGTTTAAATTAATACGGTATAGCCAGTCACAGATATATTTTGACAATTGTGTAACCCAATTATTGGTTTAGGGGTTGGAGGTGTAAACTCTTCTGCCCGGTATCAGTAAATGATCACTTGAGAGAGCTCTGTATTGGTGTCTTGTGTGGCATACTCTCTCTCCATAAGGTGTATCTTATTATATTATTTGTAGACTTTAATAAAAAGCATGTTTTTTTCTCAGCTGCTGCCTCCAAGCGTTTCTTCAACCAGTACAACACCAGACACAGAATAAGAGACCCCAAATTTCAAATGTGCAAATAAAGACTGAAATGAGAACAAAAGAAGCATGCAGTACAACACAGGAGAAATACAAATGGAAATGCATTTTCTCCTGTACTGAACAAACCACAAGGATTAAGAGAGAAACATTTCCAAAGCTGTCTTATTCCAATTGCTAACGTGAAAATAAAATGCTTTTATCTACCTTTAGGGGCGGATTTTAAAAGCCCTGCGCGCCGGCGTGCCTATTTTGCATAGGCCGCCGGCGCGCGCAGAGCCCCGGGACGCGCGTAAGTCCTGGGGCTTTCTAAAAGGGGCGGGGAGGGGGCGTGTCGGGGGGGTTCCCGAAACGACACAGCGTTTCGGGGGTGGGCCCGGGGGCGTGGCACCGGCCCGGGAGCATGATCAAGGCCTCCGGACCAGTCCCCGGGTCGGGTGACGGCGCGCCAGCAGCCTGCTGGCACGCGCAGATTTAAGTCTGCTTTTAGCAGGCGTAAATCTGCCAACAAAGGTAAGGGGGGGGGGGGTTTAGATAGGGCCGGGGGAGGGGGGGTGGGTTAGGTAGGGTAGGGTAGGGGGAGGGCGAAGGAAAGTTCCCTCCGAGGCCGCTCCGAAATCGGAGCGGCCTCGGAGGGAACAGGCAGCGCGCGCTGGGCTCGGCGCGCGCAGGTTGCACAAATGTGCACCCCCTTGCGCGCGCCGAACCCGGATTTTATAGGCTACGCGCGTATCTTATAAAATCCAGCGTACTTTTGTTCGCGCCTGGTACGCGAACAAAAGTACGCGATTGCGCAATTTTTAAAAATCTACCCCTTATTGTCTGGTGATTTTATTTTTTTAATTGCATTGGTCCTCATCTCTCTTTTTCTGCTTTCCTCTTCTTATCTTTCGCTAACTCCTTTTCCAGGATCTTCTGTCCATTTTCTTTTCTTCTCTCTCCCTGTCTGATATTGAGCTTTCACTTTTCATCTTATCTTGCTCCATTTCTATTGGCACTGCTTCTGTATCTCTTCCTCTCTATCCACTCAGATTTCATCCCTCCTTCCTCTCTTTTACCTCCAGTTTCCCCCTCCATTGCTTCTTCTCATCTCTCGACCTCACTCTCATTGGGTTGCTTAATCACTAACCCCTGCCCAGCATCTCCCTTCTCTCTCTCCCTTCTAGCATCTTCCCCTCTTTAAAATCTCTTTTTTCCTCTTAGCATCTCCCTCCCCAGTCTCTGCCCTACAGCATCTCTCTCCTCCACTCTCTCATCATTTACGCCACTTCTCTCCTCCACTCCCTCCCCTTCCTAGCATTTCCCTCCTCTGCTCTCCTCCACATCCCTCCACCCAGCATCCCCTTCTGGGCCTTGGTCCTCCTCCATTACCTGGCTGATCCAGCACTTCTCTATGGGAGGGGACTTGGCCTGGATTGGCTTTCTGATCTTCTGCTTTCCCATGGCCTGGGACTCTCCTGCTCCCTCTACTCTGCTGAGAGACCTTTAATTTAAATAACTGCAAGCTGTTCCTAACCCTGTCGCAGTAGGAGCTGCAGCAGAATCAAGCAGTGAAAGTGTGCTGGAATAAGAAACAGTCATAGAGATCTCCTTCTAGGCCCTGGCCCTCTGGTGGGAGGCTGGAGCTGGAAGGAGAACATGTGCAGTCTCTCGCACATCTTTCTGCGCCTTCACCGCCTGATTTTGTTGCAGTTTTTGTTGCGACAGGGCTCGGAGCAGCTTGTATTTATGAAATTAAAGGCCTGTCACCAGGGGAGGGCAGCAGCACTTCTCCTGCCCTTGCAGCCAGTGCCCTTCCAGCAGTGGTGCCGCTGATGTGGCCATATTGCCATAAGCTGGCTACAGCACTGCCTTCTGTCCTTTTACTCTGTCACATTCCATTTATGTGGAAGGTAAAATAAATGGTAGGTCAGAGATTCCAAAAGGTATCATTTAGGAGCCTTTGTTTGCTGTTTTTAAAAAGAGCATTGTGTTCTCTGCTATATACCACAGAAGTGTCTTTTTAAAAGCACTTTGGCAGATCCAACCTACTATGCAACTAGCCTAAAACTCAGTATGACAATGCACAATTAAGCTCTGGAATTCATTGCCAGAGGATGTGGTTAGTGCAGTTAGTGTAGCTGGGTTTAAAAAAGGATTGGATAAGTTCTTGGAAGAGAAGTCCATTAACTGCTGTTATTCAAGCTGACTTAGGGAATGGCCTCTGCTATTAGTGACATCAGTAGCATGGGATTTATTTAATGTTTGGGTACTTGCCAGATACTTGTCACCTGGACTGGCCACTGTTGGAAACAGGATGCTGGGCTTGATGGACCCTTGGTTTGACCCAGTATGGCAACTTCTTATTCTAAATTATTTTCTCACTAAAAATAAATGCCTCATTTGTACACACTCTCTCTCCCATACTTACACTGCATACATGCACCCATGCCCATCAGAGATCCTCATACACACTAACCCTATCAGAAAAGGTTGTTTCATTTTGTGGCTCACCGTCAGGGCGCTCAAGAAGGTCCCAGTTCTGACACTCCTTTCGACGCCGCTCCTCCTTGCCGTGCTCTACCTCCCCTCCCCCAGCAGTCTCCATAGGTGCACATGACCAGAGGTGGGGAACCGAGCTTCAGCACCTGCTGATGACAGCACCTGCTCCGGGTATAAAAGGCCATTGCAGACAGCCAGCAGACGCCTCAGCATTAGGTCACCTGTATCTTGTATGAAGTGTGAGTTGCTGCTTCCTGACTCCTGTGTTCCTAATCCTGTGCCTACCTCGTCTCTCCAGCCCAGCCTACCTCGTCTTATTCTGCCTCATCTTATCCAGCCCTTGCCTCCCTGGCTGCCCTGCCATGTCAGTCCTTCTCCCAGTATCCTAAGCCTGCCCTCTGACTGACTTCTGGATCTGACCCTAGCTTGGACTTTAACTACTCTTGTCTGCTGCCTGCCACTGACCCTTGCCTGGACATGGACTCTTCTAGCTTGCCTCTCACCTCTGACCCTAGCCTGGCCCTGAACCTTCACCTACACCACTCCCATAGAGACTCTCGCCTAAGACCTGCTGGCCCCCAGAACCCAAGGGCTCAACCCAAGGGGAAAGGGTTTGATATAGGTGAAGCTCCTGACCCATCCCTTCTGTAGTTCCAATAGCTGTCGATGAGGGCCTATGAGGCCGTCCCCATAGGTAGAGTAAAATTCAGCACAACAACAAGAGTCCATGAATCTTACAAAGGTGGAGAAGACAAAACTGGAACAAAACTATACACACTTACTAACAATTTAATTTTTTATAGCCTCTTCTAGGGAGAAGGTGTCAATGTCTTTGTACGTGCCATTTTAGACTACACGTGACAACATACATTATCTATGTTCTGGGCCAAGGCATCAGGATGTGAGCAGGGCACAGAGAGAATTTGAACCGAAGTTGGCGAAGAGAGAATCTGAATTGAAGTTGGCCATACAGGCAAAAACTCATAATAAAAACTTTAAAAAATATATCCGAAGCAAGAAACCTGTGAGGGAGTCGGTTGGTCCATTAGATGACAGAGGGGTTAAAGGGACTCTTAGGGAAGATAAGGCCATTGCAGAAAGACTAAATGAATTCTTTGCTTCCGTGTTTACTAATGAGGATGTTGGGGAGATACCAGTTCCGGAGATGGTTTTCAGGGGTGATGAGTCAGACGAACTGAATGAAATCACTGCGAAGCTGGAAGATGTAGTAGGCCAGATTGACAAACTAAAGAGTAGCAAATCACCTGGACCGGATGGTATGCATCCTAGGGTACTGAAGGAATTAAAAAATGAAATGTCTGATCTATTAGTTAAAGTTTGTAACCTATCATTAAAATCATCCATTGTACCTGAAGACTGGAGGGTGGCCAATGTAACCCCAATATTTAAAAAAGGCTCCAGGGGCGATCCGAGTAACTATAGACCAGTGAGCCTGACTTCAGTGCCGGGAAAAATAGTGGAAACTATTCTCAAGATCAAAATCGTAGAGCATATACTCCTCCTTTCGGTCTATATGCCATCTATTATTAACTTTAATATTGGTTACATTTATTTTAATATATATATACCCTTTTTTTAATAGTATTAATCAATCTTCTAACATTGAATTACAAGAAATCACTAATTAGTATAAGTTACTCCCACACTCTGTTATAATTGAACTGCTATTTTTATTTTGATATTCTAGATCCCACAGTTCTCTTCCCCCCATTGGAAGTATTGTTGAGTTTTATAGTGTATTAATCTAATGTTTTTTATTACATTACTATGGTTCATAATCTTATTTTGCTATAATTTAATTCTATTGTAAAGCCTGTTGCTAATTTAATGTTCACTGTAAACCGAGGTGATGTTTGCTAACGAACCGCGGTATATAAAAATCTTTAAATAAATAAATAAATAAAAATATAGAAAGACATGGTTTAATGGAACACAGTCAACATGGAGTTTTTAAAAAAAGGGCTCAAAACCTGGCTCTTTACATTAGCCTACCCAGACGTTGACCAAACTTAGCTTGCACTTTAACCCTGCAGCCCACCCTTTCCCCCCTCCTCCTCTCTGCCTCTCCTTTTCTCCCCCTTTCTTCACCCCAAGCAGACTTCAAAATATAGTGTTTCTCCCCCCTAAGCAATGACACCTAAATTCTGTTATAAGTTTCC
Organism: Rhinatrema bivittatum; assembly: GCF_901001135.1. Taxonomy (NCBI): domain Eukaryota; kingdom Metazoa; phylum Chordata; class Amphibia; order Gymnophiona; family Rhinatrematidae; genus Rhinatrema; species Rhinatrema bivittatum. The sequence continues at coordinate 169,675,776 of NC_042622.1, read as the reverse complement.
CCTCACCCTCCTTTAAGCCTACCCTACCATTCTCCCCCCTGCCCACCCCCCTGTCACTGCCATCACTGGTCTGGTACCTACCAGCCCACCTGTACATATTGTCTATTGTTAATTTATTTTCTTCAAATGTTCCTATCAAATTTCTCTCTTTCCCTATCCTTCCTACTGCTGTCCTCTCTCCTCCTTCATTACTGCTCCCCCCTTCCCTTCCCTATTTATTGTATTTCTCTCTCTTGATATTTTGTTACAATGTAAACCGGCATGATGTTCAGACGAATGTTGGTATATAAAAATCAACAAATAAATAAATGGATTTACCCAAGGGAAGTCTTGCCTAACAAATCTGCTTCATTTTTTTGAAGGGGTTAATAAACATGTGGATAAAGGTGAACCGGTAAATGTAGTGTATTTGGATTTTCAGAAGGCATTTGACAAAGTCCCTCATGAGAGGCTTCTAAGAAAACTAAAAAGTCATGGAATAGGAGGCGATGTCCTTTCATGGATTACAAACTGGTTAAAAGGCAGGAAACAGAGAGTAGGATTAAATGGTCAATTTTCTCAGTGGAAAAGGGTAAACAGTGGAGTGCTTCAGGGATCTGTACTTGGACCGGTGTTCTTCAATATATATATAAATGATCTGGAAAGGAATACGATGAGTGAGGTTATCAAATTTGCAGATGATACAAAATTATTCAGAGTAGTTAAATCACAAGCGGATTGTGATACATTATAGGAGGACCTTGCAAGACTGGAATATTGGGCATCCAAATGGCAGATGAAATTTAATGTGGACAAGTGCAAGGTGTTGCATATAGGGAAAAATAACCCTTGCTGTAGTTACACGGTGTTAGGTTCCATATTAGGAGCTACCACCCAGGAAAAAGATCTAGGCATCATTGTGGATAATACTTTAAAATCGTCGGCTCAGTGTGCTGCAGCAGTCAAAAAAGCAAACAGAATCTTAGGAATTATTAGGACGGGAATGGTTAATAAAACGGAAAATGTCATAATGCCTCTATATCGCTCCATGGTGAGACTGCACCTTGAAACCTGTGTACAATTCTGGTCGCCGCATCTAAAAAAAGATATAGTTGCAATGGAGAAGGTACATAGAAGGGCAGCCAAAATGATAAAGGGGTTGGAACAGCTCCCCTATAAGGAAAGGCTGAAGAGGTTAGGGCTGTTCAGCTTGGAGAAGAGACGGCTGAGGGGGGATATGATAGAGGGCTTTTAAGATCATGAGAGGTCTTGAATGAGTAGATGTGAATCGGTTATTTACACTTTCAAATAATAGAAGGACTAGGGGGCATTTCATGAAGTTAGCAAGTAGCACATTTAAGACTAATCGGAGAAAATTCTTTTTCACTCAACGCACAATAAAGCTCTGGAATTTGTTGCCAGAGGATGTGGTTAGTGCAGTTGGGTTCAAAAACGGTTTGGATAAGTTCTTGGAGGAGAAGCCCATTAACGGCTATTAATCAAGTTTACTTAGGGAATAGCCACTGCTATTAATTGCATCAGTAGCATGGGATCTTCTTAGTGTTGGGGTAATTGCCAGGTTCTTGTGGCCTGGTTTGGCCTCTGTTGGAAACAGGATGCTGGGCTTGATGGACCCTTGGTCTGACCCAGCATGGCATGTTCTTATGTTCTTCCTATTATCTAATTCACGTTCCCAAAATGGGTGGTGGGTTTGCTGGACAAGATCCCAGGGTTTTGGTAGCAGTGATGTATACACCGGCATAGCCTCTACATGAGGGCATGATAGCCAGAGATGCCCTGTGTGGAGCCCTGCAGGGTATATGTGGCACCAGATGGAGTACCATATCCATTGTCCATGCACCTTTGCTGTCCTGTGTCGATATGTTAAGTGCTGTTGAAAGCTATGGATTTACATCCTCTCTAAAATTCCTTTCTTGTGTGCTCCTGATCAGCTTTATTTGTGCTCTGTCCAAACTTCAGGGTAGCATATAAGATAGCAACCAGGCCCTTCCAAACGGCAACTTCACTGCAGCCTCCTTTCTTCTCTCTTTAAATGAGTGAATAAAGCCCATAGCTTTATCAGTTTCTACAAACAGTAAAAACACACAGAAATGTGTTTATTGGGCGACTGTGTCTTGTGTAACTAGCGGTGTTATTTTAATTTGTAATCTACTTTTGGGAGACTTATTTCCAGCTGTGAAAGCAATCTATAAAAATAATAAATACATTCTCTCTGCAGAATTCACCATTCAGTTTGTAGTCTGTGCTCACTGCTCTCTTCACTGTTATGGTGTCTTATTTCTCTCCAACAGATAGTTCACTAAAATACTACTCTTTATTCTCAAGTTTTGTTCTGATTGCATATTGCGTTATAAGAATCTCAGCAAAGGAGCAGCAAGTGTGCTCAGATCAGCAAATCAAGGGTCACCTGGCTCTGCCAAACAGTTTTAAAGGTACTGATGAAATACAGAAAGAAGATAAACCTTGGACCACATCCCTGGACCAGCATTCAGGACTGTTATTTGATGTGAGCCTGCTCTACTTTCCCATTAACTTCCCTCATATAAATATTGCTGAAATGTGTATTTCACTCTTGAAAGACGAGAGCATTGCAAAACTCATCACCTCTGCCAGCAGCTTCCGAGCAGAGGAGGGAAGTGCTGAACTGGAGATGGGGAAACAAGCAACAGACAGTTTTACTCACATTGAGAAGGGACCTCATCAATAAGATGCAAAAGGTGCAGTCACCAACCATACAAGCCTGCAGAGATATAACCAGACTAGCTCTGGAGCCTGCATTTTAATTTGCTACTGGAGGCCACAGTATGCTAAAAGCAGCAGCTCCCTTCTGTAATGTTTTAAAGCACAAAAGCAGATTAGTGAAGGCTTCCCCTTTCAAATCCTGTTCCAAAAATGGTTCACTGTTCATTTATCCACCTGAGCTGAAGTAATCGACTGGACCTCTCAGCCACAGGTTCGCTATCCTCCATCAGTACTGGATGCAATGTGTGATGTCATCGTGCATCATAATGAATCACATCCAATGGATATTAAGTAATTTTAGACTCCCTTTGTGACAGGACCATTTCCAGGGGTGCAGAGAAATAGAAGGAGACCTTATTAAAATGATGTAGAGAGTGCTTCCAGAACACTGTAAAATATTACTTTTTTTTTAAAGGAGATTCTCTTTGGTGATTTCAAAAGCAGTTCTGAATGGAAAGCAGATGTACCATAGAATTAGAAACTGGTTACCTGTGATCAATAACCGTAACATTGGAAGGAGGAATTCCCAGAACATCACAACTATGCACAAGCTCTTTTGTACGAACGTCACCTTGATTGTAGTAATTTCCTAAGAATAAAGGAACACGGAAAGTGTCAGTCCTGCTCCAATGATTAGTTCTCATCTCTAAAGCAGAACAGAACTATAGCAAAATAGAAAAGCAAGCATTAAATATTTATACCTCAAATTTCAAAGCAGAAAATACTTAGTATCTGTGTGTAACAATATAGAAATAAATTGACATTCAGCAGGATTGAAAGCACTACCTCCCAGTGTTGCAGTGTGCAGGCTCTGCATTTTGTATTATTCTACACAAAAGCCAAATAGACTTATCTACTATACTCAACGGTTTAGGGGAAGGGAGGGTTCTCAAAACAAGACGGCAGAATTACCACAGGTGAAAAGAAAACTTTAACATAAGAACAAAAGAAAGAGTGCTACGCACCCAAGGAAACACAAGAGGAAACAAAACACAGTGCAAAAAACAAAACAAACCTTCAATGCTTGGTTAATTCATGAATCTTTAAAAAGGTAACCAGACCTGAAGAGACTGGAATAAAGTTAATCTGGAGAAAAATAAAAATGGTGTCTTATTTCAGTTTTTGTATAAAATGTAAACATGTCTCATGTAGCTAATTGTCCTCGCTTACAAGGTGATACACTGTTGCCCCATGAAAGGATGTTTAGCTGAATGTCCACAGCCACTGCTACTAAATACTGTGCATTTTACTGCGCCGACAGTCCCTGGCAGGTTTGGTTTGGGTTTTTTTCCCCAGAGAACTGAAAGCAGTTTGAAAGAGGAATGGCTACAATAATACTCTGGCTGCAGTAGCAGCAGCTTGCAGGCCAATTTGTAGCACTGGATATATTTGCAGTAACTGTTTGGTATGCTTACAAATTGGAGAAATTACTTACCTGATAATTTCGTTTTCCTTAGTGTAGCAGATGGACTCAGAACCAATGGGTATAGTGTACTCGTGCTAGCAGTTGGAGACGGATCAGATTTCAATCTGACGTCAGCCCCTAGTACATATACCCCTGCAGGAAGTGCAGCTCCTCAGTATTCTTCCTTGCAAAGCATTGTGGATATATGTTTGACTGACCGATTGGTTAATTTGATTAACTTGTATAACTTCGTAACTATATAAACGTTATAACTTGATTAACCGGATTAATTTGAACTGGTCGATTGAGTATAGCTGGAGACCGCCAGGGAGCTCAACCGGAAAGCGTCGACACCCAGCCGGGTGGAGGCCTAGGTAAACGAAAAGAGGCTTACCCTTGAATCATTTGCAATTCCATGCGTGACGGCAGCCAAGGGCGGGCTGCTGAGTCCATCTGTCTACACTAAGGAAAACGAAATTATCAGGTAAGTAATTTCTCCATTTCCTAGCGTGTAGCAGATGGACTCAGGACCAATGGGATGTATAAAAGCTACTCCCGAACCGGGTGGAAGGCTGCCTGTGACCCACTCAGTATTGCCCTTGCAAATGCCGTGTCCTCCCGAGCCTGAAAATCCAGACGGTAGAATCTGGAGAAGGTGTGGATGGAGGACCATGTCGCCGCCCTGCAAATCTCTGCGGGTGACAGCATTCTGGTTTCTGCCCAGGATACTGCCTGGGCTCTGGTCGAATGGGCCTTGACCTGTAGAGGCGGAGGTTTCCCTGCTTCTACGTAGGCCGCCTTGATGACTTCCTTGATCCAGCGGGCTATGGTTGCCCGTGAGGCTGCTTCCCCTAGTCTTTTCCCGCTGTGAAGGACGAAAAGGTGGTCCGTCTTCCGTAGGGGTTCTGACATTTCCAGGTATCTGGAAAGGATTCTGCCAACGTTGAGGTGATGCAGACTACGGGCTTTTTCCGAATTCTTCAGGGCTCCCGCCGACGGCAGCGAGATGGTCTGGTTCAGATGGAAGTGGGAGACCACTTTGGGAAGGAATGACGGTACCGTGCGCAGCTGGATGGATCCCGGAGTGAACCTAAGAAAGGGTTCACGGCAAGACAGTGCTTGTAGTTCAGAGATGCGTCGCGCTGAACAAACTGCCAGTAGGAAGACAATCTTCAGGGTCAGCTGACGGAGTGATAGCCCTCGAAGAGGTTTGAAGGTGGTTCCAGACAGGAAGTCCAAGACGAGGTTGAGATTCCACAGAGGTACCCGGCCACTTCAGAGGTGGACGAATGTGTTTGACTCCTTTCAGGAAATGTGACACATCCGGGTGAGAGGCTAGGCTATCGCTATCGCCCCTGGTGCCGAAGCATGCCAGTGCTGCCACCTGTACCTTGATGGAGTTGAGGGACAGTTCTTTCTGGAGTCCGCTCTGTAGGAACTCCAGCATCACGGGAACTTTAAGTGAACGTGTCTTGATGTCGTGATCTTCGCACCAGGCTTCAAATATTCTCCAGATCCTTATGTATGTTAATGATGTGGAGAACTTGCGTGCTCGGAGGAGGGTGTCTATTACCGCCCCCGAGTATCCACTCTTCTTCAGGCGAGCCCTCTCAATGGCTAGACCATAAGAGAGAATTGAGCTGGGTCCTCTTGGAAGATTGGACCCTGTTGTAGTAGGTCCCTGAGAGGGGGCAGGGGTAGAGGGTTCCCTGCCAGCAGTCTTCTCATGTCTGCGTACCACGGTCTTCTTGGCCAATCCGGGGCCACCAGAAGAACTAGTCCCTTGTGTAGCTGTATCTTGTGAATGATTGCGCCCAAGAGGGGCCACGGCGGGAAGGCGTATAGTAGGGTCCCCCGTGGCCAGGCCTGCACCAGGGCATCGATTCCTTGGGATTGTAGATCCCGCTTGCGGCTGAAATATCTGGGTACTTGGGCGTTGGTTCTGTTCGCCAGAAGGTCCATTTCCGGTGTTCTCCACCGGTTTACTATCATCCGAAAGGCTGCGGGAGACAGCTTCCATTCTCCTGGGTCTAGACTTTCTCTGCTGAGGAAGTCCGCCGTGATGTTGTCCTTCCCGGCGATGTGGGCGGTGGAGATCTCCTGTAGATTTGCTTCCGCCCATGCCATTAGTGGGTTTATCTCCAGTGACACCTGTTGGCTTCTGGTTCCCCCTTGCCTGTTGATGTAGGCAACCGTTGTGGCGTTGTCAGACATCACTCTGACCGCTTTGCCTCGGAGTCTTTGGGTGAACCGCAGGCAGGCGAGTCTGACTGCCCACGCTTCTAGGCGATTGATGTTCCATCCTGCCTCTCTTCTGTGTTCCACTGCCCTTGGGCGGTTAATTCCTCGAAGTGTGCTCCCCATCCCTGTAGACTGGCATCTGTAGTTAGCAGAGTCCAGGTTGGGGATGATAGTCTTGAGCCTCTGTTCATGTGGCTGGGCTGCAGCCACCAGTGTAGTTTGGTTCGAACTGTGCCCGGAAGGGCTAAGCGTACGGTGTAGTTGTGCGACCGTGGGTTCCAACGGGACAGCAGTGAGTGTTTGTAGAGGCCTCATGTGGGCCCTCGCCCAGGGGACCACTTCCAGTGTGGATGCCATCAGCCCTAGGGCCTGCAGGTAATCCCATGCCGTGGGGCGAGGGTCGCTCAGCAAGGATTGCAACTGGTTCCACAGTTTTGACCTCCTTGTGGGAGTCAGGCTGACTTTGTCTTCCTTGGTGTCGAAGTGGACCCCCAGGTACTACAACGATTGTGAGGGCTGCAGGGAACTCTTGTTCGTGTTGACCACCCATCCGAGGCTCTCCAGTAGAGACTTGACTCTGTTGGTTGATTGGATGCTTTCCTCTGGTGACTTTGCCCTGATCAGCCAGTCGTCCAAGTAAGGATGTACGAGGACTTCTTCCTTCTGCAGTATTGCCGCCACTACCACTATCACTTTGGTGAACGTCCGTGGTGCTGTGGCTAGCCCGAAGGGTAGGGCCCAGAACTGGTAGTGATGGCCCAGGATCTTGAAGCATAGGTAACGCTGGTGTTCCCGATGAATTGGGATGTGCAGGTATGCCTCTGACAGGTCCAGGGAGGTGAGGAACTCTCCCGGCTGTATTGCCTTTATTACGGATCTCAGGGTTTCCATGCAGAAGTGGGGGATCTTCAGGTATCGGTTTACGGATTTGAGGTCCAGGATTGGTCGGAACGTTCCCTCTTTCTTGGGAACGAGAAAATATATGGAATAATGACCAGAGTTTATCTCCTGAGGAGGTACCGGAGTTATAGCCTCAAGGGACAGTAGCCTGGCCAGTGTAACTTCCACTGCCACCTTTTTGGTGGGATCGTGGCAGGGGGACTCCACAAACTTGTCCGGGGGGGGGGGGGGGGGGGGGGGGGGTGCGTATGAAGTCCAGGTAGTACCCTTCCCGGATGATGGCTAGGACCCACTTGTCCGAAGTTCTCTCAACCCATCTTTGGTAGAATAGGGCCAGTCTGCCCCCTATGGCTTCCCTTGGATGGGTCGGCTGATCCTCATTGCGGAGCGCGGCCGGGCCCTGTGCCCGAGCTGTTTCCCCTCTTGTTGTGCTTGTTCCGAAAGGACTGATTCCTGTCCAAAGGGCGGGGCGCCTGGTAGCTGCTCCTGTATGGGTTGAAGCGCTGCGAGCTTCTGCCCCTGGAGGCCCTGGAAGGCTCTCCTTGACTTGTCTTCCGGAAGGCGCGGTACTGGGGATTCGCCCCATTTGCCCGCCATCTTTTCTAAATCGCTGCCGAACAGAAGTGTTCCTTTGAAGGGCATCCTTGTGAGGCGTGTTTTGGAAGATGGGTCGGCAGACCAGCTTCTGAGCCAGAGCTGTCTCCTGGCCGCCACCGCAGATGATACTCCTCTGGCCGCTGTGCGTACGAGGTCAGAGGCTGCGTCCGTTAGAAAGGATAGCGCTGGGTCCAGGATATCTCCCGGGGTGCCGTTCCTGGCCTGGCATAAGCAGGCACGTGTCACCAGGGTGCAGCAGGCCACAATCTGAAGAGACATGGCGGCCACATCAAATGACTGTTTAAGCATGGCTTCCAGCCGCCGGTCATGCGTGTCCTTGAGTGCTGCTCCTCCCTCTACCGGAATGGTGGTGCTCTTGGAGACTGCGCAGACCATGGCATCCACTCTTGGGCAAGCGAGCATGTCTTTGGTTGCTGGATCCAGGGGGTACAAGCTGGCCAAGGCCCGCCCCCCTTTAAAGGCAGACTCTGGGGTGTTCCATTCCAGGTCAATTAGCTGTTGCGCGGCTCGCAAGAACGGGAAATGACGGGAGGTCTGTCGGAGGCCTTCCAGAAATGGGTTCTCCTCGGGATCCCCCTGGGTTTCTGAATCCGGAATCGCCAGTTCCGCCAGGCATTGGGAGACCAGATCCGGGAGCTCCTCCCTTGTGAAGAACCGTCTCATGGTTCGGTGGGGTTCTGTCCCCGGGGGGAGTTCTCCTTCTAGGGGTTCGACTTCTTCTTCTGAGATGTCCGTGCCCCTGAAGGTGGGGACTACTTGGCGGTAAAGGCCTATGCCTTGAGCATAGGGGTCCTCCTGCGACGTATGTGGTTGGTCCTCCCGGGAATCCGTTTGCATTCGGACAAAGGCGTGAATCCCCTTGAAGAGTTCCACCCAAGAAATAGACGAGGGGTCCACATTGAGTGGCGCTGCTTCCCTGGGAGCCTCCGGCTGAGAGAGAGTCCCGCTGGGGGTTGCTAGCTCCAGGGAGCCCCCTGAAGAGCTAGTCCCCGGCCCTGGGCGAGGCTGAGCCTGTGGTGGATCTCCCAGGGCCTCCTCGCATTGGGTGCATAAGGCATCGGCTTCCTGGCTCTGGGCGGCCCTGAGGTGGCATGCTGAGCAGAGGCCTAGGGATTTTACTTCAGTTATTGGAGGTGTCGAGGTTGCCTGCGCGTACATGTTTCGCTCCGGAGCGCCTGGCTGCGTGCGTGGAGGTTGTGTGCGTATCTGTGCGCTTAACCGGGGTTTGTGCGCGTATCTGAGCGCTTAACCTGGGATGTGCGCGCGGGGAAGTCGAGTGCGCGTAATCCGTGCGACCGGGACTTGCGTGCGCCGCTTAAGCGTCCAAGTGTTCTTGTGCGTATAACTTACGCGCAGAAGTAGGTTTGTGCGCACAGGTAAATTTTGTGCGCTCGGCCGGGCGGCGATGTGAACGGCGAGATTAAGGCCAAGATGGCGACGGCGACCATGCGGGCAAGATGGCGACTACCTCGGAGGGTCTCCACGTGGGTAGGCCCTTGGAAATGCCGGGGTCTGGCCCTGCTAGGGCGGATCAACCCGGTGGCGCTGGCTTCGGCTGATGGCCTGCGCTCGTCCTCAATCCTCGGAGACCGGCACAAGTAAAGATTTCTACCTTACCTTATCTTCGGCGCTTACCGGTCTAGACCCGGGCGGTCTCTGGCTGCGGGGGGAGAGGGCAACTACCTTCACCGCCGCTTTTGAGGGTGCACCCGCTGCCTCTCAGCCGCGTCCGAACTCCTCTCACTCGGGGGCTGTAAGTCCTCGCCGCGATTCGGCCGCCAGACTGAGGCTGCCTCTATGCCGCGCCCGATCCTTCGGGGGCTAGGTCCCGCCGCGATTCGGCCGCCGGACCGAGGCTCACCTCCGAGGGACCACGGAAATCACCTCGGGAATCTCGACTAGGGGAGGGACCAGAGGGTATCACCGCAGGAGAGCGGGGCTCGTCTTCAGTAGAATTTTCTTCTTTAAATTTGGTTCCAACGCTCTGAGAGCATGCTGATAGCTCCTAACTGCTATGGAGACAGAAAATACTGAGGATCTACACTTCCTGCAGGGGTATATGTACTAGGGGCTGACGTCAGATTGAAATCTGATCCGTCTCCAACTGCTAGCACGAGTACACTATACCCATTGGTTCTGAGTCCATCTGCTACACGCTAGGAAAACCTTCATTTTAAATAAAAGTCTTATGTGCTAATCAAATTTGTACATAGCTCTATTTGTATCTTGAAAAAAGACAAGTCATTACTTATACAATTACATATCCCTGAAAATACTTGGATCTCTAATCCGAATCAATGTCCGAAAGACAAACAGCATCTGATTCTGAGTTTTTATTCTCATGCACTGAAACAAGCTTCTCTACTCTTTCACAGGTGAGTCCGTTTCTTCATGTGGTGTGTGCATTTCCAAACACGGACCAGTTTCTTTCACTTGCTACAGAAGGTGGAGGAATCTGAAGCCACTGAGAAGCAAGGGGTGGGGGGGGGCAGAGGCTATGTGGTATAAAGGCCCAGCCACCTTGTCGCAGGAGCAACAGGCTTGGGAGAGTCCCAGATTGTAGTCCTGGACCAAATACCTGCAGATGTTCTGTATTCTGTGCATTTTAAGTCCTTGGTTCATAACCCACTCAATTGCAGTAGCAATGCCATTATCCTTGCTAACATTTTTACCTTTCTATTTTAGACCTAACAGATCCACAGCAGTGTGAATTGGCTGGCAAGAGACAGAAAATAAACACATTATATAGAATATCAATGTGTTACCTCGATGGGTGAACATTTCTCAAAGAAAGGTCACTCTCTTAATGACCTCGCAATCAGACTATTTAAAAGGAATTTCAGACCTACACAAGAAAGCAAAACACTAGATATTAAGATGGTCAAGCTCTCTGAAATGAACACAAAAGGATTTAACGAGGACATCTCAAGCCGTTCTTGACCCATTCCGGTCTGGTTTTGCCCTCTACTTTCAACTGAAACAGCCCTTGCCAAAAGTTTTCAATGACTTGTTCTCTTATCTGTCTGCTGCTTTTAACACTGTTGATCACCACCTACTACTTGATACTTTGTTCTCGCTTGGATTTCGGGACTCTGTGCCGTATTTCGTTCTCTTAACTCTCCCATCGCACTTTTAGCGTTTCCTCTGGTGGTTCCTCCTCTACTGCCATTCCACTATCAATTGGTGATCCTCAGGGCTCCTCCGTCCTGGGTCCTCTTCTTCTCTTCTCACTATATACTAATTCCCTTACTGCTCTTTCCTCTTACGGCTTTCAATATCATTTTTATGCTGATGACTCCCAGATCTATACCTTTGTACACCAGAAATTTCACCAGAAATCCAGTCCTGCGTGTTTGACATTGCTGCCTGGATGTCCCGCTGCCACCTTAAACACAACATGGCCAAGACAAAGCCCTTTAACTTCCCCCCAAGTCCACCTCCCTCTTTCTCCATTCTGTGGATAACATGGTCCTCAACCTGGACCCATCAGTCCGTAACCTTGGAGCCTCTGATTCCTCTCTCCCCTTCTCTACACACTGCTAAAACGTGCCGTTTCTTTCTCTATAACATCACCAAAATCCATCCCTTCCTTTCTGAACACACTACCAGAACCCTTATCCACTCTCTCATCTCCTCCCACTTAGACTATTGCAACCTGCTCCTCACAGGACTCCCGGCGAGCCATCTCTCTCCACTGCAATCTGTCCTGAATTCAGTTGTGAGACTTATCTGTCGCCAAAGTCTCTCCATGCCCATAACCCCTCTTCTGAACTCACTGCATTGGCTTCCCATCTGCTCCTACACACAGTTCAAGCTCTTACTCACCTACAAATGCCTTCACTTTGCAGTACTGCACTACCTCTCCTATCTTTCTCTACACCCCTCCTCGGGTACTCCACTCATTGGACAAGTCACTCCTATCTGTGCTCTTCTCTTCTACTGTCAATTCTCGACTCCGTGCTTTCCACCTGGCTGCTCTGTGTGCTTGGAATAGTCTTCTGGAACCAGTGCGTCATGCTCCCTCTCTCGCTGTATTTAAATGCCATCTAAAGACCCACCTTTTTGAAGCTACATTTAAATCTTAGGCCCGACTGTCTGCTTTTAGCCTTAACTAACTTTCTTTTCTTTTTTTAACCATTGTCTTGTTTTATGAAATGTTCCGAGTCTCTTGCCCTGTATCTTTGACTTACTGGACAGTAAGCTCTATTAAACAGGGACTGCCTTTTTTGTATGTTTGTACAGCACTGTGCATGTCATGTAGCGCTATAGAAATGTGTAGTAGTAATAAATAGTGTGTGAGAGCAGCCAATGTAATATAGGCCATTTGAACAGTAAAGCTTTACCTCCCTAGAAATTAGAAATATCTTCCTGTCTAAACACCCCTTCCCTTTCCTGAGCTGTAATGGCAGATACAGACCACCTAAGGCCTAGCTGACTCCATACTATTTATTCCCACTTTTAACTGGGCTCTCTCTTCACTGACCTGATGAAATGAGCAGAGCTCCCGAAAAGTTGATCCAATAAAACATCTCACCTACAATTTATCATGGCAACCACAATACTGTAATCAGAACTGAAACTGTAATTATCTAATTCTTACCATTGTCTCACACCTTCATATTACATAGTTATTAGCAAGCATTGTGACAGTGCAATGGGCAGGTCCTGATAATATTTTAAAACCATGTCTTGCAAAGTATTTTATGTATTATTCTAATACGTCATAAGATTTTTCAAATTTTCCAGCTTTTCCACTTCTGGCACCTTAGGGAAAAAAGTTCTTTTTTTTTTTTTTTTTAATTTTTCTTCTCTTTCCTTTGTAAGAGAATTTTGTTATGGTTCCAGAATGAGATAAAATGTTTGGTCAGAAGGTCTCATACAAAAGCAGCTGGATCTTGCATCTATCTAGTGCTAGAAATTAGATACTCTAAAATATTCTACATTTTTCATCAGTTTCACCTTCATGATCAAAAAAGTAGCAAGAATGGAAAATGTGATCCACCGAAACAAAACCTCCAGCTGGGCATGTTATACACATTTGTGAAGTCAGACCCTTCCAGAATGAAAATTTTGACCAAATGTGCTCCTTTAAAGACAACATCCAAGTACACACAAAGCTTCTGAAATCTGTGTCAAAGTTAAATCAACCCACTGGGACAGACAAGTTGCTAGAAAAGCTATGCCTTATTCAAGTCTACCGCCTCTTCAGGAAACATGCAAGATCCTGACTTTGCTGCCAGGCCTTTGATGGGAAATCAGCACACTCCCTGTTTGAGACCTGACATATGTACACCATTACTAATTCTAGCTGGTAACCCAGACTTAGCCCACCCTACAGATATTATTTATTAGATTATGCCATTTTACCTGAACCAGTTCTCATTTTATTTAGGCCTACGTTTCTGTTCTGATGCTTTCACTATTCATTTTCATTATCTTGTATACACCAATCCTAACACTTCTATAAGGAGGCTATTCTAATTCATTCATGTGGGCTTTTAATTTCTATATATGCATACTAAGTTTTTTAAATATTCATTTTAATGTCTAATTATGTGTGCTAATTTTATTTACTCAAACCAATTTTAATTGCTACATATATGTGCTAACTTATCTGTTCATACTAGTTTTATCTCTATTTGTGTGTGCTAATAGCACTATTTGCCAATGCAACATATTAAGATCTGTTATGATTTTCTCCTATGTCCAATTTAACCTTGTTGAATGCTACTTGGGGTGAATCTTTTTCAAATAGGCAGTCCTGTCAGACAAATTTGATTGATTTTTTGATTGGGCGACTTAAGAATTGGATCGAGGAAGAGCATTCGATGTGATCTACGTGGATTTCAGCAAAGCTTTTGATATGGTCCCACATAGAAGGCTTGTGAATAAAATGAGAATCTTGGGAGTGAGTGCCAAGGTGGTGGTGTGGATTACAAACTGTTTGACGGATAGAAGACAGCATGTGATGGAAAATGGAACCTATGCTGTGAAGAGAGAACAGTGTTAAGCGGAGTGCCACAAGGATTGGTATTGGGACCGGACCTGTTCAATATCTTTGTGAGTGACATTGAGGAAGGGATAGAAGGTAAGTTTGTCTATTTGCAGATGATACTAAGATCTGCCACAGCATGGACACCCCAGAAGGAGTAGAGAGAATGAGATGTGATTTAAGGAAGTTTGAACAGTGGTCGAAGATATGGCAGCTGGGATTCAATGCCAAGAAGTACAAAGTCATGCATCTGGGGTGTGATAATCCAAAAGAGATGTATGTGATGAGGAGTGAAGGGCTGTTGTACATGGAGCAAGAGAGGAACCTTGGGGTGATAGTGTTGAGCAATTTAAAGTTGGCGAAACAATGTGATAAGGCAATAGCTAAAGCCAGAAGAATGCTTGGCTGCATAGAGAAAGGAATAACCAGTAAGAAAAAGGAGGTGATAATCCCCTTGTACAGGACCTTGGTGAGGCCTCACCTGGAGTACTGTGTTCAGTTTTGGAGCCCATATCTCAAAAGGGACAGAGCAAGGAGGCAGTCCAGAGAAGGGCAACAAAAATGGTGGGGGATCTCCATCAAATGACCTATGAGGAAAGGTTGAAGGTCCTAAATATGTAAACCCTGGAGGAGAGGAGGTGCAGGGGAGATATGATACAGACCTTCAGATACCTGGAAGGATTTAATGATGCACAATCAACAAACCTTTTCCGTTGGAAAGAAATCAATAGAACTAGGGGTCAGGTCATGTAATGAAATTCTAGGGAGGACGACTCAGAACCAATGTCAGGAAGTATTTATTCAAAGAGAGGGTGGTGGATGGCTGGAATGCCCTTCCAGAAGAGATGGTGAAAACAAAAACTGTGAAAGAATTCAAAGGGGCATGGGATAAACACTGTGGATCCCTAAAGGCTAGAGGATGGAAATGAGGAAAAGAACGTATGGGGGTAACGTGCTAGTGAGACGGTTACTACCCTTAACCAATAAGACTTCATACTGTTGATGCAACTCTATTATTGCTCTCTGCTTTAACGGCAGGGGGAAAAGGGGAATTAGCTTCAGACAGCAACCAAAGTCAGGAAGTATTTATTCAAGCATTGAATAAATACATCAGGAAGTATTTATTCAAGCATTGAATTTTACAGTCTGGGAAAACAAATATGCATGGGGATAACTTGCTGATACAGCTGTTATTACCCTTAACTAATAAGCCTTATACTTGTGATGCAACTCCAACATTGCTCTCTGCTTCAATGGTAAGGGGTAACAAGGAATTGGACTCAGACAGCAACCAACAAAGGCCCTGACTTTTGATGGTTTGGGAAACTAAGTATGGGGTTAACTTGTATGGCACAGAAGATGCCACACACTGATGCTACCATTATGGGAGAGACCTGTATGGCGTGGCTGATGCTACCATATGCTTGCTGGGCAGACTGGATGAACTGTTTGGTCCTTTTTTGCTGTCATTTCTAGGTTTCTATATTAAATTGTAATAAGTAATATATTATAGGAGGAGAGATCTATGGGCTAGGTTCAGGGTCTCCCTTTAAAAGAGTCACCTGAGTCTGAAGTATCTGTGCTGACTTTCGCTTCAGACAACTAGCTCTCCTGGGATTCTGTAGATGAGTACTTTCATTTCTGAGAATTGCTTGCCTAAATATGATTTTGGATTTCAGAAAAGGAAATGAAATTATCAACTTGCAGGTGACATTAGGACTAAAATCCAGTTTATGCAGAGAATAATGTAGTGTCTCTGTTAGGCTCCTTTGTAATTTGGCAATGTCTTCCAGGGTGCTAGTATATTTGTGGCAAGGTCCTAGGGTTGCATTTAAAGATCAGGGGTCACTCCAGGAAGTTAGCAAGTAGCATATTTAAAACAAATAGAAGAAATGTATTATTCACTCAACATATCATTAAGCTCTGGAATTCACTGCCGAAGGATGTGGTTCAGGCAGTTAGCTTAGCTGGATTTAAAAAAGATTTGGACAAGTTCTTGGAGAAGTCCATAAACTGTTATTGACCAGGTGGACTTGGGGAAAGTCACTACTTATTACCAAGTGTTAGCAATATGTGATCTATTTACTGTTTGGGATCTTTCCCCGTACTTGTGACCTGGATTGGCCACTGTTGGAGCCAGGACTTGAGGGACCCTTGCAACTGCAACATTATTCTCCGCTTTAATGGGAGGGGTGGGGAGAGGTATTAGATTCAGATGACAACCAACATGGGCCCTGACTTTTACAGTGTGGGATACTGATAACCAGATACAAGGGAAAAAGCACAGGACTGCTTCTACAGACAAGCCCATAAGGAAAGTACATAAGACAGAACTGTTTGAATTTTCAAGAAGGTTCATCACGCAGTAAAAGAGAAACATGGGGGTAACTTGCTCAGCATGGCAGAAGTTACCAAAAGAAGCTTGCTGGGCAGACTGGATGGACCATTTTGTTCTTTTCTGCCTTGATTACTATGTCATGTATGGCAATTCTTGTGTACTTATGTAGTTACATGACTCCCTATTTAAAGAGATGGGCTGGAGGTCAATTTCTAGGGCTCCCACATTTCCTGGTTTTCTTTTCTTGATTATTTGTTGGGGGAAAAAGTATTTATACAACTTTTTTATCCAATATAAAATTAAAAATTAAAACTAAAAAAATTATCCATTATCATAACTAAAAGGAAAGGTAAAAGTAAACTCTTACAGCTTTATCCAATTAGATAAAATTAGCTATTTTCAATTAAACTGTACCTATTAACCCACTTTGATATTCTTTTTCCTGATTCTCGTCTTGTGCCTTCTTGACTAGAAAAAAAGCTTCACATACGGTAGCAGGCTCAGTCTCTTATGTACACACTTATTGCATCATATCCATGTTTAGTAGTAGGTACTGCAAGGTTGTTTGAATTCATATTACTGGTGCACATAATAAATGACGGCAGATAAAGACCCATCTAGTCTATGCAAAAAAAAATATTTATTTTCACCACTGAACACTTGAGATTCTTTGTAGGGAATCAAACACATGGATCAGCTAAGAAGTCATAGATTGAGACTACACAGGTCCTTCTTTCAGACTAAAAATCTAAGACAAACAAACATTTTTCCTCTGCCATTAGTATTTTGCTTTCATTGGCACTTCACTATCCGGCCAAGTGCACTTATTTTTCTTCCCTTATGCATTCTTTAATGAATTTATTCTAAAAACAAGGCAAGTTTAATTTTCAATACCAAAGTTAACAATGAATTAATCATGGGTAATTAATTTTATTTTTATAACAGCACCGATAGTATACACAGTACAGTAGGGCTAGATATACTAAGCATTCACTCAGTGACAAGGGCGAAATTTTCAACAGCTGGCAAACTGCTGGTTTGCTGGTGTTTTTTTAAGAACATATATCTGCTTTGAAAATTTGCGGGTGTACACATGGCATGGTATACACACAAAGTTGCATACAAGTATGCACAAACAGGCTGATGCAATACCATGTGCTCAGGCTACCGCACAGGTTAACCTGTGGTTGGATGCACAATTTGGATGTGCATCCATACCCCTTATGCAATACGGGGATTAGCATGTCCAAAACACACATCTAAACCAGCATGAAGCTAATAACGCTCATCACATGTAAATACCATGTTGATGAGGCTATTAGCTAGTTCCCCCTTATGCAAACAATGTGTGCCTGACGCTCACATTTTAACCCTCAGAAATTAACACCAGCCCCAGAGTTGGTGTTAAGTCTTGAGGGGCCCCAAAAGTTTAACAGAAAAGCAGAAAATATTGCGTTTCTGTGGTTCTTCTGTCTTAAGATCGTGGTGATATTAAATCAGAGGAACAAAAGAAAGCAGCAACGTGAAAAAAAAGAGTGTCAGGTTAGGAAAACGGACGCTCAATTTACAAGCAGCCATTTTGCTAACCTGTGGCTGTGCAAGGGTTAGGAAAACAGACGCTGGTAAAATTGACTGTTTTCTTAACCTGCACACAAGCCACTTCTCCTGGGCACCCGATGCCGAGGGGATGCTAGGGACGCACAATTTCCCCCAGTGCCTCTTTTAACGCAGCAGCTCATTAGCCTACTGCAATGCGTGCCAGAGAGAGGTGGATGGGCATGCATTATGAAAGCGTGTGTTCATGATTGCATCGGCCTAAAAGTAATTTTCAAAAAAATTGTAGAAACCAGTTTCACAATAGGTAAAATCCGTTATTACATCTAGCCCTGTATGAGGCAAAAACGAAAGAGTCAACTAAAAACAGGCATACAACAAATGATCAAACAATGTCATACAACTACAAGCCAGGGGTTTCCCTGCCCCTAAGAGCTTACAGTGTAAGCAGCAGGAAAAGCATAGTCAAAGATACTTAAAGGTGGGAGAAGTCAGGGCTGGTATGGTGGTAGACCAAAGTGGAAACGGCGAGTCACTTTAAGCATCTTGCGGAGGGCCTCGTGTGAGCTCTGGTGGGGAATGGGGAGCCTTCCAGTTAGTCACTGTAGGCCCTGGGAGGGGGTGGTGGTGACCAGGCTCTTTTCCAGGTGATAAGGAGCCGGTGGCTCCAGCCAGGATTTGCGTACCTGCGGAGCAGCAGAGCACGGCCAGAGGCCAGCGCAACTTCCTGAGGCCCAGCACGGCCGGAGCGAAAAACATGCACTCGTCATCCGGATGGGCGAGCAGCAGCAACACAGGCCGCGACCGGAGCCCCAGGACAGCCTGCGCCCCGGACAGCCGGCAGACAGTCTGAATCCAGCGACAAAAGTAAAGCCAGAGGCCAGCCAGGAGCGCCGAGGCCCCCAGTGCCAGCACCGGGCCGCTTCCAGCCGCCATCCCGCAGAAGACCTGCGCCGGCTGGAAACCCGGTCCGCCCATTAACGTTCCGCCCGCGATTTCGGTGGGACCGTTTCACTGTTACACCGCCAGGTCCTAGCAGGGCTATATCGCGCCGTTCTCCCGTTTAACGTCCAGCATCAGTACTCCGGAGCCCGCTCGGCGGACTCGGGCTTCTTGTCCGGTATTTGCTTGCAGGGCAGTCCTCTATCAACGGCTCAGGGGCAGACAGCCCGGGAGAGAGGGGACAGGGGAGCACCGTCCTGTCAGGACCTGGGCCAGGCTGCGGCTGAAGGGTGCAGAGAGAGAGAGACGGAGCCCGAGTCCGCATCACCTTCGCCGCCGCGTACGGAGCATCCGATCCAGCCACTACTTCCCCGGCCCCCATCCCCCCCCGCGCCCGCCTCCAAGGCGGGAGCGCGCCCAGAGCGGAGTCGCGCGCACAGGGCGAGCGGCGCTTTCAAGATGGCGGCAGCAGCGGTGGTGCTGGTGCTGCCGCCTGAGTGACCTCCGCCCCCTCCTCTTTCCCGGGCCCAGCGGCGACGGGACCGGGAGCCGACCCGGGGCTCAGCGCGCTGCCGGTAAGTGTCTGTCTCCAGATCGAGGGGCATAGGCCGCCCTATAGCAGCACCGAGCGCTCCCTTCCAGTCTAGGTAGAGCCTGGCAGGCCCCGCACATACTACGGGTAGCGGGGTCGCTTTGGGTTTATGTTGAAGCCGCAGCAAGGCTGGAGGAAGAGGAGTGGGGTTCGGATGCATTTTCGGCCCCGGGGCGGTGCTGGAGCGTCCGCCTCAGCGCCAAGTAAGGCGAGCAGGAAGCGCCCCCCCCCCCCCCGGGATCTCCTCTCACCTCGTTTATGGGTTCTCGGTTTGGGGCTCGGGCACAGCGCCTTTAGCTGCCAGCTCTTGGTGACCTTGGGGCTGAGAATGCTTGCGACCTGGAAAGCCTCTTCAGAGCCATTTGTTTGTGACCTGAAGCAACGTTGCTTCAGGATGTTAGATGTGAAAAAGTAGAGTCTGAACCAGGGGCAACTCTGCAATTTTATACTGAAACTTCAAAATACATAGTCTCTCTCATTTGCAAAATCACTAAATTCTCATGACTGCACCGGTTCACATATTACTGGATCATATAGATCATGTGGAATTTTCATTTTTAATAAAGGAAAAGTAAGGAGATATTCAATTAGGAATTGCCTTCTTGACAAATCAAAATTTAATGATTGGTTGTTACCTCTCAAAACATAATATCTACATCTTCGTTTTCAGTTTTTATTTTCCTTAGAAATTTCAATAAAAAATCGGTTCTAAATTACTTTATTGTAATAAACAGGAGAAAAATCAATGAAAAAGTAATTTTTCCACTGGGGTGGGGCTTTTTTCTTGTTGTTGTTGTTGTAGCATTGAAATTCGCAGGGAAAATAAAATAACTGAAAATGAAGGGTCCCTATTGAAATAATAGTTAAAATCCAAACCAAGTAAAATGTAAACAAAATAGATTTACAATTCTTTAGATAACCTCTTTATTGGCCTCTCTGTAGCAAAATGAAAATTTCTTGTCCATTGCCATTCCTTTTGTTTTGGTCTTTATTTTCCACTACTGACCTTACTGGAGTCCGTGTAATATATATAAGAATATTGATGTAGGATGTACAAAAGCTGTAAGATAGAATTGTTTTAAGCTGGTCAAGCTTTTGTGTGCTGTCTTTCCTCCTAGATGTGGTGATAATGCCAGACAAGTTATCTAAATGGAATAATTTGATTAAATAGTTGCTGCAGCATATGGTGAATGAAGAAAACATTAGAGAGGCAACTGACAACCATTGGAATAATGTTATTGTCTCTTACAAAAGGCTTCATTCTATTTCCAGGTAACTTGCAGGCATATTTTAATATTGTGAATAGGTGGGTTGGTTGGATTTTATGATTGGGGTTGTGTGGGAGATGGAGATATTTTTTTGTCTTTTAAACAATTGTACTTCACTTTGGTATGTAATCAAATTTTACAAAAATAAAATTAATTCAAAGGCATGCCAGAAATTGGATTATGACTTGTCTCCAACAAATGACCCACGTTTTGTTTTCCTAAACCCCTAAATCTCAAAACATTTTTTTTCTTTGAATGTCTTCAGGTATTTGAGCACAGAATTCTTACCTGGACACCTTATGTCAAAGATATGTTGTCAATACAAAGTAATGATTGAAAACATTTAGATGTAGGGTATTAGGTGATTCAAGGGGCTTAGCACAGTATCTCAGAAATTTTCACCTCTAGAGCTTTGGTTCAAATCATACTCAAGTCAGTGGTGACCATAGTGTGGAAGCTGTGAAATGAATTGGTGGTATAATTTCAATTCCCAATTTACAGTGCCTGTGTCGCTGCTGGGGAAAAGTCAGAAGAGAGAACACAGCTTGTAGGATTATAACTCCCTCTCTCCTAGAGAGAGAGCCCTCCAAAACAGGGCTGAGGCACATTGGCATGGAGTGTGAGGGAAGCATGTGTTGCTGCTGCTGCCCATCCTGTACCTGTTTTGGGTTGGGGTTAGCCTGGAATGGAAGCTTGCACTTCCGCGGCTGTTCATCCTGTACCTGCTCTGTGATGGGGCAGTGCGAGTGAGAGGGCAGCTTGTGCTGCTGCTCACCCTGGACCAGTTCTGTGATGGGGGGAGTGCGTTTGTGCGAGTGAGAGGGCAGCTTGTGCTGCTGCTCATCCTGGACCTGTTCTGTGATGGGGGAGTGCGTTTGTGCGAGTGAGAGGGCAGCTTGTGCTGCTGCTCACCCTGGACCTGTTCTCTGATGGGGGAGTGCGTTTGTGCGAGTGAGAGGGCAGCTTGTGCTGCTGCTCATCCTGGTCCTGTTCTCTGATGGGGGAGTGCGTTTGTGCGAGTGAGAGGGAAGCTTGTGCTGCTGCTCATCCTGGACCTGTAACACAGGTACTCGAGACCAGTCGTCCAGGCAAGCACTCGAACTTCACTCCCCCCCTTTATACAAAATACACAATACAACAGTATGGGATAACAAATAAGGCCGCAGTTTATTGAATCTAACCCGAGCCTTAAGTTAACATAATTCCAAAACAACTCCCCCACCTCCACCTCCTCCGCCGCACGCCATTCTTCACTTACCACCACGGCCCAATGGTAAGCAGCTTGGAGCTTCCCCCCCCCCTCGCCTACCCCGCCACGTCGGCAGCGAGGGTAAGCTTGCGGCCTGAGCATCGGCCCCCCCCCTTTGCTCTTTAGGCCTTCTCGTGCAGTAGCCCCAAACTGCACGAGCATTACCCCCCCCCCCCCCCTCCACCGTGTCCTTCACAATTCCAAATAATACAAACCAAATATGGCTCGGGTTTCACTCGCTTCGCCGCCGGATTCCCAACTGCCCGTTCCCTGCTAGCCCTACTCTCTTCTTTCCCCGTTGACCAATAGCAGCGCAGCAATTCAAATGGCTGCACTGCCATTGGTCCGTTCTACCTCCTGCCCCCTCCCCCTTTCCCCCCTCCCTTCTGCCGCCTTCCTCCTGCTCGACCCCGCGTTATTATCGGCGCCCCCGGGACTAGCCTGGTTCGCCTCCAGTTCTGTGATGGGGCAGTGCGTTTGTGCGAGTGAGAGGGCAGCTTGTGCTGCTGCTCACCCTGGACCTGTTCTGTGATGGGGCAGTGCGTTTGTGCGAGTGAGAGGGCAACTTGTGCTGCTGCTCACCCTGGACCTGTTCTGTGATGGGGCAGTGCGTTTGTGCGAGTGAGAGGGCAGCTTGTGCTGCTGCTCATCCTGGACCTGTTCTGTGATAGGGCAGTGCGTTTGTGCGAGTGAGAGGGCACCTTGTGCTGCTGCCTCACCCTGGACCTGTTCTGTGATGGGGCAGTGCGTTTGTGCGAGTGAGAGGGCAGCTTGTGCTGCTGCTCACCCTGGACCTGTTCTGTGATGGGGCAGTGCGTTTGTGCGAGTGAGAGGGCAGCTTGTGCTGCTGCTCATCCTGGACCTGTTCTCTGATGGGGCGTGCGTTTGTGCGAGTGAGAGGGCAGCTTGTGCTGCTGCTCACCCTGGACCTGTTCTGTGATGGGGCGTGCGTTTGTGCGAGTGAGAGGGCAGCTTGTGCTGCTGCTCACCCTGGACCTGTTCTGTGATAGGGCAGTGCGTTTGTGCGAGTGAGAGGGCACCTTGTGCTGCTGCTCACCCTGGACCTGTTCTGTGATGGGGCAGTGCGTTTGTGCGAGTGAGAGGGCAGCTTGTGCTGCTGCTCACCCTGGACCTGTTCTGTGATGGGGCAGTGCGTTTGTGCGAGTGAGAGGGCAGATTGTGCTGCTGCTCATCCTGGACCTGTTCTCTGATGGGGCGTGCGTTTGTGCGAGTGAGAGGGCAGCTTGTGCTGCTGCTCACCCTGGACCTGTTCTGTGATGGGGCAGTGCGTTTGTGCGAGTGAGAGGGCAGCTTGTGCTGCTGCTCACCCTGGACCTGTTCTGTGATGGGGCAGTGCGTTTGTGCGAGTGAGAGGGCAGCTTGTGCTGCTGCTCACCCTGGACCTGTTCTGTGATGGGGGCAGTGCGTTTGTGCGAGTGAGAGGGCAGCTTGTGCTGCTGCTCACCCTGGACCTGTTCTGTGATGGGGCAGTGCGTTTGTGCGAGTGAGAGGGCAGCTTGTGCTGCTGCTCACCCTGGACCTGTTCTATGATGGGGCAGTTCGTTTGTGCGAGTGAGAGGGCAGCTTGTGCTGCTGCTCACCCTGGACCTGTTCTGTGATGGGGCAGTGCGTTTGTGCGAGTGAGAGGGCAGCTTGTGCTGCTGCTCACCCTGGACCTGTTCTGTGATGGGGCAGTGCGTTTGTGCGAGTGAGAGGGCAGCTTGTGCTGCAGCTCATCCTGCACCTGTTCTGTGATGGGGCAGTATTTGGGGTGGGGGAAGGTGGTAGGAAGCTTGCACTGACTCTAACTCTGTTGTGGGTGTCAGCTAGCAGAGCTACAGCATGGAGGACTTTCATTTCCGATGCTGTCAAGTTGGCATTTTTCATAAGTACTAAATGCACTATTAAACTGAAAAATAGAAAAACCACTACATCATTGAGGTAGAAATGGAGTTAAACTGGTGAAAGAATATCTAAGAAGTCTTGTCCTGTGCTGCTTCCTTTTTGGCTAGCAGTTTCCTAGAAGGTGGTACAGAGAGCTTTTCTGAAATGAAGCACTGATGAGAAAGCAGGCTTTTGTTTACTGTTTGTAGGGGGGGGGGGAGGGGAAGCTTTTTATTGTCCTCTAGTTAGTTAATTCCTCTCTTTCAATACTATTGACCAGGAATACATATCCAAACTTTATTCACAGCTTGATTTCCTTATAATCTTCACTATCTGCCCTAGTGCAGTATTTGCGTTCAGGTGTGACTCTTTTAAACTTATTTACTGAACTGTCAAGCCAGTCCTTGTGCATCCATAATTCTGAATTACTCCACCACAGTAAGCCTGGAGCGATGTTCAATGTCTGTATATCTAAAATACAGGGAAATATACACAAGAAATGTGCTGATGTAGCTTTTTCCAGTAAATGAACACCTAGGTAAAACTTGATTTGGTGTCTCTCCATTTTTTTGCTAGAGGCATTTTATGATAAATTGGGCCTTTAGTTATCAGGATTGCTGACAGTTTGAGACGTGCTTTGGACACTCAAAGTTGAGGATTTCGCTTCCACTTTGCAGCCAGCTGTATCAGCCTTTTAAGGCTTTTCCTGATTGAGGTCTCTCCCATTAAAGTTTGTCTCTGTCAGTGGGACAGCCCGTTTTTGAACTAATTTATATTTCCTCACGTTTTCCACTAAATATGTCGCGTTGCAAATTACAGTGCTGTAAAATCTAGAAAGTTTTCCCTTTGCACAGCTCTGCATGAGGTATGGGTGGTGCTAGGCCACATCAGTCTCTGACTAGGAAAGTAAATAATAAGATTATGGACCTGATTTTCCCCATAGGCAGAAATGGGCCCTTGGTGATTTAAAAACCGTTTCCTGGCAGATGATTGTCAGGGGCTTTTTTCATGCTTTATAGTGTTTTGCTGTGATCTAGGAGGTTTGACTGAAAGACACTTCTTTTTTTTTTTTTTGGTCTTGAAATTTGTGACATTCTTGAATGATTGACTCTTATCTGGGTTATCATAAACTGCTTGCATGTGAATTATCTGGATCACCCAGTGTGTCATTTACACAGCATCAAGGATGATTTGTGTTTTAGAAATCTAATCATTGTGATTGTGCAAAGGTTCTTATAGGTTTCAGCAGTCCTTCTTTGGTTTATTTGAGGATTTACATTATGTATGTGTTCATGCTTATGAGGAAGACCAGCCTGTCTACTTAATTCCATGTATAGATCACTTCCTTAGTTTGTATGTAAGAGAAACCAGTAAATGAGGTAGTAGAAGTTAGCATGTGGCACATTTTAAAACTAATCGGAGAAAGTTCTTTTTTACTCAGTGCACAATTAAACTCTGGAATTTGTTGCCAGAGGATGTGGTTAGTGCAGTTAGTGTAGCTGTGTTAAAAAAGGATTGGATAAGTTCTTGGACGAGAAATCCATTACCTGCTATTAATTAAGTTGACTTAGAAAATAACCACTGCTCTTACTAGCAACGGTAACATGGAATAGACTTAGTTTTTGGGTACTTGCCAGGTCCTTGTGGCCTGGATTAGCCACTGTTGGAAACAGGATGCTGGGCTTGATGGACCCTTGGTCTGACCCAGTATGGCATGTTCTTAGAAGCAGACAGGAGTATTGGCACTTTGCACTACCAGGAAAAATGGGGGTTTGTAGATCCCCTTTATTCGGAATGCATCCTCATTCCCCCCCCCCCCCCCCCCCCCCCCCCCCGCTCACCTGGGACACACAGGCTACTACTGCACTGCTCACTCAGTTACCTGAGTGCTTGTCTTTGGCATTTGGTCTCCTGTTTTACTTCGGACACCACAGCCTGGAAAGAACTCCAAATCTTATTAGCCCAGGCTAGTTAATTGTACTGTTGGACAATTCTTAGTCAAGTGCTTGTCCACCAGCACAATAAAGGTAGCTGTGTTGTTACATCGGTGGTGAACAGCAGTGTCTTTCATAGGGTGAGGTGACGCGGGCCAGAGAAGCAGAAGTTGAGGACAAAGTGCATTTCTTGTGCTGCTGCTTAATTTTTCTGTGGAGAATTCTAGCAGTGACGGGAGAAAGGTCAGTGGACATAACTCCTCTTCAGATCCCATCTCCTCAATGCATGAACCTAGGGGCTTGGCCCAGTGCTCAAGCAGATTCTCAGAGCATTCACACACACTTGCACCTTCCATACTTACAGTTCATAGACTTTTTTTTTGTTTTTGTTTATAGTACTTATGAAACAAGAGAGCAGCGCTATAAAAGACTGAAAATTTACCTCTTAGCCATTATACTTTAGTCAGCTGTTCTGAGCTGAATTGAAAGATGTTGCAAGGCAAGAAAGTATGTCTACAGCTGCATTTTTGGTGTACTCTTCTGAAACTGGTTTTATATTTGTCACTTGGACTACATAGCAGTAAAGGTCAGCATACAATTGTAAGTGCTATCTTTTTGTTGGGCTGAGTTAATGCATTTGTGACTAGGATTTGCGAGGTGTACATCCACCCTTCATCTCTGCACAGCACTGACTTGATAAGGGAGCAGAGCGCTGGAAAGCAGGTCACAAATGTATTAAGTTGGCCCAGTAACAGGTCTCGCCTACAAGGTCGTCGGCTGACCTTTTTCCTTTCAGCGTGGATTAACTCAGCAACCACACCACTTTTGCTCAGTTGGATATTAAACCTAATGTAACTGACAGTGACTGCTGAAGTCACTGTCAAAATGGCTTCTAAATTTGATGTCCCATTATATGTAGGACAGAATTCTTAGAAAAGGGAGGGTTCTGAAGTTGGCATGGTACTGAGGATCGGCAGAGCAGCTTCTCTGATGCAGGCTGGGAGAGCTTGGTAACGGGGCCATCCTGGCGCCTGACATTTCTGGCACAAGGCCAGTAGCTGCTCTTGAGAAGCAGTGACATGGCGGCAAATATTTGTCCCACACAAGGTTGACAGACTGAATGTGCAAATACTTTTCTGGTTAAATGACAGAATTTTGCATACTATTTTTGTGTCAACTTGCGACTCTGCATATGATGTAAAGTTGGGAGGCTTTGTTTATTAGGGATTTGGTATAGTAGTGTCCTCCCATATTGCAGTAAATTTGATTGTGGTCTTTTTCTGACACCTCTGTGCCAGGAGCTGCTGCACAGATCAGGTTAACGTAGCTTATTATGTACATTTTTTGAACTATCAGTTTACCTGCTCCTTGGCTCTGTTGCATTATCTTTTATCTTATTTCTAGACCTTTTTTTTTTTTTTTTAATTCAAATATATTTTTACACTTTTTTAAAAATTAAAAGTGTACCTAAAGAAGAACAATTATCTCTCATGCCTATATATTCCAGGGGGCTGTTATATTATCTACAGGGCCAGGTGTATTAAGGGATTTCTCTCACTCTGAGCCTGAGGAATGCATGCTTCACTTGATTTGTAGAAATATGGACTTGAGTACAATGGAGAGATAATAATGGTCATGTTGTCCTGCCCTGAGAAATGCTGGGATCGGAGGCGAGTCACCATTATTGCATCATGCCAGCATAAAAAAAAAAAACTTCTGCAAATCAGATTATTGCAGCAACACAGGTGACTAAAGGTCTTTGGTGTTTTTCTTTGTGTCTAAATATACAAGAATTGAGTCAAGATAAAGGAATCAGGAGAAGATTTTTTTTTCTTTTTCATTTTGCACTTCTGCATAACTGAAAACATGCTGCAATTTCATTTAATCTGAGTATTTTCATTGAAGTTTGAAATATTGCATATACTGGATTCAGAAACTTCGGAAGTTGCTTATAGTGCCTTCCTGAATTCAATGCAACAAAGACTTCTTCACTTCCGGGTTTTAAATGATTCACTAATGCTTGCAAACATTTTTTTAGTTCCTTGTTCTATCGTGTACTGAGTGGAGTGTTAGTAATTTCAAGGGATGCCCCAGAGAAGAATTTTTTGAATTGCAGCAAATGCTGGTTTTTTTTGTTTTTTGTTTTAATTGTTTCATAAAGTACCTTACCCTTTTTCGTAATGGAGAGGGGAGGGAGAAATAAGTTCAGTAGGGCTCTGGGTTGATGAGCTGGCAGATAGTCGCCACATTCCGTTTGTGATATTAAACGGATTTCATGTAGTGAATAGAATCATGCAGAGAGCTTGGTAAAGCTAGTAAATGTTTCAAACGGGGTGCAGATTTAAGAGTAGATCTTTATTTTGGTAGTTCTCTGATCACATCCTGGTGTGGAGGTTTGCATGCTACTGTTACTCCATCCTCATCTTTCTTTTTCATTTATTAAAATTTATTTATCGCTTAACACAAATGGCCTAAGCAGTGTGCAAAAGAAATAAAACATTCATAATAAAAACATTAAAAATGACATAATGAGATCTTAAGCAGCCACATTACATGGGAGGGTCAGTATCTTCCTGTTGGTCAGTGGAGTGGCCCTGTAGTGAGTGCAAGCAATACATTGCTCTTTCCTCTGTGTACTTTTGTACGTACAGAAAGTGGGGAGAGATGGTTTTAAAGCAGAGCAGTAGAAGTCGTTTTTTCAAAAAATGAAATGGATCATTTATCTCCTCAGTGCTACAATTAAAAATCTGAATGAAACAGTGATAGCTTAATCATCTAGTTTGATTTCTGTATTTGTTGCTTTTATTGTAATTGGCTTTATACAATATATTCTGTAAAGGTGGATTCAAAGAGGTAGAGTTTCAAAGGGTTACGCGTGTAATATACGCACGTAACCCCCGAAAACCTATCCCTGCGCGCACCAAGCCTATTTTGCATAGGCTTGGCGGCGTGCGCAAGCTCCGGGACTCGTGTATGTCTCGGGGCTTTCAAAAACGGGCGGTCCGGGGGTGGGGCTGGGGGGCGGGGCGGCGCTCCTGAGTCCTCCGGCACAGAGGCAGGCGTAAGTCGGCGAAATAAGGTGGGGGGGGGGGGGGGGTGGGTTAGATAGGGAAAGGTGGGAGGGGGGGGAGCTAAAAAAAAAAAAAAAAAAGTTCCCTCCAAGGCCGCTCCGATTTTGGAGTGGCCTTGGATGGAACGGAGAAAGCCATCGGGGCTCCCCTTGGGCTCGGCGTGTGCACCCCCTTGCGCGTGCTGACCCTGGATTTTATAACATGCGCGTGACAGTGTGCGCATGTTATAAAATTGGGTGTACATTTGTGTGTGCCGGGTAGCGCGCACAAATGTACCCCGCGCACGTAGGATTTAAAATCGGCCCCACAGTCTCTTAAACTTGAATTATTTATTAAAAAAAAAAGTTTCTTTTCTGGTATTGTTTTCAGCACATACTCCTTCCTATTTGGGCACAGTTCCTCGTTTTTTTTTTTTTTTTTTAGTAGGGTACAGAAAATTTTGAATTGCCGTAAAATTTAGAGTAACAGAGTGGTAAGCGTGCGATATCTGACTGCAGGCTCTAAATGTGACACTTTGATCCCATAGTAAAGAAGAATCATTACTTTATTTCTGTTGTGCAGCAAATTGTAATTGGATTGCAGAGCAGGAATTTTTCTAAGGCACTTCTAGACATGTACAATGCTGTAGGTGCCTGTAAGAGATGGGAGCTTTCAAACGAGAACCAATGAGAAATCTATTTATTATAGAGAGGTAGTTAAGATTGAAAAACAGCCCCAAAAAGGTGACTGTTTAGGCTGGATTTGAATATGGCCAGAGGAGGAGCATGATGCACTGGCTCAGGAAGTCTGTTCTAGGCGTATGGCTCAGTAAAGTGGAATATGTGGAGTTTGTGATGGAGAAAAGTACAGATACTGTTAAGAATGACTTGCTGAAAATGTAGATGAGGAGCTGCAGAGTGAATGCATCTGTAGTTGAGGACCCGTCTGAAATGTATGCGGATGAGGAGCCAATAGAGCAGCTACATGTTTGTAGTGATTCTGAGGCAGACAAGTCGTGCAGTCAGATTTTGAATTAGATTGTATCGGAGAAAGTTCAGCAAAGAGTAAGCTTTAGTAGCCTAAGCAGGAGGTGATGTCAGTGAGAGACAGGGCAGGGCATTACTGCCACACTCTTCTGGGTGCCAGAAAGTAGGTTTTGTTTACATCATTGCATTAAAGGTCAAGGAATATTTGGCCCAAATTCAGTATCAGAATATCCTGTGATGTTTGAGTCCGTGCTGACGATGGCAGTAAACATTCAGGTCTTGAAGGGGCCCTGGCATGGCAAAGCCTTTGTTAATAACTTTTATAAATGCTGGTTGGTTTGGACTAGCTCGTGAGCCTGGCTGGCTTGGTGTTGCTGTGTTCTCTCTCTTGACTCTGCAGAGCCAAGATGTGGGCTTGTGTTTTATCTTTGTTTGCCTTCCTGACTTTGTTTACCCTTAGGGATACGTTTTGGATGTGTAACAGCACAGGATAGCAAAATAATGTTCCAAGCATGAATTGTAAGAATGCTTCCATTTTGTTAATTTACCCTTTCAGAAAGCAGGACTACAGTAAATTAGAAACCTGCAGGGTGACATAACTGAATATGTTAAGAGGTAATAAAATCCTAGCAAATGTAACTCTCTGCATAATAATTTATCAAGGGAGAAATTTTTACATCTTCTGTAAGGAAATTTTATCATCCAAGTTCATCTGTTGTGCTGTTATCTTTCCTGACATCACAGGAGCACCTTTGAATTTTCATAGCCTATATTAATAAAAAAAAAAAAAAGTGTTTTCTGATTTGAAGAACTTGTGAGGGCAGCAGCTTCTGGCACCACACCTGGTGGCTTTCAAGCCCTTATAAAACTGCTTAGCATCCTCTTTGCTAGTTACCTCTGTCCTACTGTTGAGGCCATCATAAAAAGCTTTTCCTGATAATTACTGTATTGCTTGGTAGTGAGATCTGCAGTATATTTCAGGCACACATCTGGTGCCATCGAGCTTTATCAGTGAATTTTTTTTTCTCTCTTCCATCCCTCCCTTTTTTTTCCTCTAGGTGGTTTCCTAGAAACATGATTTCACTCTGGTCTTGATCTCGCAGCTTACTGAGACTCATCAATAATGTCAAGTTCAGGCTATCCTCCTAACCAGGGAGCTTTCAGCATGGAACAGAGCCGGTACCCGACCCACCCAGTCCAGTATGCCTTCTCTAGCACACGACATCAACAGGTATGGTGCATGCTTAGCCAGCCACGTTCCAGTAACTGGGTAATTGTTAACTTCTGCAGGATACCACTGAAAAATGAAAAAGTACTTCTCTGTTAAGCCTTCTAAATTAGAGCATGTAGTTTAGTCACTTAAAAGTGCAGAAGTCTAGCGACACAGATTCAGTCAAGTGAACGCTAAAGATGCAGAGCCTCACAAGTAAACACCAACTTCTGGCTCCCCAGTTTCCCCCTCCCTGTTCTATGTATTTCAGTAAGTTCTCTGTAAACCGATATGATGTACCCACGAATACCGGTATAAAAAAGCTTTTAAATACAAAAAATAAATAAACGAAAGCTTTAGTGTGGTCTGTGGCTGTTTAGACATTTAAACTTTGCAGGCAAGTGAGGCACATAATGTCAAATATATTGAAGTGTGAGCATTGTGTTTCAACGTACATGGTTTACCTCATAGGCAAAAACACAATAATGCGGATATCTGAGAATAACAAACCTGGCATTGACACTGTATTGAACAAATCGATCATTGTTGCAGTATTCAAAGCAAAGGTCCTGTTTGTAACAATCAGCATATAGAGATCTTCATACAGGGCTTGGCCCTCAAGAAGGAGGCTAATTCATTCTAGTTTTGCCATGGGGAAGAGTTTTTCTACCTCTAACTACATATATATACTTCTTTACTAAGCCTATAGTAGAAGCTTAGAATAACCTACCAGCAGAGGTGGTGGAAACCAACACTATGACAAGGACAGTGGTAGCAACAGGATTGAGAGGCGGATTGCGGGGTGGCAGGGCCCACCTCACTGTTGGTTTAATTATGAGAACTTGAATGCTCAGCTACCCAGTTTGGCAGCAGGTGAAAGAGTGATGATGAGAAAAGTAACTTGGGCAAGGAGTAACAGCCTGCAGGTGGTCAGGTCTGTGTGGCTAACAGCTGAGACCTGTACTTAGCCAGCGCAGTGTAGACAAGCTTTCTAAATATTCTCCCTTTCCTTGTACTTTTATCGTAGCCTGCTGAAGATTGCAAGGTTCCCTTTCTTCCTCTCAGGAGTACATTTTGTGTTGCCATCGTTGATACCATTTTGGTAGCCCTTCTCTGTCCTGGCCTTACAAATAGGCAGTATGTACGATAAACAGCAAATCTGGACATAACCAAATGACTGAAGAAAGAGAGGACAATAGTAAAGTAATATGCCCTGATGTAGAAAATAAAGAAGCCCAATGTTATAGCAGGTTAAGGTTTTGTTCCCGAGGAAAGCTTGTATTCTATGAAAACTTCCTCCCTTACCATGTGGGCTGTAGAATGTAACTGGGGATCCTTGTAGTATAATTACAGCAGTCCAGTGTGCCATGCAGGAAAGGGTGGGTACCTGAGGAGCCAAACAAGAATGTTTCTCAGCCTTTTCCCCCTTTGGTAGAGCAGATACTTGTGTAAATAGAGGGATTTTGTGTACTTCTCCCCTTTTTACCTGATGGAAATTGTATTAAAGGCATGTAACTGTTACGTGTCTAATTGTTTTTATGAGTCTTTGCTATGGCATGTGTAACAGCAGAAGCGCACATTAGAGCTGCACTTGTGTCTTGTGTTTAGTAATAGTTATGTCTTTTTAAACATTTTTTCATTTTTTCAAAGCCATCAGCACCACAGTAATACATATCAGGCTTGCAGTTTGCTAATAGCAGATTCCCGGTGACGGATTTTGTAAACAGTTGGCTTTACGATATACAAATACAACATAACTATAATTAACCTTCTTTTTCTTCACTGCTAATACATGTTTCGTTCAAGTATTTAGCTCATCCCCTCCTCTATGTCCAGTAGGGATTCCAGACCTTCTCGTACGTGTCTGCCTGGTCTTGAATCATGTGAGTCAATTTCTCCATTATAGCAATATCCACCCCCTTGGTCTCCCAGCATCTGGTGGGAATACACTTCCACATGTTAGCTGTCAGTCGTGCCACATGTAGAAAATGTCCATCCAACTTCCTATGACCCATCATAGCCCATCCATTGGGCCATATCCCCAGAAGACATAGTCACATCTTCCACTATCTGTTGGCCATAAACTTGTTAAATATACAGTCTGTCATGTCTGACCAGAATACCTGCATCTCTCTGCAGTCCCACCATATATGACTACAAATCCCAACCTATCTGCGTTCTCAACAGCAATAGTTACTTGCATTACTGAATTTTGCAAAAAATTTCTATGTAGCAACTCATATGAACTCTTCCCTTTACAGCATATTGCAGTTTCTTGTCTCTTTCCATATAGCCTTCAAGCACATTTATCAAGCTCTCTAGCTATATCCAGATTCCATTTGTAAGTCGAAGTTCCTCTTTCACAAAGTACATACCTGAGTGTAATATAAAGCACAAACGTGCAGATTTTTTTTTACAACAAAATACTCCCTCAATCTCCTCTCATTCCTCTTAAGAAATCTGCCAACTCTGCCATGGGGGCAGTTCTTTATGCAGCTGTAAATATAATTCTCCTAGTACAAGCAGGAATCTGGGTGACATCATCCGATGGAGCTCAGCACGGTAAACTTTTGTTTCTGGAAACTTTGACTGGCACACTGAGCAGGCCACTATTCGCGCGTCCCTCTTCAGTCTCTTTTTTTTTTTTTTTTTCCCGCGAAGTGTTTGCCTCGCGGTGGTGGAGCTCTGCTCTTTCATTCATTTTTTTTTTCAAAGTTTTTCCATCTTTCTTCGGTGGTCTCTGCGCCGAGTCCCTCTTCCACCAGTCGGTGTCCTTCCTGCGGCGCGGTAGGTTAACATTTTTCCCCTTGTTGCGGTTGCTTCTCGGTGGCCACCAGGTATCAACCGCTCACCGGCTATTTTTCATGGCGGCGTCCAGTTTTCGATGATGCCCCCGGAGCCCGTGGACCATGTCTATTACTGATCCACATAAGGTTTGTATCCTCTGCCTGGGGGGCGTCGCACGACATCTGGGGATGCGCCCTCTGCGATCAAACGACCCCCCCCCAAAGGCTGTTGTGCCCGGCTGGATAAAAAAGCCTTTTGGGCTTAAAAAGTCTGACCCGTCCACTCCGGCATCGGGGGCGTCGATGCCGGGGGGAGCCACTAGATATGCTGTCCCGTTCTGCTCCTCCACTGGGACCCTCTCTCAAGGGGCCGGAGATAGGCCATCTCCGGTGTCCTCACGTTCAAAGGCATTGGGATCTTTGTCCTCCTCGGCGTCAGGGAAAGACCGGGCCGAGCACCGATGGAAGTCCCACAAACATCGGCACTGGTCGCCGTCCTTATACGACACCAGGTCAGGTGAGGCTCCAGCATCTGCTGTTCTGGCACCAAAGCAACCCCGTGAAGAGGAGACATCTGCCTTTATCGGACCCGGGAGTCCCTGGCGTTCCCCACCAATGTCTGTGCTGGGCAGTGAAACCTCCTCGGAGGCTCTGGTGATGCCGCCGCCTCCTCAGTCCATTTTTCTTCAGCAGACATCAAGATGAGTTGGATCGCAGGGTTTAGCTAGCAGTGCTACGAGCCGTGCAGGGTATCGAGCAGCTATCAGCACCGGTTCCCTGTCTGTGCTGTGCAGTGAAACCTCCTCGGAGGCTCTGGTGATGCCGCCGCCTCCTCAGTCCATTTTTCTTCAGCGGACATCAAGATGAGTTGGATCGCAGGGTTTAGCTAGCGGTGCTACGAGCCGTGCAGGGTATCGAGCAGCTATCAGCACCAGTTCCCTTGCTGGTGCCGGAGCCTGCACAGTCTCTTAGCGCCCCTTGCTTGATCGTCCAGACGTCCGTTTGGGTGCACTTCCGACACAGCCGGTGTAACAGTGGCCACCAAATGCCCTCCTGAGCGATTCCTATCATCGGGACCGAGGAGGAGGAAGAATCATTGCGGCCATCGACATCCCTGGGGGTGCTAGTTCTGCTGCCGTGATTCTCCCCCCCCGGCCCGTCTGTGCATGCGCAGAGCACAGTGGATATTGCAGTCTCAGTGGATGCAGGTGACCCAGGACCTCAATGCGCATATTTGCATTGTGCCACCTCTCTCCCTGTCCTGTTAGGAGGACCTGTCTAATCTGGAGCAAGGGGTCCCATTTTAGGTTCCCCACCCCAGGTCTTACTGACCACTGATGTATCCCCCCTGGGTTAGTGGGGCGCATGTGGGCAGCCTCCGTACCCAAGGTCTTGGTCAGTTCAAGAATCTCAATGCCAGATCAACTTCCTGGAGCTTCGGATGATCCGCTACGCTCTTTGGGCATTTTGGGATTGCTTGTCCCACAAAGCAATTCTGATCCAGACAGACAATTTGGTGGCGATATGGTATGTAAACAGGAGGGGGGGGGGGCGGGGGACACTGGTTCCTTCCTCTGTCAAGAGACAGTACAAATATGGGTCTGGGCCCTGTCACAAGGCATGCTTCTTATGAGCAGTGTACCTAGCAGGGACAGAGAATGTGGTTGCGGACTGCCTGAGTCGAGCGTTCTGACCGCCGCACGAGTGGGCGCTGGATCCAACAGTAGCGGACTGGATCTTCCACCTGTGGGGAACCCGGTCGTGGACCTCTTTGCCTTTCCTTGCAACAGCAAAGTGAGCCACTTCTGCTCCTTGTTCAGGACAGATGGACTACCAACCTCGGATGCCTTCGCCCGTCATTGAGACAAGAGTCTTCTGTATGCATATCCTTCGTTTCCGTGAGTATTGAAGACTCTTTTGAAGCACCAGCAGGACAAGGGGTCCATGATCCTGGTGGCTTCCTTTTGGCCAAGACAGCTCTGGTTCCCGCTCCTGTGGGACCTGTCGATCAGAGATCCAGTTTGGGGACCTCCCCTGATCTGATTACTCAGGATCAGGGCAGGCTGCGCCATCTGAACCTCAGGTTGTTAGCTTTGATGGCCTGGGTGTTGAGAGGCAAGTCCTGTGGTCCCTTGACCTCTCTGACGTGCCTCAGGTGCTGGTTGCTTCTAGGAACCCTTCCAGCAGGAAGTCTTACAGACTGAAGTGGAAGAGCTTCTCCATCTGGTGCGAGGGTCATGGCTTGGATCCATTCTCCTGTCACACTTCGAAGCTGCTGGACTATTTGTGGCACCTATCTGAGGCTGGGATGAAAACCAATTTGGTCAGGGTACTCCTGAGTGCCATCAATACTTACCATCAGGGTGTTGCTTGTATGTCCATCTCTGTGCAGCCCTTAGTAGGGCGATTTATGCGGGGTGTGCTTCAGCTGAAGCCTCCCCTCCGGCCTCCCGTTGTGTCCTGGGACCTTAACGTGGTATTGGCGTGGCTCATGCGAGATCCTTTTGCGCCTCTGTGCTCCTGCAATCTGAAGTTCCTCACCTGGAAGGTTCTCTTCCTGGCAGTGGTCACTTTGGCACGGCAATTCAGTGAGCTTAAAGCGCTGGTTATGTATCCGCCCTACACGAAATTGTTTCATGAAAGGGTGGTTTTGTGTACGCATCCTAAGTTCCTGCCTAAGGTGTGACTGATTTTCATATCAATCAGTAAGTCTTTCTGCCCACCTTCTCTCCGAGGCCTTATTCACTCCAGGGCGAACGGGTGCTATACAGCTTGGATTGCAAGAGGGCCTTAGCTTTCTACCTAGAACGCACAGCAGGCCACAGGCAGTCCACACAGCTCTTTATATCTTTTGACAAGAATAGATTGGGAGTTGTGGTGGGCAAGCAAACTCTGTCCAACTGTCTGGCGTATTGTATCTCTTTCTGCTGTGCATCGGCGGGCCTTCGGTTTGGAGGTCGTGTCAAGGCTCATTCTGTAAGAGCTATGGCAGCGTCTGTAGCCCACTTGTGGGAGGTTCTTGTCACCAAAATCTATAGGGCTGTGACGTGGAGTTCCTTATACATGTTCGCTGCCCACTACTGCTTGGACAAGGATGGTCAGCACGACAGTAGCTTCGGCCAATCTGTCCTTTGCAGTCTCTTCCAGTCTTAACCCCAACTCTCCCTACCTAGGGCCTATTGTTAGGGTTCAGGCTGCCGCCTCCTATTATCAACAGCACTGTAGTCTCTTGTGCCCATTGGCACCCAGTTAGGGGCTGGTGGTCATTGTATGAGGGAGCAGCCTCTAGCGTGGTATTCACCCACATGTGAGGACTACCATTCTGTTTGTCCTAGGAGAAAGCAGAATTGCTTACCTGTAACAGGTGCACTCCTAGGACAGCAGGATGTTAGTCCTCATATGTGGGATGTTAGGAAAGCTGCCCGCTACCCAGTGTAGTTGGGTTCTCTTGCGTTTTGTTGTTTTATGTTTTCGCTTGTGAATTCTATGTTACGAGACTGAAGAGAAGACCCTGTGTGGATGCGCAGATAATGGAATGCTGGGCATGGTCAGTGTGCCAGTCAAAGTTTCCTATGCCGGGCTCCATCGGATGATGTCACCCTCTTGTGAGGACTAACATGCTGCTGTCCTAGGAGAATACCTGTTACAGGTAAGCAGCTCTGCAACACTTAGTATTGGCTGGAACCCCAAATGCCCCAACAGGTTAGTGATTGTTTGTTTTTCTCTCCCATCCTCCCACAGCTGCCCTAAAAATCTAAAATTTCTGATTTCCCAGTGCCTGATGTCAGGAGAAAATGTGCTTTGAGAGGTGGTTGGATTTTGCACTGTAGAAATTGGATAAGAGTGAGGGTCTTCTATAGCATTTAGTCTCCATCATACCGCCCTCCAAACATGTAACGTATGCGCTGTTATACAATTATTCCGAACAATGTGCTGCGATGTACTGGAAAACCACGACGTGCAGCAAGGACACAAGAAGCTGTCTTTTATTGAACCAACAAGAAAAGATCTTGTACATTCGCTTTTGACGTAATCTAGGTTCCTGCTTCAGATGTGATCTCTGTGGTCTGGAAAGCTCATGTGCTACAACGTCTTTTTTTTTTTTTTTTTTTTTTTTTGGAACTACAAAGATTCCAGTTTCCTTCAGGACTCTTCCAGCTACTAGAACTATGTACTGCAAAACTAGTTGTCATTTTTTTTCATCTTCCATAATGCTCTTGGGTAATAAATATTAAAATACACAATATTGCAGCGAATGGTTGTTAGGAAGGGGTCATTGTTTCTGTCTGTGTCTGACAGCAGCTTGGAGAATAGAAAACCGATATCTCTTGGGGCAGAGAGGCCTAGAATTATAAAAGCTGGAGCTTTTTCTGGCTGCCTTGTATAATATGGGCTCATGGTGGGAGGTCTATTGGGTGCATTGCTGTCTCTCAGCTCCCGGTCCCACTTTGACAGATGCTCGAATTCCTTATTCTTGCTGGAGAAATGTGTGAGAGACTACAATGAGTCTGCATTAAATTCAAACCTGCTGAAACAAAACCTGTTAAGATTGAACTTTGTGCAACAAAAGATTAAATGGACCAACCAACTAACTCCCTTAGCTTTCTGTGCATCTAAAAATCCTGTTTTACTTCAACATATGAGTCTCTTACAGGTAGCTAACTGATCCTGCCCCAAAGGGATTTGACCTGACAGTGTCAGGATGATCAATCCATGTTTTAATATCACTTTGTAGAGTGATTAGATCTTGAATTTCGCTGTTTGATGTCCTCTAGTGTTTAAATCTACCCCCCGGAGAAATGTCTGTGGCATTGCCACATCATCACGTGATTTTATGTCCTTTATTCATCTCATTCTGTACAGTAATGCAATGCGTCAGTACATGTTATGCTGGGTTCATCTGATCTTTTCTGTGATGCTTAAATTCACAGTGCTTTTCATCCTGCACTCCTGTGATGCACCTAAGGTGTGTGAAATTCCCCTACATACATTCCCAGTTAACTTATCATTGCTAAAGTAAACAGACTCTAACAAGCAGCAGGTAGTTCTACATTTAACCCTCCTTCCGTAGTTCAGGCTGGTGAAGTTACCTTGTCTGAAGCCTAGCAGCCAGGGTTCAGCTTGGGTGGACGTTCCTTTCTATCTGTTATGACATCCTTGTTTGCTGGATTGCTGCATATTAGGAGTGCTCTGTCTGCTTTCCAGCAGCCCTGAAGCCATTTAGCTGCACAGATTAGTTGTGCAGCATGCGGGTTCAGCAGAGAAGCTAAGGCTGAAATAGACAGAGACTTGAATTCCCTCTCCCTTCTGACCGTTAATGCATATCGCATGTTTGTAGAGATGAGGAGCAGCCAGATCTCCCCTAAGGACATGGCAGCATGCAGTTGGTGTAGTGGGGAGGGGGGAATGGTGCAGGCCCTTTTATTGTAAGAGAGCTGTTGCTCTTGTGTTTCTTTGTTGGCAGAGTGCATTGAGACTCTTACAATTCATGTGGCTACAGCCTTGTTGGAGTAATCTGATTTTGGTGTATCTTATAAGGTGAAGAGTGGATGTCTGGAACATTTTTTTTCACCGCCCTTGCAAAGCATTTAGGGCTTGTAGCCTTGTTGTTTAAAGGACTGGACTGGATCTTGGAGTCACCTGGTCACCCTGCCATGTTTTCTAATCTCAGTTTAGCAGTGTAAAGAGAGCATGATGCTGGTCAGTGGTGCTGTGATAAGTATTTGTGTGGGATATTGGCTTCTGTCTCACTGGTTTTATGAAAACACAAAAGTATTGAAGAGATCTGACAGTCATTTTCTCTACTTAGGAGTTTGCTGTTCCTGACTATCGGACCTCTCACTTGGAGGCATCCCAGCTCCTGCAACAGCAGCAGCTTCGGAGACGACCTTCTCTGCTCTCTGAATTTCATCCAGGCTCTGACAGGTCAAGACTTTTTATCTATTTGCTAAGAGAATTCTGTTCATTTAAAGTTTGGGGTTTTTTTTGGGTTTTAATTCAAATAAATATAATCTCAATGAAATTAGGCTGCTGTTAACACTCAGAGTAATAAGATGAAAGGAGATTTTTAACGCTTTCTTGTTCTGCCCTCCCTCCCTTTTATAGACCTCAGGACAGGAGATCAGGCTATGAGCAGCAGTATCATTCAGCTCAGGCCCAAAATGAGCATGATTCCCTGGAATCAAAGCGACAGCGTCTGGAACAGGTTTCTGACTCCCCATACCAACGTGTTGGTGCCACGTCCTCTGTCATACCATTGATGCACTCAGTGCCAGAAGGACTCCGAGCTGCTGGAGATGTTAAGAAGGTAAAACAGTAACCTCAGTTCTTGCTTTGTCACACCTGGCTCCTCCCCAGCACCATGGCTAAATCAGTATTGTGAAAACTAAACTTGTAGTTCAGCCTTGAAAAATGATTGTGTGCAATATCCCTGACCTATATTCCCTGCCTTGCTGTAAAGTGGGTGGTGTTTATAACTATTGCTGTACATTTGTAGTAAAGGGCTGCATTTTCTATATGTTAGGACTATGCAGGGAAGCATGAGGCTCCTTCCTCACCACACTCAGGCCAGCCCTGTGCTGATGATCAGGATTCTTCTCCCTCCAAACTATCCAAGGAAGAGCTGATTCAGAGCATGGATCGTGTAGACCGAGAAATTGCAAAAGTTGAACAGCAGATCCTGAAGCTAAAGAAGAAACAGGTAACTCATATAATGAGCAGGATGTGGCTTCAGCAGTCTAAAAGTGCTGTGTTACAATTACTCCAGGCAAGATGCAGGGCATTTGCTCCAGTGGCATAGTAGAATGCCTTAGGATCCAGATAAGAAAAGCTGTTACAGAAAAGCCTTTTCCTCAAGCATCCTGCATGCGCATGGTAAGAGTGCAACTTCTGCATTTGCTGTGAATATGGCCCTTTCCCTGTACACCAAAGATGGGAAACCTCCAGACCTTGATGGTTGCACACTTGTTGGGTTTTCAGGCTATCCTTAAAAGGCATGCAACATATTTGCATGCACGCTCTCAATTGCGTGCAAAGCTGTCTCATGCATATTCATTAAGGATATTCTGAAAAACATACTGGTATGGAGCCCGTGAGGACTGCATGTTCCCCACTCCTGTTGTACACCCTAATACAGAAAGGTGCTGTATATTGGTGACCTCCATTGATATGTCATTATTGCTAAATTTCTCTGCTGGTCAGCATGATTATCTTACATTTGAAATTGCTATCTCATCTTCCATACTTGCCATCCAGCATGTTTGACTGCCGTTTGCTTCTTGGGCCCGCTTGTAGGTGCTAGGTTGTGGGTTGGTGTATTGGAAGGAAATAGTCTATGGGCAGACATGATAGGTAATAACTAGTACTTTTTAAAGTGAATGTGCAGCGTTAGTAACTGGTGCAGGAGAAAGTGAGGTTAAAGATCAGATGAGCAGCAGCTTTTTGAAATATCTGAGGCATTGAAAGAGACAATAGGAAGATCAGTCAAGAATTGCAGTTATCCAAATATTCCAAGATTGAAGCCCACAGAAGGAAATGTGGGAGCACAGAAGACAGGTGGCCAGAACTGAATCAGGGGGGAGCAGGATGAGGAGAGAGCGGAAAGCTTGAAAGTTATGGTTTAGCAGGTAACATTTAAATAGCTGAATTCTAGCTGATTTGATGTAAAATGGCATCAAATGTTAGTATCGTTGGATCAGTATTTTACCACTTTCTTATTTAGTTCTTCTCAGGAAGGAGTCATGATCTGAAGGATTTTTCGCTTAATTTCTCCCACTTTTTTCCTCTTATATGTCAGCAGTTTACAGCACATAGAAGCTCCCTTGAGAGACACTTAAAATGTTCCTTGGCTGACCGAAAGGTGGACCAGTATCCTGTGTAGTATATGGCAAGGGCAGTTAGCCAGAAAATCCTCAGCCTGAGCCAAATAGCCAACTCTTGTATTTACCAGTGAGCTGTCCAGCTGCCCACCCATTCTCAGGTTATTTTTAAATTGATTGCATTAGTACATTTTATCCAGACAGGATCCTGGCATACTTTATGCTCAATGTATTTACAGAAACCTGAATGTACCTACTCATGAGGTGGATTTTCTTAAAAGAATTCTATGCATACACATGGTTTAAAAATAGTGCTTGAGAGGAAAATGGATCACAGCTACTTCCAAAATATGGATGCCTTTACTTTGGTTGAATTTGTTGTTAATATACAAAAATTCAAAGGAAAAGGAAAGTTACTAATTGGTTTATCATCTGTTACTGAAACCAAATCCGGGTCTATGAGAACAGCATAAGAGTCTGCTGGGGTAGGAGAGCAAAATGGCTTCGTAGAGAGAGGACGCGCCGAATTGAGCTCCTGAACTCGCAGAGTTTTCACATTGCCTGGAACAGAATGCCACATACGAAAAGAAAGGGGAAGATAAGGAAGGGAGCCTCAACCCCCCTTGGACCTACCTGTGTTCAGACGAGGATTCAGGAATTCTTTGGCACGGTGGGGGTGTCGCCGGGAGAGTCGGCTGTGACACGGGAGTTGGGAGCGGGCTTTGGTGTCTATCGACGAACTATCTCTAAGCCCCGGAGCTCCAGTTACCCCTTCCCACCCTACCCGTGGAGACACGCCGGAACCGGTGGAACCTTTGCTGCCGGAGCTGCAGCAAATGGAGGAAACGCTTGATGCGGGTTTCCCAGCAGGCGCGATCGGGCACTCTCGGGGTGAAGAGGACCTTGGCCGCCCTGAGAGAATTGAACATCGGCACTGCGAGCGGTGCAGGCAGTTTTTTGCCGGGGAACACTGCCGCTGGAGGGATTGGGACAAACATTGCAGGATATTCCAGTAACCTCTGAGTCTAAGCTGCTAAACAAGCCTGATAATGTAACGTTAGATTCAATATGGACTGGTATAGCTACTCTTGAGAAAGCAATTCTTTCATTAACAGTGATGGCAAAAGGATTTCAAGATCAGTTTAATGTAGTAAATCCTATTGTTTTATCCAATACAACAAAAATACAAGAAATGGATCAACAAATACATCAAATCTTGCAGATACAAACAGATTTAATCCAAGGAGACTCTAGACTAGAGAAAAGAATGGAACTTTTGGAAAATAATCTTAGATATAACAATCTTAGATTAATTAACTTTCCTAAATGCAAACTAATTTCATCTAAAGAGCACCTAAAGAAATTCTTTCAGGATTCATTGTCTATTCCTCGTGGAGAACTACCGAAAATTCAAAAGGCCTATTTTATAACTGGGCCTCAGAAAAAGAAAAATGGTGGAGGAACAGGGGACAATGAAGATCGGAGTAGGCCCCCAGAGACTTCTTCACCATTGGAAGATCTGACGGGATTTCTTGAGACAACTCAAGAAGAGCAAATTGAGGAAAGAGGAATACTTCTAGCAAAATTTGCAAATTCTGAGGAAAGAGACATATTAAAGACTTTTTATAGAAATAGAAGCAAGCTCTATTTAGGAGGGAAAATCTGGGTTTTCCCAGATATTACAAAAACAATGCAAATGCGTAGAAAGAAATTTCTTTCACTATGTTCTAGAGCACGGCAGTTGGGTGCCAAAATAATGATTACATTTCCTTGTAAATGTTCCTTGGGTATTGAAAATAATAGGTATGTGTTTATGGAGCCAGACCAATTAGAGATTTTCCTTAATTCAAGAAGTGAATCCCTACCAGCTCCTGCTAGTAGTACTGGAATAGTTTAAATAAACCCACCACTCTCTGTTTCAGAATTTAATTTTC
The DNA here is from genome assembly GCF_901001135.1 of Rhinatrema bivittatum. Classification (NCBI taxonomy): domain Eukaryota; kingdom Metazoa; phylum Chordata; class Amphibia; order Gymnophiona; family Rhinatrematidae; genus Rhinatrema; species Rhinatrema bivittatum. The sequence goes on along the minus strand of NC_042622.1, from coordinate 169,632,334 downwards.
TTGGTAATTCTGCTCCTTTAATGTTAACTTTTGCTCTCCCAAATTGCATGGTACATTCAGATAGTAAGAGAGGAAATTGCTTTGAATATATAGTTAGATTGAAGCTCTAAGGATAGCATTTAAATATTTGGTTCTTGTGGAATATATATTTCTTTTTAAAATTTTCTATTGCTTTATTGCAAAGTACTATCTGAAATTTATGGCATGTATTAATGCTTGTGATTATGATAAAATTAATAAAGAGAAAAAAAAAAAAAAAGATTCTGCTGGGCACTTCAGTTGGGGGCAAATCTGCTCCAGGATGCTGCAGAATCACTGGCTTCTGGAAGGGATTGCAGTCTGTGGTCCCTGGCCAAAAATGATTGGGATAGGTGGGGGAGAGACCGCTAGATAGCTGTGAGTGTAGGCTTCTGGCATTGCAGCCCCTGTAGAGTCATATTCCAGTTTAAATTAGAAGCCCAGAAGAGCTGGGCCGCCCTTGCTTTTTGGTTAGAGGCACATTCTGCAATGTTGATTCTGGTTCATTTGTTTTGCTTTGCTTTGGAAATGTCTCTCCTTACACTCTTGTGCCCCTGCTTGCTGAGCACTGAGCTCTGAATGACGCTAGTTGTGCCACCTCTGAGCTTGCATCTCGGCTGCATGTACAGAATCTGGTTATTCATGCTGGTTCATCACATCATCTCTGCATTATTCATGTTTAGATTGAGTGAAATAATATTTCGTCTATAACGCTTGTTGGAATCTGAGATTTAAAGCATGCCAACACGTAAGGCTTCTCCCTCTCTCCCCCTTGAATTGTGCTTTACAAACATAAGAGACATGAAACTAATGAGGCACCTTCTATCTCTCAGCTCTGAATGGGGATGGCTGGTTTGATTTTTTTTTTTTTTTTCCTTTTCTCATCTCTTAGCAACAGCTGGAAGAAGAAGCAGCAAAGCCGCCGGAGCCGGAGAAACCAGTCTCCCCTCCTCCAGTGGAACAGAAACACCGCAGTATCATACAAATAATTTATGATGAAAATCGGGTAAGTGCCCGGCTCGCTGTTTTCAGTTGATGCTGGTAGCTGGCTGTTTGCTTTATGCAATACGCGCATGTACCATTTTGTAGCTGCTTCTTAATTTGTGCACGGTGCAGTTATCTGACATTTCCCCCTTATTTATCCCATTTTAATTCTGCTTTGAGTGACACTAGATCCTTGTGTCGCAGTCTTAATCAGGGCCCCCCTAGTCTCCAGCAGTGTCACAGCAAGGACTGCAATATCTGCCCTTTGTCGTAGAATTGACCAGTCCCCAACAAAATTGTAGGAAACTAGGAGCAGGGTTAGAGCAGCGGGTCCGGCTCACAGGCGGGCATCGCTCTCCCGTGCTGGTCTGTTTAATTCCCCGGTTCCCTCTGCTCATCCAGCCTGCAGGAGGAGGAGGAGGAGGAGACACATCCTCCTCTGTTGCCAGGGTCTACCTGGTGCTTTGAGCCTTCCTCTCTCTCTAAATCCCAGAATCCCCACCCCCTTTTCCCTGACTTGATACTACTTGTTTTAGACGGTGAGGTAAGAGGATAAGAGCAAGAGTGCCATTTCCAGAAATACCTTGTGGGAAAACCTTCATGTCCAGTGACATTTTTGAATTTTCTGGAAATCTTTTGTCTCTGATAACCAGCTCTGTGAGAACAAAGAAATGCAATTTATGGGTAAAATCTAATTTTAAGAGCCTTTATTTTTCTATTAATTGTATTTCCCCGGATGGATAAAAGTGTGGTTAGTGACACACATGATCCCTTGGATAAACAGCACACGCACTCTTACACCCAGGAGTGCTGGGCGATGTTCCATGCATGTACACAGGTGCACGCCTGTTGGGAACATATATAGAAGACAAGTCATTGTAATTGTATTTCTTCTCGCTAGTGTAGTGCATGCAGTAATCGCCAGCCAAATTGACTACTGAGACTCTCTTTATTTAGCACCTCACACAATACAGTAGGAAGTGTCTCCAGCTCCTTCAAAGTATTGCCGCTGAAATTTTGGTAGAAGCCAGATCAACTGACCACATAAAACGTATACTCCACCAACTGCGCTGGCTGACAGTCAAAATCAGGATAACATTCAAAACTCTCTGCTTCAACTGTGTGCGTGAATAAGCTAGCACCCGAATGCCTCTTCCAACTTTTCTCCCCCTACGCACCCACAAAACATCTCTGGTCTTCCTAAATGGTCCTTTTCTCTTCTGCTCTGGCCTCTGCCAGATTGTCTTGCACTAGACTTTGTGCTTTCAGCTGTTATGCCCCAAAAGTTTGGAATAAGGTACCACTGCCCCTGTGACTCAAGCCTTGCTACCTCACTTTCAGGAAAAAAAAGCCTAGGCATGGCTTTTCAGCTGGGTGTTCCCTGCAGAGACCCCATTCCCCCTGTTCCAATTCCCTTTATGGCTGACCAAGGACTTGAAGTTATATCCCCTGCCTTCCCAATGCTTTCCAACTGTAAATTTGAACACCACTGTAAACTATCTCAATTGCAATATGTTTTAAATTGATTGTAATCCACCTTGAGGCCATTCTTGGTTTAAAAAAAAAAAGAAAATCAAATATCTATATGTCTATAAATAAATATACAAATTATGAGTGGTAAGGGACAATTTAGCGTGGGATAATGCAAGTACCTCCTAAGGAAATTAAATCGGTATTAAATCTCCCAAAACGTCAGTGCAAATATGCTTTTTTTGAATGTATGTGACCAGCACACAAGCTGAGGAAATTTATAGAGAGAGATGATAATGATGTATTCGATGGTCAGAGTTGTTGTGCACTGGAGATTAGTAGAGTTCTTATGTTCCAGAATATCTGAATCTGGCATGATGCGCACGGTGCGGCTTGCAGCTGACTCCCGCTAAGCTCGGGGAATCCTGTTGGGCCTGCATGGGTAGGCGTTCTTGGGGGAGAAGTCCATTAACTGCTATTAATCAAGTTTACTTAGGGAATAGCCACTGCTATTAATTGCATCAGTAGCATGGGATCTTCTTAGTTTTTGGGTAATTGCCAGGTTCTTGTGGCCTGGTTTGGCCTCTGTTGGAAACAGGATGCTGGGCTTTATGGACCCTTGGTCTGACCCAGCATGGCAATTTCTTATGTTATGTTCTCAACGTGTTCTTTCTCTACCCGCTCTGTGTTTCTCTGAAGGTGAGGGAGTCACGACACAGATTCCCAGGGGCAGATGATGCTGCAGGCCCTGTGGGGGGGGGGGCGCGCGCCTCAAAGATGATGGCCATTTTACTTCCACATGGCAGGAGTCCTGCCTTGGATGTAGAGAGCAGGGATTTCCCTTTTCTGCTTTCTCCTGTGGCTCAGGGATTGGATGGGGGTGGAGAAGTGCCAGCAAACGCGGGAAAGGACTCTGTGACCACGGAGCAGGTGACCCATGGAGGCTTTTCTGCGGACTTAGGTCTCGTGCATCAGCAAAATAATCTCACCAGGCAGGAGCTGGAGAATAAGAGGCCAGCCTCTCAGCTGGTCTGGATTAGCCTTAAGAGACCTCGGACTGAGGCACCTCCACGGAAGGGGGGGCATTTTGCACATGTTGGGTCTCAAGCGTTCGCTTGCTGATGAGACTTCCTCTGAGGATTCGGAAGGCAAAGATCCGATGAGCAGTGATCCTCAGGGGCCGCAGGAGGGCTAGGGCATGGATCCTGGGGTTGGTTCGCTGGGGGACCTGGATGCGGATGAGATCTCTTTGATGGAATGGGATGATCCTAGATTGGTTAGGATATTTTGCAAGGAGGAATTGCGACCACTCATCCCATAGTTCCTGGAGGAACTGGGGATTAAGGTGACGCAGGAGGACTCCAACATGGAGGGGGTAAACCCAGTGTTGAATGGTCTGTGGGAACCACAGAGGGCATACCCCTTGCTGAAGCAGGTGAAGAAATTGATTGACAGTGAGTGGAATTCCCTGGAAGCCGGATTGAAAGTAGCCAGGGCTATGGCCAGGTTGTACCCCCTGCCGGAAAGCATCTTCGAGACGTGGAAGCTGCCTAAGATGAATGCAGCGGTATCGGCAGTGACGAAAAAGACTACCATTCCTGTGGCAGGGTTGACGGCTTTGAAGGATGTCCAGGATTGGAAGCTGGAGATCCTGCTGAAGAGGCTGTTCGAGGTCTCTGCTTTTGAGCTTGAGAGCTACAGTCTGCGCCAGCCTTATGCAGAGGGCTTGTTTGTGCTGGGGGTAGAAGGTGCAGGAGTCCGCTGGAGATACCCCGGGGGTTGTTGGCCAGGATGCTCGCCTGGAAGCAGGTGTAGCTTATGTGGCGGATGCTCTCTATGATTTGCTTCGCACTTCAGCTAGGAACATGGTGTCCGCGCGAAGGATTTTGTGGCTTTGGAATTGGTCAACTTGCTAATCTCCCTTTTAAGGGGAAGTTGTTCGATGAGGACCTGGAGAAGCTGATGAAGCATCTGGCATACTCTAAGGGCGGCTATAGGTTGCCCGAGAATAAGAAGGGCATTAAAAAGACGTTTCCGTCTTGTCCTCGCTTCTGTGAGATGAGATTTCGTGCCAGCAGAAGTTCATCCAGTTCTGCACAGAAGCAGGGTTCAGGACTGCAACAGTACTTTTGGGGGTCCTGTAGATCGGCCAGAGAGGGTTCTAGAGAGGGGTCCGGAGGTGCCAAGCCTGCCTAATGAAGACAGGCTGGTCCACTCCTCCCTCGTGGCTATTGGAGGAAGGTTGTCCCGTTTCTACGAGGCGTGGACCAGAATTACATTAGACCAGTGGGTGCTGGAGGTAATAAGAGACTGCTACGCGTTAGAATTTTCTCGAACCCCCCCCCCCTCAAGGAGGCCTTCATAGTGTCCTGTTGTGTTTCGCCTGCCAAGCAAGTGGCGGTTGGGACACACTGCTGTGCCTGCAGCGATTGGAGGCCATCTTCCTGGTGCCACTTGAGGAACATGGTCAGGGAAGGTATTCTGTGTACTTCGTGTTTCCCAAGAAGGAGGGCTTGTTTTGGCCCATTCTGGTTCTGCAAAGGGTCAATGCTACATTGCGGGTTCCACGTTTTTGAATGGAAACATTGCGTACAGTGATTGCAGCGGTGCGCAAAGGGGAGTTCCTGGCCTCTCTCAATCTGACGGAGGCTTATCTCCTTATTCCCATCAGGGCAGATCATCAGAGATTTCTGCGATTCACTGTACTAGGAGAGCATTTTCAATTTTGAGCTTTTTTCGGATTGGCAACAGCGCTGAAGGTGATGGTAGTAGTAGCAGCGACCCTCATAAGAGAAGAGATCCTTATGTCAACAATTGGCTCATTCAGGCAAAGTCAGAAGTGGAGTGTGTCGCCTCCTTTCGGTGAGTGATGGAGCGCCTGGAGTCCCTGGGCTGGGTGATAAACCAGTCAAAGAGTCAGCTGGTCCTGTCTCAGTCCTTGGACTTCCTGGGCGCGAGATTCAACACCCTGTTGGGTAAGTGTTCCTCACCCCGGAGAGGATTCTCAAGTTGTAGTTGCAAGTGGTTTGTCTGAGGGATCTGCCAGTTCCCAAGGTCTGGGATTATTTGCAGGTACTAGGGTCCATGGCATCTACACTAGATCTGGTGCCAGGGGCTTTTGCGCACATGCATCCCTTACAGAAAGCTCTCCTATTCCATTGGAATACGATTTTAGAGTTTCAAATGCTGCTGCCGCTCCAGGAAGAGGCCAGATCCAGTCTCATGTGGTGGTTATTGCGGTCCAATTTGGAGAAGGGAGTGAATCTGGAGGTTCCGGACTGGGTGGGTGACCACAGATGCCAGTCTCATTGGTTGGGGAGCGGTGTGCCAAGGACTGGCGGCCCAAGGGCAGAGGTCCCTGGTGGAAGCATCCTGGTCCATCAACTGTCTTGAGACAAGGGCAGTTCAGAGGGCATTTGTTGTTCTTTCTCTCTCGGATTCAGGGCCAGGCAGTTCATGTGTTCTTAGACATGCAATGATGGTGGCCTATATCAATCGGCAGGGCGGAACGAAGAGTTGTTTAGTGACTCAGGAGGTTCAAGACCTTTTCACCTGTGCGGAGCTTCATCTAGCGTCTCTAGCAGCGTCTCACATAGTCCACCTGTTCATCATCTACACCTGCTATCTCAGCAAGCAACAGCTAGACCCAGGGAATGGGAGTTGTTGGTGGAGGCCTTTGTGCTCCATTGGCGCTGATGGGGCAAGCCCCAATTCGATCTCATGGCAACAAAGAAGGATGCCAAGGCAACGAAAATTTTCAGTTGCCAGATGGAATTCGGCTACGCAGGGATAGACGCCCTAGTTCAGCCGTAGCCAGAAAGGCTACTGCTTTGTCTTTCCTCCGTGGCCACTTGTAGGTGGGGTGCTATGTCGCATCGAGCTGCATCAGGGACGAGTGATCCTGGTAGTGCCGGAGTGGCTGTGACATACATGGTTTGTGGATCTAGTGCAGCTGGTGCTGGACGGGTACCGTCCGCTTAAGCCATTTGAAGGGTTTGCTGCGTCAGGGCCTCATCTTGTCGGAACAGGTGAATCGCTTCTGTCTAGAGGGTTGGCTTTTGAAAGGAAATGTTTCTGCCTAAAGGGGTATTCCAAGCCGGTGTTTACTAGCCTGCTTCAGGCTAGGAGATCCTCCACTTCTTTGGCATATATCAGAGTTTGGAGAGTGTTTGAGGCATGGTGTGCAGCCCATGACACTGATCCCTTGCAGGCAAATATGGCCCAGGTCTTGGCCTTTTTGAGGAGGGATTGTTGAAAGGTTTGGCCTATAATTTTCTCAGAGTCCAGGTGGCATCTTTAGGCTGTTTTAGAGGAAGGCTTCAGGGAAAACCTTTAGCTTCATATCCGGATGTAGTGTGTTTTTTGAAAGGAGCAAAGCATTTGCGCCCTCCTGTTCGAAGACTTTGTCCATCCTGGAATCTCAATTTGGTTCTGTGAGTTTTGTGTGGCCCTCCTTTCGAGCCTTTATGCAGGGCTTCTTTGAAGGATCTTATACTGAAGACTGTGTTTCTATTTGCTAAGCTAGACTGATTTCTGAGTTCCAAGCCTTATAGTGCAGGGAGCCCTTGTTTGCGAATTTTGATGATGGGATCTCATTGTGGGCGGTTCCTTCCTTTTTGCCCAAAGTGGTGTTGGCCTTTCATCTTAGCCAGATTGTGGAGATGCTGGAGTTTTCGCGTTTGATGCTCTATTCTCCCCATGCGAGGGAGCTTCAGCTTTTGGATGTGTGTCGGATTCTCCTAAGATATTTCAAGGTGACTAATGAATTTCGGACCTCAGACAACCTTATTGCGTTATTCAGTGGGCCAAGGAAGGGTGGTAAGGCGACTGAGTACGATTTCCCGTTGGTTGAAGGAGGCTATTGTTTCAGCCTATATTTGTCGATCCCTGGTCGATCCCTGAGGGTTTGTGGGCTCATTCCACTAGGTCTCAGGTGGGCTCCTGGGCAGAGTGTCAGTTAGTGTCGCCACAGGAGATTTGCCAGGCAGCAATGTGGACTTTCAGTAAACATTACTATTTGAATGTTAGGGCCCCAGAGGAGGGTGCCATTGGGGAAAGTGTGCTACATGCAGGTCTTTCGGGATCCCACCCAGTGTAAAGGGGCTTGGGTACATCCCACTTGTCTGGACTGATCTGGGTATGAACAGGAAAGGAAAATTGGTTCTTACCTGCTAATTTTGATTTCTGGAATACCACAGATCAGTCCAGACTCCCAGCCCATTCTGATTATGATTATATTTCGAAAGACCTCTCCTGATTCTGGCTGCTGCTGGTGATGCAGAGTTTAATTTTGTTCTGCAGAAGATAATTGTATATGGATTTCACAGTTTGAATTATTCTTTCGTTACCATAGTTCAGGGGAAATTTTGGTTGGGAGTTCCAACTTGTTCCCCAGCTCTTTAGAGGAAGAGATCCTGGTGGTTGGGAGTTACACTTTTTGGCTTGGGTACAAGTCAATACGGAGGGACTGCTGGTGGCGCACTCAGTTATGTAGCAGTGCCTTAAAGTTTTGTTCTCTGCCTCCATCTGCTGGTAGGGATGCATAAACCCCACTTGTCTGGACTGATCTGTGGTATTCCAGGAACGAAAATTAGCAGGTAAGAACCAATTTTCCTTTATAACGTATACAGCTAAGTGTGGATATATACATGTATATTCAGCAGCTTAGCTGTGCCACTGAATATACCTTGTAACTTAGGCCTAAATTCATCATTTTATAAATATAACAAAAATAAAGTCAGCGATTTAAAAAAAAAAAAAAAAAAAAAAAAAAAAACAAAAAAGGGGGGGGCGTGCTTAAGGTAATTTTCCTGGTACCGCATCGGTATTTTTTTTGCAAGAGAGAGAGCGAGCCTCCGTAGAAGCTCACAAAAAAGTTAACTATTCATACCACTGTAAAAGGGGCCACTAGTAACTCATGGTGAGGGTTCTGGGGGCAGTTTTATATGCACAGTGATATGTATGAACAATACAGTTACTATCAGCGAAGATTTATTGTGATTTGCAGTGATGAAACTGAAAGAGTAGATTTGTACACTTCATTCTTTACCTACCTTGATTGCAGCTAGGTAGAATGAGCATCAAGCTAGGTAGAGAGAACATTTCTTTTACCATGTGTATATAAAACTGCCCCCCCGAACCCACCCCACCCCACAAACCTCACCCTGAGTTCATAATGCCGCCTCTTACAATAGTATAAAAAGTTTAAATACAAGTGAGCCTCCATAGAGGCCCTCTCCTGAACCGGGATTTGCGATAAATCCTGTAACACACAGCTATTGCAGGCATAACGCACAGAAAAATGGTGTAGTTATTTCTGGCGTTAAATCCCATGATAGTGTGCATTACGTTATCACACACAATGTTAACCAGCCCTCATACCCAAACTCCTCCCACTCGACTATTCATTTTAAATTTGCTTACGCATTTCTCAATGCTTTATTTATTGCGCGCCTTAGGACGTTTATATTGGGCATTAGCACCCTAACGCCCTAAATCAGTTTGATAAATGACCCTCTTAGCCGGATATGTCAAATTACTTAAATGGCCAGCTTTGAATATTGTCCTGTGAGAGATTACTACCAGCGAGTGCCTGCTGCACACCTCCTAACAGATAGAAACCCTGCAGAATTGCCATGCAGGTGCAGTTCTCTGTTAATCTTTGCAGTTACGGTTACTTCGGAAATACATTTCTTTCAGGGTTTTCCTAATCAGTGCTGTTCTGGATTGTGATTACAGCGCTTTTGAGTGAATAAGTGGTGATGGAGGCAATGCTGGCTTCCATTCTTTTGTCAGCTGGACCTCTTGCTGACTGTGTTGAAGTGTGGTTTTATGCAGTTGTATTATGGAAACCTAAGCTGTTAATTTCTGGCTGTGCAGTGCTTATTTGGCAAAACATGAGGGACTTGCGGCACAAAAGTAGGTAGAAGTTAAACAAGGGTCAAGTAAAGTGAAGAGCCAGGAATTGAGCATTGAAATAATTAGAAGGCAAACATTTATAGCCTTAATTATATTTTAATATTAAACTGACCTTTTGTGCCATAAAGGACTTTCCTCTGGCTTAGTGTACATTAAATGCTTCCCCAACGTCTCACCCCTTACACACCTGAAACAGCTCTTCTTTCCTTCCTTCCCCTGACCGCACAAGACTCAGCTGTGCCATGCCAAAAATTTGAAACCAAGTCCCACTAACCTTGTGGCTGGAGCCAGGCCACCTTGAGTTCAGAAAAAAAGCAAAAGCACAGAGTCTCACCCGGGCCTTTCTGAATTCCCAGTGAGGGACTGTGCCATATATTTGTGAACCAATATGATGTGTTCACGAATACCGGTCTATAAAAGCCTTTAAATAAATAAATAAATAAATAAATTTCAAGACTCAGTTGTATATTTATTTACACCTGGGTTTTCCTGGGCTGGATCCCAGTGCTGCGTTAATTGCAAATCCTGATTTGACTGTAAGCTGTTTTAATGCCTCTGTTCATTTAAACTTATTGTAGTCTGCCTTGAGACCAACTTTGAGAAAACGCAGAATGCCCAAATGTTTGTAAAAAAAAAATAAATTACTAGCCAGGTATGCAAAAAAGTGTCTGCCAAACTATCCATGGCACCCGATGACCCTGCTGAAGTGCAGAGCCTGTTCCTGGAGATGTCACTTGTCACATTCACAAACATCCTTTAGTCTTGCAGTATGTGGTCATCCCCTGATGTGCTTCACAGCTTGTACCCGCTTCACAGCTTGCTGTTAGTCGCGGGATTCTGGTTCCTGCTTCAGGTGTGCTGCTGGTATACTCTGCTGTAATCTATGGAAGGGATTGACGCTTATTGTCAGTTCGAATCCTCAGCCAGAGACGTCTAATCCTTGTGCCCCCATCGTCTCTGTTCATTGATGTGTGACACTTGTTATCAACATGTTCTACAGATTAGTCAGCAGCCAGGGTTGACCGTTCACTTTAGCAGTTTGCAGTGGATGGAAGCTGGTGCTGGTGATTTCACACGTGGCATCCTGCATCCCACTTGTAAACAGTTGTGTGGTTTGTCCCTCTTTGTCAGTTGTGCAACAGGCCCGTCATTCAGCTGCTCTGGATAGAGGAAGGATTCTTGTCTTAAAGCCTGGGAGAAAAAAATTGCCTTAAACGAGGGGCATAAAGTTCAGCTCTGGGATGTGGAGATGAAAGGAGCTAGCTTTGTTTTCTTTCTGCTAGGGTGATAGTAACATGTTCCCGCAGACTAGCAATTACCTTGCACAGCTGTCAGCTGAAGGAGTTGTTGACTTCTTGCTTCTAGACTAGCATGTAGAAAAGTTGCTACTGGGCTTTTGGAACAACGATCTTTCTGAGAATCATTTTTTGTTTTGAAAGTGTATAAATTCCCAGTGCTGTCATAGGCTTTGCTGTATTTATACGTCGCAACACTTGACAGTTATTCATGCCTTATATGATATTTAAGTGTACATCACAATATTAAGATACCTTGCAACAGGGTTTATTTTCATAGCATTTACTTTTTATGGTGCTAGGCTAAATGTTGTGCAGAATAAAGACCTGCCAAAATGGTGTAGAGCCACTGAATCTCGAGACTTGTAGATGTGATGTGGAGAAGGTGTAAGCAGTGTGTGAGGTAATTTTTCCAGTGGAAAAGTGGATGTAAAGCCTGAACGGGAGGCTTACCGGGGGGAGGGGCATGGGGTGGGTAGACTCTAGTTTCTTCACAGAAGTATGGGAGGTGTGTTGAACAGCCTCCTAGCAGATGCACAAATATATGAATCCAAGAGCATGGGTTGAGCATAAGGGATCTGGGTGGAAGTGAGGGTAAAGCCAGCAAGAGGGGGGAAGTGGGCAGACTGGAGAGGTTTTGGAGTTGTTCCCTCTTGTGATAATCTTTGTTTCTGTGTGATTTTAGTTTTATTTGAACGTGCCCTCTCATAAGTGTACCGACCTTTCCACTGCTTTTATAAGAGAGAGTGATGCTGGCATTTCTAAAAGGGCCGACCCAGTGGCAATGCCCACCGCCATGCGGAAGTTACCTGGGTCGGGTCTTCTGCTCCCCTTGGAAGTTGCAAATGAAGACTCCTGGCCTCAGGGTCCAGCTCTGGTTCTGTTTGACCTGGAAGCCTGAAGAAGCAGAAGGAAACTGCTGGGTGAAGATAATTAAAATAATCTTGCTCTGTTCCTCTATTTTTTGTCATGGGTCTATTTCCTAACAGGACCTGAGATGATCCTGTAATTTTTATGATATGATTTCCTACATGAGTTTGTTTTATCTTCCAGCTCAGGTCAAGGACAAAAGGTTTCCCTTCTGCATAGGGTTCTTTATTATGTAAATTTGATTTCCTAGCTGTAGCCAGATAGACTCAGGACCAATGGTTTTTGCTCCCCTGCCAGCAGATGCAGACTGTCAGGTTTCAAAGTTGACGACGCCCTAGATACACCCTTGCAGTGACCTCAGCCCTTCAGTATTTCTCAGTCTCCAGCAGATGCGTACATGCTTTTCCTTTGGAAATCGCTGTATCTTTTGGAAGAAGAAATTCTACTTTTAAATTGGAGAAAATATTGAGCCCTGTTCTCCTGCGGTGATAACTAAAGGTTCCTGTCCCAGTTGAGAATTCCTGAGGTGATTTTCCAAGATCCCTCAAGAGGTGTGCCTTGTTCCCAGCATGGACTTTGCTGTTCAACCAGCTAAAAGACAGCGGGCGCAGGAAGCTGAGCGCGGCAGTGATGGCCACAGCCCTCTCCCTCGCAGCCAGAGACTCTGTCCTCAGCCGGCAAGTGCTGAGCACAGGTAAGTTTAAAAAAAAAAAAAAAAAAAAGAGAAGATTTACCGATCCAGAGAGACTGGAGGGATTTCCAGTAGGTTTCCTCTAGTCTCAGCGCTCGGCATGCCTTGCAGACGTCGTTCCTGTGCCTGTGGGGGTAAGTGGAATTAGGCCTCTGAGCGGGTTGAGCAGGCCCCAGTGGGCTAGGTCTCGCTTTAGGCACATCGCGTGGTCGACCTCAACTGCACCATCATGCGCATATTTCTGTGAGTGTGGTATGCCCCTACATAGGACATTGGTACGTGCAGTGCTTCGGCTCTGCTAGCTCACTTGCCCCTGTCTGGATGGAACCTCAGCCGGTAAGCCCTCCCTCACCCAGTACTATCGGCAGACCTCGAGGCATGCTTCGCCTCACCAAGGGCATCCCTGGCAGGGACCTGGATGACACGGAGGAGGAAACTGATTCCTTGGAAGATGGAGAAATTCCCCCTGGTTTACAACTGGATCAAACCATGTTTCGATTTTTCCATAGAGTCGAATTGCCAGCCCTGGTTTCCCAGACCCTGAAGATGCTGGGAGTTCCTGGTCTGACTTTATGACAGAACCAAAGAAGGAACCCCATTCTGATTTCCCTATGGAAAGCCTCTTGCTTCTTTCCAGTAATGGAAACCATCCAGGAGTTGATTGACCTGGAATGGGAATCCTCAGAAGCAAGTTTTAAAGGGGGCAGAGTGTTAGAAGCTCTATACCCACTGGATCTGGCAGTGAGAGAGCGTTTGTATTTCCCTAAAGTGGATGTGCTGGTCTGTGCCGTTTCTAAGCGAACAACTATCCCCGTGAAAGGAGGAGTGGCCTTAAAGGATGCGCATGATATATGGATTGTGTCCATCCTTAAACATGCCTTTGATGCTGTAGCAATGACCTTACAGATTGCTTCTTGTTGCGCCCTGGTAGCTCATTCTTGTCTACTCCTCTCTCAGGAGGTGGATTACTCGGGGGTGAATTCCAGAGTGGTTATGAAACACCCCCCACCCCCCCGCCGCCACTGCCTTTTTAGCCAATGCGTGCTCTGATCTTGTCTGTACTTATTCCAGAAGAGTGGCCTCAGTGTTGGCGGCCAGAAAATAGTTATGGCTGCGGAATTGGTCAGCCGACACAACCTCCAAGACAAATCTTACAAAAATGTTCTTTTTAAAGGATCACTCATTTTTGGAAGCAAATTGGAAAAGCTAGCCAGTAAATGGGGCGAATCTCCAGTTCCCTGGCTACCAGAAGATAAGAGAAAGCAGTTACAGTGCCCCTCGCCTATGAGGGGTTGATCCAGGGGCTCCCAACGCTTTTGCCCCTACAGAAGCTCAACATTTCCGAGGTCTCGGCCCTTTGGAAGGTCTGTCCTTTTGTAGTCAACAGCCCAAGAGAGGAGGGGCAGGCTCAGTTTCAGGTTTGTCCCTAACCCCAAATGAAATTTTGGTGACCCACCTTTAGAACGAGGAGGTAGGGGGTCGTCTGTCCCTCTTATACCAGAGATGGGTCGAGATCATTTCGGACAAATGGGTACTGGAGGTCGTATGAGAAGGAATTGCGCTGAAATTTCACAGCATTCATCGGAACGTATTCATGATGTCTCCGTGCCACTCCCAGCACAAAAAGCAGGCAGTGGATACCACTCTTTTAAGGCTCTTCAGGATGAGGACTATAATCCCAGAACCTGCGCCCCAGGAAAATATGGGGTGTTATTTCATCTATTTCATCGTACCCAAGAAGGCATTGTTGTCGGGAACCATTCCTCCAGATGACTCCAGGAACATTACAGCTTTGTACCATTCCATCCTTCTTGCCCAAGGTAGTCTTGGAGTCTCATTTGGATCAGTTCATTTTGTTGCCATCCCTAGATAAGTCCAAGGTCGCGGAAGAATACCGCCTCTTCCGCAATTTGAATGTCAGTAGGCTTTTGGTGCGGTATCTGGAAGTTTCAGAACTGGTCCAAAAGATGAACCACCTGTTTGTCCTTCACGATGGAAAGAAGCAGGTCAAACCAGCTTTGCAGGCTACTATAGCTCGTTGGATTAAGGAGGTGGTCACAGGAGCCTATGTGGAGGCAGGAAAGCCATTACTCCTTCAGTTAAAGCTCATTCCAATAGGACTCAGAGAGTCTCATGGGTGGAAGCTAGACTACTGTCTCCTGTCGACATCTGCCGAGTGACAACATATTCCTCCTTGCACACCTTCTCCAGGTTCTATCGCCTGGACGTTCAGACATAGGAGGATGCAGCCTTTGCAAGGGCGGTGTTAACCAGACCACGGGTAGCCTCCCACCCCAATTGGGGATAGCCTTTGTACATCCCATTGGTTCTGGGTTCATCTTTCTACATGCTAGGAAATGGAGAAATTACTTACCTGATAATTTCATTTTCCTTAGTGTAGACAGATGGACTCTGCATCCCGCCCACAGCTGCCCAAAAACGATGCCAAGGATTCACCCATGGAGTGGATATCTATTCCAAGAGATAACAGGAAGCCATCATCCAGTGCCTAGATAAGGGCATCTATAATCTTACTGGGGTTCAGTGTTTTGGACGAGTTCAGTTACGGCTATCCATTTTTAATCAAGTTTTTTCGATAGTATGTCCATAGTGGCTTTTGAAGAGAATACTGAAGGGCTGAGGTCACTGCAGGGGTGTGTATCTAGGGTGACGACAACTTTGAAACCTGACTCCGTCTCCATCTGCTGGCAGGGGAGTATAAATCATTGGTCCTGAGTCCATCTGTCTATACTAAGGAAAATGAAATTATCAGGTAAGTAATTTCTCCATTACACGCCTTACAGAGCATGTATACATTACCAAACTCCAGCCTGCCTCTTTCATCCATTCTACTTCTCTCCAGTTTTACTCCCAGCCTCTCACATGAGTAAATAGCCATCGTTTTACCCACTTTTTCAGTTTGTTTACTTTCCTAATTCCTTCCGACAATTTGTTCCACAAAATTTTGAAAATAATACACCAATAGACAATTTGGTATTTGCTTCATCCGAATCAGCTGTTTAATACCTTGCATCTCTGTAAACTAACTTATTTTTGCAATTTACAGAAGAAAGCAGAAGAAGCTCATAAAATCTTTGAAGGTCTTGGCCCAAAAGTTGAACTGGTAAGTGTGGATTTTCCTTGCCTTTCGCTGAAACGGTACCGAATGATATCCCAGTAATGACATGTTTTCTTGGTATGGGTGACTGAACCGTGAATTAGTAAGCTAGCAGATATCTCAGGAGTGGGGGTTGAATTGGTGGATGATTCTGCTGGTTTGTGTGTAATGTTGAATGAGAGAGTTGGCTGCTTTAAACAAATGTAAATGTAAAGCTTTGTCACTGTACTTAAAGGGCCCACATTATTTTCGCAGCCACTTTACAACCAGCCTTCTGATACCAAGGTGTACCACGAGAACATCAAAACGTAAGTACTCTTTGAATTTCAAGGCTACTAAAGAGATTGTCAATTATGTAATCTTCTGAAGAGTTGGGCCAAGGTTGTGGCCTTCCTCTGCTTCATCTTTTTATGCTAGGCAGGTGGGGATTCTGCCACCAGGCTGTCCAGACCAAAGGTTGGCATCAGCAATGCACTAGTGAAAGACTGGAAGAGACCCAGATAAAGCTTGAATGCAGGTGGTAAGCCTGCATACATGCTTTATATGTTTCTGCCCTTGATTTAACACATTCAGCCTGCTTATCGACAGGAAAATTAGCCATGCTGTTTGAGATTTCCTCTGGACGGCCCTCGGCGGAGCTTCTCAAAGATCACGGAGCTCTGGCTCTGTGCGTCCTTTCCCGCGCGACACCATCTTCCATCAGTCTGTTTTTTTTCCGCACTGCAGGCTACACGTGTAGCTACTCTCCCCATCTTTCTTCACGGATTTTTCTTTGCTTTTTTTTTTTTTCAGTGCTAGTATGGCTCCGAAGCCGCCAGGCTTCAAGTACTACCAGTGTGACAAGATTATGTCCATCACGGACAGACATAATAACTGTTACCTTTGCCTGGGCCTGGACCACGACCAGTCCTCTTGCAGGGACTGTGATCGGATGTCACTCCGGGCCCAGCACCAACAGGTCCAGAAGATCTCCTGATTGTGGGAAGAGAGTACCGGATCCTATGCCCCGGGTTCGGAGTGCCACTCAGCCCTGGTGCTCATCAAGTATCAGCTGGAAAAAACTTTGAGGACCTCCTCCCTTGGCCCACTCAGTGCCAAGAAGGGCAAGGGCTAGGTGGGTCACCCCGCTAAAGTCTGTCATGCCCCCATGCCCCGACGATGCATCAGGCATTGGGAGATATGCTGAAGGCGCCCTTGCATAAAGCTTCGTCGCCAACGTCGTGGTAGCCCCTGCGCTGATAAAAGCATTCAGGCACATCAATGCTGATGTACCACCTGCCACCGACGTAGCGCATGCGTCAAAGGTGAAAGCACCAGGATGCTTGACACAAGGAGGCACCAAGGACCCTTGATGCAACAAAGCAGAGACACCATGCGTCGTCCGACTCGACGCACGTCCAGCTGTCCACGATGCAGAAACGAGTGGGGGATCAAGTATCGTTGTCGCATGCGACGCAAAAGGATCATGAGCCGCACCCGATGCAACAGGTAGCAAGTAAGTCTCCCAGGAAGGCCACTCACACTTCAGGAAGACCGTAGACCCTCAGGTAGTTTTCTCTCCAAAGGAGCTGGCTGAACTGAGCTTCTCGAACGTGGAACTGCTGTCTGAACACCTCTCCACCGGATCCTCTGACTCCTCTGCAAGTGTGTATTCGGACATGTCTTCAGTGTCAAAAAGGAAGAGATGTTCCCCTCAATTACAGGAGCCTCTTAAAAAGAGACACAAGAAATCTCATAAGGGCGAAATGCCCACATACCGACCGAGGGGGCTGGACTCAAAACATCCTTCTGGCTGCAGTCCCTCCATCGGGCAACAGTCGCAAAAGGCATGAGGGGCTCGCAAAGAAGCATCCCACCTCCTGGAGAAGGAGGGCTGGCATCCCAAGCTATGTTGCAGATATCAGAGATTCTGTCATAGTTCTTCTCTTTTCTCTCAAGAGCAGCAAGGGGGCCATCCATTGAGCCTTTCCTTGGAAGATCTCTCTGGTGGAGGAGTTTCCTCCTCTGCTTCAGGAGGAGCATAGACCGCCAGAGGGGCCATCGAGCCCCCGCCAGCAATTCTCCCCGCAATCTGACATGGGACCAGAGGACTCGCCTCCGACTTCGCCGGGGTCAAGGTAATTCTATTGGACCTGCCCGAGGGTCCACTAGAACCATCCTCGCTTCCGGAAGACCTCTTGTATTCCAAATTTGTCGAAGATGGGTGCTTGTTTCAGTATTGAGACTAAGAAGGTTCCAGATCCAAGAGCAGGTTTTGGGCAGCCTAAAGATCTTTGAGGTCCTAGCTGAACCTGCGGCCTTACCCTCCCTCGCTGTCCTGGACTCTGTGATGGTGAAGAACTGGGAGTCCCCTTTCTCTGGCCCGCCAACATATCCAGAAAGGCTGACCAAGTTCAGGATGAGGCAATCCCTGACCTACAGTATGGTGCAGCTGCCACACCCTTCTGTGGTAGTAGTCTGCCATGAAATGTTCTAAGAAGTCACGCCTTCATCAAATACCCTGCAGGGTAGGGACAAGCAGGTATTTGGATGACTTTGGGAAGAGAGCCTTCCAAATGAGTATGCTGAATGCAAAGATCCAACAGCATCGGTTTTACATTACCCACTAAGTCTACAAGTGTCTGCAGTCCCTCAAGCCCCGCAACTACCTCAGCGGTCATAGCTCTTCTGCAGCCTTTTCTCGACCTGGAAGTGGGTTTATCTACTCTGTACGATATACAAGGCTTTTGAGACATCAACCATACGTCGGTGGTGGCAATTGTGGCCCGTAGAATAACCTGGTTAAGAGCCAGTGCCATCAGGAAGGATATGCATGAGAAATTGGCAAACCTCCCGTGTACAGGTGACAATCTATTTGGGGACAAACTATGGAAGAGCAGAATGTGGCGGTACTGTCCCTAGCATCACCAATAGAGCAACAACCCTCGGCCAGGAGGTATTATCAAAGCTACAGGAAGGGCTATTACCAAAAGAGCCCTTTCAGGCCATATCTGCCTTACCACCCGCTGACCTACCAGCAAAGTAGACAGTAGCTGCAGCAATCTCAGTCCAGGGTTTGGTCAAGGAGCCAGCGCCAACAGTGGCAGCTGTAAAAACAACACCCCCATACCTCAACAGGGTTTTTGAAGGTAACCGGGCCACCTCTACTGCCTTTAGTAGGAGGCAGAATATCACAGTTTTATAACACTTGGGAAGCGGTTACCTCGGATCATTGGGTGTTAAGTATCATCCATGAGGGATGCAGGCTGAACTTCAGAGCAAGCCCCTCCCCATCAGGTCCGCATGCATAAGCATCTGCTTCAAGAGGAAGTAAACAGCCTCCTTCGACAATGGGCAGTTCAATGGGTGCGTCTACACCAGCGAAACACAGGGTTTTACTCCCAATATTTCCTCATTCCAAAGAAATCGGGGCCGGGGGGGGGGGGGTGTCTCCAGCCAATTTTAGACCTGCGGGCCTTCAACAAGTTCATTTGGAAGGGAAAGTTCAAAATGACATCCCTCAAGTCAGTCCTACCCTTCTTACAACCCAATGATTGGATGTGTTTGTTTGGATCTCAAGGATGTTTACTTCCACATCCCAATGCATCATTCTTTATGGCGCTACCTATATTTTCAAGTCACTGTTTGCCAGTACAGAGTACTCCCCGTTGGGCTATCGTCTGCACCGAGGATCTTCACAAAGTGTGTAGCGTAGGCCCACTTGTGATGGAAAGGAATCCAGTTATTCCCATACCTGGACTAATGGCTTCTGGTTGCAGCAAAGCCAGCCACACTCCTGTCGCACCTGGAAGTCACAATACGTTGCTTGGAAGGGCAGGGTTTCGTCATCAACTATGAGAATTCCAGCCTCCAACCAATATGATCTCTTCAGTTTATTGGGGCCTGGATAAATGCTGTCGTGGGGCAAGTGTTCTTACCAGACAACAGGGGCCAAACTCTTCGCAGCTTAGCGTCACAACTGAAGGACTGTGCACACCCCTCGGCGCACCAGATCCTAACTCTTCTTGGTCACGAAGCAGCAGCAATATGTGGTTCTGCCTACCCGTCTGCACGTGCGCTGTTTTCAGTGGGGCCTGAAGGCCCAATGGACTCTGTTCTCGTAACCCTTGTCCACAAGGATAAATATAACCAGGACTATGTGAAGGGACATTGTGTGGTAGTTGTGTCCAGCAGTTCTCACCATAGGAGCCCTGTTCCGCACCCCGATGCACAAGTTGGTTCTAACTATGGATGCATCAACCAAGGGATGGGGGGCCTATCTGGGGCATGTCAAGATGCAGGGGTTGTGGACACCATCGGAGAGATTGCAACAAATAAACCTGTTGGAGCTCAGACCGATAAAGACCTCCTGTGCAAAAAGAACATCATGGTCCACACGGACAACCAGGTGGCCAAGTTCTACAGAAACAAGGAAGGCGGGTCCAGTTCCTGGATCCTGTGCTAAGAGATGACTCCGATTATGGAGTGGGCGGAGGAGCATTCCATCCTCCTCCAGGTGACCTATCTCCTGGGCGTGGCAAACACCAAGGCTGACAAACTAAGCAGGATTTTTCATCTGCACGAATGGGCTCTGAACCAGCAAGTGTCGGATGAGTCTTTGTGTGTGGGGGGTCTCCATGCATGGACTTCTTCGCAATGATAGGCAACAGAAAGGTACTGTCATTTTGCTTGGTCTACCCCAGCCAGGAGCAGTTTGCACAGGACGCGTTCCTCATCCCGTGGTCAGGAGGGTCTCTTCTGTGCTTACCATCTGATACTGCTGATCTCCAAAGCAATCCAGAAATGCATTGTGAACATCGCAGGCCTCATCCTTATTGCTCCAGCTTGGCCCAGACAACCTTGGTACACCTATTTAGTTCAGCTGTCCATTGTCCCGCCTATCTCCCTGGGCAACAGTGTTGATCTCCTGACTCAGGAAGGAGGTACCCTTCTTCACCCCATGCACTCCTCGCTGCATCTCACTGCGTGGAGGTTGAAAGGCGAGTATTAAACCACCTGCACATAACCGAGGTACAGGATGTCTTAGTTTCTCCTAGTGGAAGTCTTCCTCGATGAGATTATCAGGACAAGTGGCACAGTTACTTGTCTTGGTGCCAACGCAGGGATATAGACCCATTCTCTTGCTCCCCTGAATCATTGCTGAAGTATTTGTATACCCTGAACCAGTCAGGGCTGGTGATGGCATCAGTATGTGTGTCCATGTAAGTGCTATCACAGTGTGTTATCATCCTTGCAATGGGCTTCTGGTGTCTAACCATCCTCTGGTTTCCTATGAAGGGGATCTTACGATTGCGACCACCAGTATCCAAACTTCCTGTTCTGTGGGACCTCAACCTGATTTTGGAACAGCTCACGCTTCCCCAACCCCTTTGAATCATTGAACAACTAGCCACATGAAATATCTGACATGGAAAGTGCTCTTCCTGATTGCAGAGACTTCAGCGATGAGGGTCAGCAAGCTACAGCTAAAGGTTCACTATTCCCCATATTTACAGTTTTACCATGTCAAGGTTGCCTTGCGAACCCATCCCTCTTCCTTACCTAGAGTTAGAGCTTTCCATTTGAATCAGACTATCACATTGCCAAACGTTCTTCCCAAAGCCACATAACAATGAGAGGGAACGAGTTCTTCATACTTTGGACTGTAGAAGAGCCTTAGAGCACTATAAACAATGAACTCATGCAGAGAATAGGACTTCTCAACTTTTTGTGTCCTTCAACCCAAATGCACCAGGTCTACTGGTGACCAAGAGTACTCTGGGGATAAAGGGGATGGAACAGCTCCCCTATGAAGAAAGGCTGAAGAGGTTAGGGCTGTTCAGCTTGGAGAAGAGACAGCTGAGGGGGGGATATGATGGAGATCTTTAAGATCATGAGAGGTCTTGAACGAGTAGATGTGACTCGGTTATTTTCACTTTCGAATAATAGAAGGACTAGGGGGCATTCCATGAAGTTAGCAAGTAGCACATTTAAGACTAATCGGAGAAAATTCTTTTTCACTCAACGCACAATAAAGCTCTGGAATTTGTTGCCAGAGGATGTGGTTAGTGCAGTTAGTGTAGCTGAGTTCAAAAAAGGTTTGGATAAGTTCTTGGAGGAGAAGTCCATTAATGGCTATTAATCAATTTTACTTAGGGAATAGCCACTGCTATTAATCACATCAGTGCATCAGTAGCATGGGATCTTCTTAGTGTTTGGGTAATTGCCAGGTTCTTGTGGCCTGCTTTTGGCCTCTGTTGGAAACAGGATGCTGGGCTTGATGGACCCTTGGTCTGACCCAGCATGGCAATTTCTTATGTTCTTATGATAGTCTCCAGTTGCTCCCATGTCTCAACACATCAGTTCTCTAGCTGCTGGGTCGGGTGATCAGGATCGTGTCAGATGCCTTTTTGCTTCACTGGGGCACCGAGCTGCTATACGCTTACCCTCCCCTTCCGCTCATCTCAAAGACACTCCAACAGGTCCGGGGTACCATGATCCTAATCGCACCTTTTTGGCCTCGTCAGGTCTTGTTCTCACTTCTACGGGAGCTGGCCTTGCACCCCCCCGATCCGGTTGGTGACTGCTCCAGACCTAATCTCTCAGAACCAGGACAGGCTCTACCACCCCAACCTCCAAGCCCTGTCCCTCACGGCTTGGATGTTGACCGGGTGTCTTTCCAAGCTCTGGGCCTTTTGGAGGGTGTATCGTGCATCCTGTTAGAGTCCAGAAAACTCTCCACGAGGAGATCCTATAACTTCAAGTGGAAGCATTTTTCAGCTTGGTGTGTGGGACATGGTCTGGATCCCTTCTCTTGTTCCCCACTGAAGCTTTTGGAGTACCTGTTGCACCTCTCCGAGTCTGGTCTACAGACCATGTTGGTCATCAGGGCAGGGATGGTGCTTCCATTTCCACACATCCCCTTGTGGGGCGGTTCATGAAGGGCTTGTTACAACTTAATCCCCCCATGTGGCCGCCAGCAGTTTCCTGGGACCTCAGCGGCATCCTATCTCAGCTCATGGAGACTCCATTTGAGCCTTTGCGGTCCTGCGACCTGAAGTACCTATCCTGGCAGGCCATCTTCTTGGTTGCGGTTGCTTCAGCGTGCAGGGTGAGTAAGCTGCAAGCTTTGGTGTCGTACCCTCCTTTTACAAAATTCAGTCATAAGGTGGTTCTGCGTACGCACCCGAAGTTCCTTTCTAAGGTGGTTACGGAGTTCCATCTCAATCAGTCTATTATGTTGCTTTCCTTTTTTCCAAGACCACGCGTTCACCAGGGTGCACGGGCTCTGCACACTCTGGATTGTAAAAGGGCTCTGGTCTTTTACTTGGAATGGATGGCACCTCACTGCCTATCAACTCAGCTGTTTGTCTCCTTCAATAAAAACAGATTGGGGGTTGCTGTCTAAGCAGACATTATCCCATTTGCTTGTGGACATACAGCTTGAAGGTCACATCAAGGCTCATTCTGTGCAAGCCATGTCAATCTCAGTGGCTTACTTGCGTGCAGTCCCCATTCATGAGATTTGTAGAGCAGCGACCTGGAGTTCTCTCCACACATTCCCCTTGTTTTATTGCCTGGATAAGGATGGCTGGCAGGACAGTTGTTTCGGACAGTCCGTTCTCTGTAATCTCTTCAGCCATGAAAACCCAACTCTCCTTCTGTGGGCCCTATCCTTGGGTACAGGTCTGCTCCTCTGGTTGGTGCAGCACTAGTTGTTGTGCATGTTGGCACCTGTTCTCTGCTACACATGTTGGGAGCGGCCTGGAGTTACATAATCACCCATGGGTGAGGACCTCCATCCTGCTTGTTCTTGGAGAAAAGCAGAGTTGCTTACCTGTGACAGGTGTTCTCCAAGGACAGCAGGATGTTAGTCCTCACAAAACCCGCCTACCACTCCGCAGAGTTGGGTTTCTCGCGGTTTGTTTTATTTTTTCACGAACTCTATTATAAGACTGAAGAGGGACCCCACATGGGCGCGAGGTTAGCAGCATGCTGGGCATGCTCAGTGTGACAGTCCAAGTTTCCCGTGCCGGGCTGCATTGGATGATGTCACCCATATGTGAGGACTAACATCCTGCTGTCCTTGGAGAACACCTGTTAACAGGTAAGCAGTTCTGCTTTTCTGTAGATAGCAGGATGAATTAGCTGTGCTGACCCATTCACCTCCCTGGACAGTCTTTGACTTCTTCGCTTTGCTAGATGAGCTAGAATATGGACTGAGGGAAGCTGGCATTGTGTGGGAAAGGATGCGCAGTTGCACAGAGCCAAAGCTCTGTGATCTTTGAGAAGCTCTGCCCAGAGGATGTCCCAGACAGCACGGCTAATTCATCCTGCTATCTACAGTAAGCAAACTTAAATAAAAAATATTTTGTTGTCACTATTTAGCTGGAACCATATACATGCTGGTGGTTATTATATAGAAAGACTGTTAATTATTCATTACTAAACTAAGACTTACCATTCATGGCACCTAATTTATACAATTGGATATATGTTATGGTTTAGGCGATGCCATTTTGTTTGGTTGGCATGAGAGGCTTACCAAGGTGTGCTGTGCACTTCTGTCTCTCCCAATTAAAATGAGGTGCTCTCTTATGCTGTAAGAGCACTTGATACTTTCACTTGTAGATTTTTGAAGCACCCATGGGTTTTCACATTTTTTGATTATTTACGGTCTTAGGAGTGGGGAGAGGAAAGATTTTATTTAAAAAAAACAAAACAAAAAAAACCCCATTTCTCTCATTCAATGCTGTGGCCAATCTCCCTTTTACTTCTGTGGCGATATGCTGCAGAGTATGAGAGAGACTGATTGTCTTCTCCCATGCCTGTAAACCTGCATCTAACGTCATGCCTAGCTAGGTTGTGAAACCTACCCCACATGGAGATGAGGTGTGAGGTGTTGTGCAGGCTGCAAAGTTGAACTGCTTTTTTAGTATTGCTTGTTAGTTTGGAGTGACTGCTCTTCACAGCAGATTCAGAAATACCACCTGTGGAACCCTGGCTGGTAGAGGACTTTAATCTGCGGGCATGCCTGCAGACAGATGACCGCATTGCAGATGTTAGGAAGAAACTCTGTGACAGGGGAAGAAAAAGTATGTGTGAAAGAAATCAGATGATGGGTTTTTAGACCTTTCTATACAGTCTTGAAGTGAGAGAGTTCCTGCAACCTTTTGTCTGTCAAAGCAAAGGTTTCATAACTTTGGAAATCTGATCCCAGTATATGAAGTGTGTGTTTGCTTGGGAAATTTGTTTTCAAGAGAGTGCCACTGAAACCCATGCCTAGACTTAGGCCCTGCAGTGGGTGATTTAGCATCACTGGTTACTTCTGTTTTCCTGGTGCTGAAAGTGGTAGGGCCCATGGTGCAAGATGCCTTCCAGAGAGCTTCACACTTTCTTCAAGCAGGTAAAGGTTAAGTGATTTGTCCAAGGTCACAGACTGGTGGTAGGATTAGAGGGTTTGTGTTTTATATGCTGCTTACTGAACCCATGAAAGGTTTGTGGGTTTTTTTTTAAAGTATTTTTTAATTTAGGGTTTGGATTTCTTGTTGTATTTTTATAATATCCACAAGAACGGAGGGCAGTCAGAATTCTCAGGTCCACAAAATATTCAGATTTGCAGAAGTTCAAGTTTTAATCAAGGCTTTGGATGGCACTGCAGTTTGTCGAAAGACTGTTCTGTGTCGGAGGGTCGTGTAACAATCCTATGTTTAACATGCAGAGCCATCTATAGCTTTGATTGAACTTGGACTTCTGCAAATTTGAATATTTTGTGGACTTCCGAATTCTCGACTGCCCTCCTTTCTTGTGGATATTCCTTTGTGGGTTGGCCTTCTGCTTACTTGGGCTATTTTTTGTAATAGCCATATTCTTTGTCATGTCTCAAACAAAGATCCTCCTTGAATAAGACCATTGTATTAGCTAGTGAAGTATTTCAAAGAGTTAAAAGTATTTTGAGTTGACGGCCTTAAGATTAAGATTTCTATATTTGGTTTCCAAATGACTTAAGTTATATGTTTAGCACTGAATAGCAACAAGCAGCCTTTCCACATTTGGGATGTGCGCTGGGGACATGGTGCAGTCTCTCATCGCTTCCAGAAGCATTTACTTCCATGAACTGCTTAGTACTGCAAGGTTTTCATGCACAGGAGGTGGCCTCTTTCAATGGAATGAGGGATTGTGGGATGAGAGTGAAAGGGGATAGAGGCAGGAGTAATCTAAGGAAATATTTCTTTACAGAGAGGGTGCTGGATGCATGTATGTGAGATGGTGGAGACAAGGACAGTATCTGAATTCAAGAAAGCACATTATAAACCCAGTGAAGCTCCGAGTGACAGGATCTTAAAGCTTAATAGTTGGTGTGGATGGGCAGACTAGATTTCAATTGTTTAGGCATTTTTGGTTACTATGAGGAAGGAAAAAATGAACTTTGATTTATCTATATGGTATCAAGTAAATCACTCCCAAGTTTGTCAAAAGCTTATCAAGAAGGCATTCACCAAAAGTCTGTTTCATTCCCAGAAGGAGAGAAAATCCTTAGTGGATCAGGCCCTTTGAGTTACACTAATTCAGCCCTAAATTGGCAGTGAAAAAAAAACCCCAAAACATATATTGGAAAACATTTGTTTTTAAGGATATGCCTTTTCATTTTTAAAATGGGAGACTGGCCAGTTCATAGGACCATAATTAGCATGGGGAGGGTGAAGAGCTAGTCTCTCGCTCTCTCTGTCTCGCTTTTTTTCTTTTTTTTTTAAATAACAAGTTGAATTAGCAAACGTTTGAAACTTAAAAGCAGAAGCACTAATTGTCGAGGCTTCAGTTCTTGACTATTGGTGCTACTGCTCACAAGTTTCCAAGTTATGGTACTTTAACCCTTTCTTGTATCTGTTACCATGTGTCCAATATATGCACATGTACTTTACTGTAAAAAAAACAAACCAGAAAACAAAACAAAAACTTTAAAACATAAAGTTGTCCTCCAGGGAGTCAATAACTTTGTTGTGGTTTTTTTTTTTTCTGTTTAAAGAAACCAAGTGATGAGGAAGAAGTTGATCTTGTTTTTTAAAAGAAGAAATCATGCAAGAAAACAGAGGGTGAGTATCCCAGAGTGTGCTCACAGGCCACCTGGCCCCAAACGTGTGCTGCCTTGTGGCATCAGGATGTGCTCACAGGCTTTTGCCTTCAGTATGTTAGAACATAAGGTATGGCTAATAAGAAGTGGAGGTGATGAGCGGTATACAGTTAGGTAAACACCATAGAAGAGGGTATAGCGCTATAAAGGTTCATGGATCCAATTTTTAAAGGATTCAACAAATCAAACTTGAGAAATTGATGAGATCAACACATCCTTCATTTATTAATTAAATAATATTCATGCAGAGAGGTCTTTAGGTTCCCCTACTCGGACCGTGTTTCGCCACAAGGGCTGTGTCGGGAGGGACAAAGCCGAATAGTAGAACTAGAAATAAATAATTAAAACAATGCTCTAATAAGGAACCATAATAATAACAAAGACACCAACAGTACAAATGAATAATTGACAACATGTAAATATGGTTGAACGGTGGGTAACATGAAAAATGGATGACTAACATAATAAGTAAATAATAAAGAATAAACACAACAAAACCAATAGGAAATTATATGGTAAATCATAAAAATTAAACATGTGAATGAGAATCTAGAGGAGGAGATAAAAAAGAAAAAAGAGGGGGGGAAGGGAGGGGGAAGTGAGGGGAGGGTAAGGGAAAGAAGGAGAAACAGGTGAGAGCATAGCAGAAAGAATCAAAGAAGAGCAAACGACAAACAAAAGAACAGAGAATTAATACTGGTGAAATGTGTGACCTGACAAAGCGGGATATGTTGAATGTTGAGCGTCAGAAATCAGTGTAGAGCCCTATGGAGGGGATCCAGAGCAACTGAAAACAAAAAATAATGAAAAATAATAGCATGTAGAAACAATAAAACCTTACTGAAAAGGGAGTGATGGATAGACATGAAAGGTGAAATGGTTACCTTGTAAATATAAGCAGCAGCGTCTCCTTAAGGAAGGGTTTCAACCGAAACGTTCAAATTTTAACCTGAGTGAAAGGGATAAAGGAAGTACTGAAACTACTGAAGCAGAGCAGAGCGGGGCTAATCAAAACGTTTCAACCGAAGCGTTCAAGGTTTAGCCTGAGTAAAAAGGATAAAAGGAATTACTGAAACTACTGAAGCAGAGCAGGGCTAATCAAAACGAAACCAAGGAAAAGTGAAAATGAAACTTAAGACAAATCAAAACAAACGGACTCACCGATTCGACGAAAAAGTATGGCGGCTCCGCAGGGCTGCTGCCACATAGGAATATCGCTGATTAAAAAGGGGGGAGAGGGCTTAGGTTCCCGCGAGAAACAGCAAAAAAACCTCACGAAAATTTGGCAAATACAGGCTAATCCGGTGTGATAGTGAACCAACTGAGAGAGTAAAGAAAGCACTCAACTATGAGAAGCGGCAATATTTAGGAGCAGGTGAATTAAAGAGAAGGCAAAGATGAAAAAGTTGACAAAATTGAAAAAATCAAAGATGGTGAAAAGGTCAAATGGTCAAATATCAATGGAATTTAAGAAGTGGGGGGAAGAAGGGGCGAGGGGAGAGGGAGGAAGAAACAGGACAGGGGGTAGGAAAGGGGGGGGGAGGGGGATTTGTTGAATCCTTTAAAAATTGGATCCATGAACCTTTATAGCGCTATACCCTCTTCTATGGTGAGAATATAAGGTATGCCATACTGGGTCAGACCAAAGGTCCATCAAGCCCAGCATCCTGCTTCCAACAGTGGCCAAACCTGGCAAGTACCCAAACATTAAATGAATAGATTCCAAATTACTAATCCTTATTGATTAATAACTATTCCTGTTCATACCCCAGATCAGTCTAGACAAGTGGGGTTTATGCATCCCTACCAGCAGATGGAGGCAGAGAGCAAAACTGAGGCACTGTTGCATAACTGAGAGTGCCACCTGCAGTCCCTCAGTATTTCTCTGCCTCCAGCAGATGGTAAAGGCGCAAACCTGCAGTCTGTTAGAAAAATTAAAAAGTAAACTTAGATTACTGTAGTGAAGTTTGAAGAAAAGAAGACCGGAGCTCCCAGAGGTGTTAGCCACCTTCGTGGGCCATCCCTCTGGTCGAGCAGGGCGAGGGAGGGATTGGATATCCCCAGCCAGGCTCGACCTTGATTCCAGGGGGAGGGAAAGCCAGGGGTCCTGGTTCTCTTGCTCCCCCCTGAGGACCTTCCTCCTAAATTGGCCTGCTGCAGCTTCCTGGAGCCCCAGAAGCAGGAGAATATCCTTTTCTGTTTATCCTCTTTGGGGATGGGGGAGCCTGGGTGACTGTCTGGGCCTTCGGTGTCTCTGTTCTTTCCCTTCCTGCGGCTGTGTTGGCCCTGCATCAGGGTAGGAAAGGCTCGCGTGGTTCATGCTGTCCATTTTGCACCTGGAGCCTGGACAGCAGCGCGGCTGCAGTGTTTTGTTTTGTTTTTCTTCTGCTCTCCGGTTTATTTTTAGCTGCGAGCCGCACGCGCCATGCCGACACCTGCTGAGCATGGGGCCTGCCGGGGGGGGGGGGGGGCGCGCTGCTCTTGCCTCATCGTGGCCCTTCTTTGCCTGGCCCTGTATGTCTGGAGGGGTGGGAACCTCCACACAGGTAACAAGCAGCAGATCATGCACTCATGCTTCAGGCCCCGGGCAGGAGGCCCCACAGGGGGCGAGGAGTCTGCAACCATTTTAGCTCCACGTGGCAGGAGCCCTACCTTGAATGGGGGAAGGCAGGGACTCCCCTCCCCTGCTTTCTCCTGTGCTGCAGGTGTCAAGGAGGGGTGATGAGGTGCTGGTGGGCACAGAAAGGAGTTTCGTGCCCGTGGAGCAGGTGGACTGCTGTGGTTTTTCCATGGATTCTATTTTCCTTATGCATTAGGCCTATCTTGCCAGGCAGGAGCTGGCAGCTAAGGGTCCAGCTTCTCTGCTGGCCCGAGGCAGGCTTAAGAAGCTTTGGGCTGAGGCCCCTCCGAAGAAAGGAGGCTTTTTTTGCCTATTGGGTTTGGATTGTGCTTTGGGGGATGATGTTTCCTCAGAAGATTCGGAGAGCGCTGATCCAATGAGTGATGATCCGCAGGATCTGCCCATGGACCAGGCCGCTATTCAAGGCGCAGACCTGGGGGCTGGACTGCTGGGGGACCTGGATGTGGACGAAGTTCTTCTGGCAGAAGGGGATGACACTAGATGGTCAGGTTATTTTGCAAGGACGAATTGTGACCCCCTCAGGTTCTGAAAGAACTGGGGATTAAGGTGACTCAAGAAGACTCTGATACAGCGGGGGTAAACCCAGTGTTGGAGGGACTGCGTGGACCGCCAAGGACATTCCCCTTGCCGAACATAAGAAATTGCCATGCTGGGTCAGACCAAGTGTCCATCAAGCCCAGCATCCTGTTTTCAACAGAGGCCGAACCTGGCAATTACCCAAATACTAAGAAGATCCTATGCTACTGATGCAATTAATAGCAGTGGCTATTCCCTAAATAAACTTGATTAATAGCAGTTAATGGACTTCTCCTCCAAGAACTTATCCAAACCTTTTTTGAACCCAGCTACACTAACTGCACTAACCACAAGCAGATATAGAAGTTGATTGACTGGGTGTGGGATTCTCCGGAGGCTGGATTGAGGATGGCCAGATTGTACCACCTGCCCGAGAACATCATGGAGTGGTGGAAATTGCCAAAGGTGGACACAGCGGTGTTAGCGGTGACCAAGAAGATGAACATTCCGGTGGCAGGGTCGGCAGCTTTAAAGGATGTTCAAGATCAGAAGCTGGAGATCTTTTTGAAAAGGCTGTTTGAGGTCTCAGCTCTGAGCCTTAAGGCTGCAGTCTGCGCTAGCCTTATGCAGAGGGCTTGTCTGAACTGGGTGCAGAAGGAAGAGGAAACGACTGGAGCTGCCCCTATGGCGGATCAGGATGTTCACTTGGAAACGGGCATGGCTTATATGGTGGATGCCCTCTATGATATCCTCCACACTTCGTCTTGGAATATCGTCTCCACAGTAGCTGCAAGAATGTTTCTGTGGCTGTGCAATTGGTCAGCAGATGTTTGGTCAAATGCGCAGCTAGCTAATCTCCCTTTTAAGGGTCAGTTATTGTTTGGCGAAGACCTGGAGAAGCTAATGAAGCATCTGGCAGACTCTAAGGAAAATAGGTTGCCAGAGGATAAGAAGGGCACTATGAAGACCTATGCGCCGCGGTCTTGCTTCCTTGAGATGAGATTTCATGCCAGCAGAAATTTGTCCGGTTCTTCGCAAAAGCAAGCATCAGGATGGCAGCAATCCTTTTGGGGGACCCGCAGGCCAGCCAGAGAGGGCTCCGGACAAGGGTCGGAGCTGTCAAGTCCGCCCAATGAAGGCAGACTGGTCCACTCCTCCCTTGTGGCAGTCAGAGGAAGATTATCCCGTTTCTACGAGGAGTGGACCAGAATTATTTTGGATCAGTGGATGCTGGAAGTAATACGAGACGACTACGCATTAGAATTTTCTTGGCCCCTCAAGGATGCCTTTGTGGTATCCTGTTGTGCCTCGCCTGTCAGGTGGGCGGTGGTTCGGGACACTTGCAGTTGCAGCGATTGGAAGCCATTCTTCCGGTACTGCAAGGGGAACACGGTCAGGGAAGGTATTCCGTGTACTATGTGATTCCCAAGAAGGAGGGCTCGTTTTGTCCCATCCTGTATCTGCAAAATGCCAATGCGGCATTGTGGGTCCCACGTTTTCGAATGAAATATTGTGGACAGTGATTGCGGTGGTACGCAAGGGAGAGTTCCTGGCCTCTCTCTTGATTTGATGGAGGCATTACTCCACATTCCTATCAGTCTGGATCATCAGAGGTTCCTGTGCTTCGCTGTATAGGAGAGCATTTTCAGTTTCGAGCTTTGCCTTTCAGGCTGGCTACAGCACCGAGGACGTTTACAAAGGTGATGGTAGTAATGGTAGTAATGGTAGTAACCTTTTCGACCCGGCGACAGACAGGAGAGTGGGCCTGCGCGATCGGCGCCGAGGACCCACCGGGGTAAGGCCTTGCTTTTTGCACTCCTACCCCGAACGGGTCCCCTTCGCCGACCACGAGGCTTAACCGGCCTGCTTACCTGACCGCAATCCGATCGTCGTCCTCGTCCGCTCCGGGCCGCTCGCCCCGCCCCCACTGACGGACAGCCAACCGAAGACGCACCAGCGACAGCCGGCCTATCAAGGCAGCCCGCGCTGGGATTTAAAGGACCCGCGCAGCAGCAAGCCTTCCTTTCGACCCGGCGACAGACAGGAGAGTGGGCCTGCGCGATCGGCGCCGAGGACCCACCGGGGTAAGGCCTTGCTTTTTGCACTCCTACCCCGAACGGGTCCCCTTCGCCGACCACGAGGCTTAACCGGCCTGCTTACCTGACCGCAATCCGATCGTCGTCCTCGTCCGCTCCGGGCCGCTCGCCCCGCCCCCACCGATGGACAGCCAACCGAAGACGCACCAGCGACAGCCGGCCTATCAAGGCAGCCCGCGCTGGGATTTAAAAGACCCTCAGGTTCAGGCGTCACGCGCCGAAGGAGCGCGACAAAGGGGCCTGCCCCTTTGAGCGCCCCTTCGAGCGGCCCTCTCGAACGGCACCATAAATCTGACCTCACTCCTCATACCCCAAATTTGCAGTCTACCTCCCGCCCACCAACTCGGTGAGAACTAGCCTTTGGTCATCCTCCCAAATCGCTGCCCAGACAAAAACAAAGGGTCAAAGAAGGAAGTGACCCTCCTGTTGGGGTAAGAGCCCTCCTTTTCTAGGCTATATCCCCCAACGTCATGAACTTGCCACCTGTTCCTTCACAGATGTCTGTGCCCTCAACTATTGAAATGTTTGCCTATTAATGTGCTCCTCTCACTGTGCTCAAAAAGTGAAGTGTTTTGCCTATTATTGTGCTCCTCTCACTGTACTCAAAATTGAAGTTCTTACCTATTATTGTGCTTCTCTCCATCACCACAACTCAGCTGCACTAATCACCCAATTATCCCTCATTATCCTTTCTTTTTCTTGTTTCCTTCTTTCCTTTCTCATACCTCCTCCCAACACCCCATCCTACAAAATGCATCAGCACCAGATCTCCATCCTCAACTATAACAAACGCAGACCCATCATCCCCCTATACCCATGACACCACTCTCATATAAAAACTATTCTCCCTTCCATGATCGCCCCCCCTCTTACCCAAATTATTGGTCTTACTGCACTATCTCTTGTCCTCCTCAATGTCCAATCTCTAAACAAAAAGATACCCCTTCTCTGCAACCTACTCTCCGACCAAGACCCAGATATTTGTGCCTTAACAGAGACCTGGCTAAAGGATACCGACTCTGTCCTCCTTAATCAGCTTCCTTCCGAAACATATGATACTTTCTCCATCCCCAGGCCAAAAAAGAAAGGAGGAGGTTTACTCTTAATCATAAAGAAAAAGTTCAACATGATTCTCCACTCTACTCCGCCCCCTCCAAAAATTGAAATAGGCCTTTTCAAATCCCCCTCTTTACAATTATGTCTCATATACGCCCCCCCAGGTACCCTACATAACAACCCCTCAACCCTTATAGAATACATTGCAACGAATATCTCCATTGACATTCCAGCCATCATACTTGGAGATTTCAACTTGCATGTTGATAGTTCCCCTCGCACCCCTTCTTGTGACGCTTTTCTTGATTCACTAAATGCTTTAGGATATAAGCAATCTATCCATTTTCCTACTCACAAGGCGGGCCATACCCTCGACCTTCTATTCACCAATGCCCTCATACAAACTGATCACCCTTCCCACACACCCATCCCCTGGTCAGATCATCACCTCATTGAAACCTCTCTTTCCATTAAGACACCCACCTGCCATGACAACACAAACATAACCATTCACTCAGAAAAAATTGCACAAGAGACTACCTTATATCGGCTCTCGCCAACAAACTTGACCACCTAGAGCTCACCAATGCAGACACAGCGCTTACCTCATGGTTTGACATCACCAACAGTATAGCCAACACCACCTGTCCCCTACAATCCAAACTTGTCTGCCCACAAAACAACAAGAGTAAGAAACCATGGTATTCCCAAGAGTTAAAAAATCTCAAACAACTCCTTCGGAAATCTGAAAAGATCTGGCGCAAGGATCCCTCACAAACGCACCTGGCACAATTTAAATCCTCCCTAAATCTCTATAGTGACAAACTTAACAAGACAAAGCGAGACTTCTATGCCAACAAAATTCATCAATTCCAATACAACCCTAAAGTATTATACGATTACGTGAATTCTCTCACTAAAACAGCTACCCCTCACATCCCTGATGTAGTAGCCAAATCCAAATGTGAAGAACTTGCCACATTCTTCCAAACCAAAGTGGATAATTTGCTATCCAAGTTCTCTTCCTCTGCCAATCCTACCAACCACTTCGAATCTGACATCAATCAAACAAAAACCAGTAATTACACCAATGCCCTCTCCTCACTAGACTGCACTTCATCATTAGAAATAGAAACCTTTATCAAGAAAGCCAAACCTTCCACCCACCCATCTGACACTATACCCACTAAACATCTTCTTACAATACCCAACATCATTGCCAAACCTTTAACAAAAATCATCAACTTATCCATTAGCTCTGGACAGGTGCCGCTCCCCCTGAAGCAGGCAATAGTCAAACCTATTCTAAAGAAGCCCAAACTTGACCCTTCTGATCCAGCTAATTATCGCCCCATATCCAATCTTCCATTCATCTCTAAACTGCTTGAAAAAACTGTCAACAAGCAACTCACAGAATACCTTGAAGAAAATCATATCCTGGCCTCCGCACAATACGGTTTTCGAAAATCTCATAGCACTGAAACTCTTTTACTTTCCCTGACAGACCACATTATCAAAGGATTTGAGAAAGGGCAATCATACATTCTTGCCTTCCTTGACATCTCCTCCGCATTCGACACCGTTAGCCATCCCATTCTCCTACAGCGGCTAACTGAAATCGGTATTACAGGTGTTGCCCACAATTGGTTCAACTCCTACCTTAGTAATAGAGATTACAAAATCCAGCTAGGAAATCACGTATCCAAGGCCATCCCCCTCAACCGAGGTGTCCCTCAGGGATCCTCCCTATCCTCAACCCTATTCAATATTTACATTCTGCCCCTCTGTTACTTCCTCTCCAGTCTAAACCTCCCTCATTACATATATGCTGATGATGTTCAGCTGCTTATACCCATCACTGACTCCTTATCAAAAACCATGGATTTCTGGAATGAAACCCTCCATTCCATTAACAATCTCCTTTCCTCCATCCACCTTGCTCTTAATACCACTAAAACTGAAATTATGCTCATCTCACCCCAAAACCAACCGATCCTCCCCCCTTTTCCTCAGTTCCAATTTGCTCAACAAGTCCGTGATCTGGGTATCATTCTTGATGGTCACGTCACACTAAAGAAATTCATAAATAACATTCTAAAAGATGGCTTCTTTAAACTCCACACACTAAAAAAACTCAAACCCTTATTACATCCCCCCGATTTCCGTACAGTTCTCCAAACCACAATCTTCGCCAAAACCGACTACTGCAATTCCCTACTCCTCGGCCTACCTAACAATGCCATCCATCCCATTCAAATCTTACAAAACACCACAGCCCGGATCTTGACCAATTTACGTAGACATGACCATATTACACCTGTTCTAAAAGACCTACATTGGCTTCCAATAGCTTCCCACATACAATATAAGGCGCTCTCTCTCATCCACAAAGCCCTATACAATCCCGAAATGAACTGGTTCAATGAATCCTTCCGTCTTCACCAGTCTAATAAGCCCACCAGACTAGCACATCTCGCAACCATGCCTATCCCCTCTCCTAAACTCTATAAACTCACTTCCACAAGAGCCCGTGCACTATCGATAGCCGGGCCGACTCTCTGGAACAAAATGCCTGTTGAACTACGGCAAGAAGAATGCCTCAAATCTTTCAAGCGGAAGCTCAAGACCTGGCTCTTTGCAAAAGCATACACTTAATTTTTCACTATACCTCACCACTGTCCCCACTCTCCACACTCCTCCCCTGTTTCCCATTCTACCGCCCCTCTCTCCCCTCCCCTTTTCTCCGCCACCTTCTTTTCTTTCTCTCTGCCCCCCTCTTTCCTCGCTCTCCTCCCTTCTCTTCCCCTTCTTATTTCCTAGCCTGATTAAAATTAACCTCATAGTTTTCTTTCTTTTGTACATATGTATATAATTGCAAACTTTGTTTATAATTTTATTGCAAAACTTCCCATGTTATTGTTCCCCCCTCTCGTTAATGCATTGTTATCATGTTTTTACTGTTCAATGTAAAGCGCCATGCCGTGCGTTTGTTTTTGCGTTACAATGTGAACCGATATGATATCCTGGATGAATGTCGGTATATAAAAATTTTTTAAATAAATAAATAATCATGGCAACCCCTCAGGAGGGGATACTAGTCCATCCTTATCTCGACGATTGGCTCATACGGGTGAAGTCGGAGGTGGAGTGTCTCTCCTCCATTTGGCGAGTGATGGAGCGCCTGGAGGCCCTGGGCTAGGTGATAAACCAGGCGAAGAGTCAGCTGATCCCGTCCCAGTCCTTGGATTATCTGGGGGCGCGATTCGACACCTGGATAGGCAGGGTGTTTCTCACCCCAGAGAGGATCCTGAAGTTGCAGTCGCAAGTACTTTGATTGCGGGACCTACGGGTCCCCAAGGTCTGGGATTATTTTCAGGTTATAGGGTCCATGGTTTCTATGCTGGATCTGGTCCCATGGGCTTTTGCGCACCTGCATCCATTACAGAAAGCTCTCCTGTCCCGATGGAATCCGGTATCTGAGGAATTTCAGCTACCGTAACCGCTCCAGGAAGAAGCCAGGTCCAGTCTCTCGTGGTGGCAATTGCGGTCCAATTTGGAGAAGGGAGTGGATCTGGAGGTTCCGGACTGGGTGATAGTCACCATGGATGCCAGTCTCAGCGGTTGGGAAGTGGTGTGTCAGGGTTCAGCGGCCCAAGGGCAATGGTCCCCAGTGGAAGCGTCCTGGTCAATCAACCGTCGGAAACTTTGGCAGTTCAGAGAGCACTGTTCTTTCTCCCTCGGATTCAGACACAGGCAGTACATATGTTCTCGGACGGTGCAACAATGGTGGCCATATCAAACGACAGGGCAGAACAAAGAGTCACCTGGTGGCTCAAGAATTTCACAAGCTCTTTGCCTGGGCAGAAATTCATCTAATGGCTCTCACAGCCTCTCACATAGCAGGGGTAGACAATGTGCAGGCGGATTTTCTCAGTAGGCAGTGGCTGGTCACAGGAGAATGGGAATTGTCGGCAGAGGCCTTTTCCCTTCTTCGGCGCAAGCGGGGAGGACCCCAGTTCAACTTCATGGCAACAAAAAAGAATGCCAAGGTGACCAAGTTTTTCAGTCGCCGAAGGAAGTTCAGCTTCGCAGGGATCGACGCTGTAGTTCAGCCGTGGCCAGAGAGGCTTCTCTGTATGTCTTCCCTCTATGGCCACTTATAAGTCGAGTGCATTGAGCAACAACACAGGCGAGTGATCCTGGTAGCACCGGAGTGGCTGCATCCGTGGTTTGCGGAGCTGGTTCAGCAGGCGATAGACTGGCCCATTTGATTAAGCCACATGAAGGGTCTGCTGTGTCAGGGACCCATCTTGTTGGAACAGGCGGATTGCTTTTGTCTAGCGGCTTGGCTTTTGAAAGGCGACGTTTCCGCTTGAAGAGGTATTCCGAGCCGGTGATTTCTACTCTGCTTCAGGCTAGAAGGTCCTCCACTTCTTTATCTTATATAAGAGTTTGGAGAGTTTTTAAGGCCTGGTATGGGATCCATAATGCTGAGCCCTTACAGGCTAGTGTGGCCCAAGTCTTGGCATTCTTACAGGACAGCTTATCTAAAGGTTTGGCCTATAATTCGCTCAGAGTCCAGGTTGCAGGGAAGACCCTTAACTTCGCATCTGGATGTACTGCATTTTTTAAAGGGAGCAAAGTATTTGCGTCCTCCAGTTCGTAGACTTTGTCCGTCCTGGAATCTTATTTTGGTTCTGCGGGTACTATGTGGTCCTCCTTTTGAACCATTATGCAGAGCTTCACTGAAGGATCTTACTCTGAAGGCAGTTTTTCTGGTGGTGATTTGCTCGGTGAGATGGATTTCTGAGCTCCAAGCCTTATCGTGCAGGGAGCACTTTTTGCGAATTTCCGATGAGGGAGTCTCATTACGAGCGGTTCCTTCCTTTTTGCCCAAGTTTGTGTCTGCCTTTCATCTTAGCCAGACAGTTGAGTTGCCGGGATTTTCTCATCTGTCGTCCGATTCTCCCCATGTGAGGGAACTTCATCTTTTGGATGTGTGTCTCGTTCTGCTAAGTTATCTCAAGGTCACTAATGAATTTCGAACCTCTGAACCATCTTTTTGTGTTACGCAATGGACCAAAG
Source organism: Rhinatrema bivittatum (assembly GCF_901001135.1). Classification (NCBI taxonomy): domain Eukaryota; kingdom Metazoa; phylum Chordata; class Amphibia; order Gymnophiona; family Rhinatrematidae; genus Rhinatrema; species Rhinatrema bivittatum. Next base: position 169,594,466 of record NC_042622.1, on the reverse strand, counting down.
AAAGGTGGCAAGGGGTCTAAGAGTACAATTTCTCATTGGTTGAAGGAGACAATTGTTTTGGCCTATATTTGTAAAGGTCAGCCGATTCCTGATGGTTTGCGAGCGCATTCCACTAGGGCACAGGCAGCCTTCTGGGCGGAGTGTCAGTTGGTGTCGCCACAGGTGATTTGTCATGCAGCAACAACATGGTCCTTTTTGCACACTTTCACTAAACATTAATGTTTGGATGTCAGAGTCCCGGAGGAGGGCGCCTTTGGGGAAAGTGTGCTGCAAGCAGGTCTTTCAGGATCCCGCCCAGGGTAAAGGAGCTTGGGTACATCCCACTTGTCTGGACTGATCTGGGGCATGAACAGGAAAGGAAAATTGGTTCTTACCTGCTAATTTTCATTCCTGGAATACCACAGATCAGTCCAGGCTCCCGGCCCATTCTGATTTTGATTATATTTCGAAAGACCTCTCCTGATTCTGGCTGCTGCTGGTGATGTAGAGTTTAATTTTGTTTTGCAGAAGATAATTGTATATAGTTCTCATTTTGTTTGAGATTCAAGGGTCAGCTTCGTTGAGCAGTTCCATCTTATTACCCAGATGTTTTTAGGGGAGAAGATTCTGGTGTTTTGGAGTTTTCATCTTGGCTTGGGTACAGGTCAATACTGAGGGACTGCAGGTGGCACTCTGTTAAGTAGCAGTACCTCAATTTTGTTCTCTGCCTCCATCTACTGGTAGGGATGCATAAACCCCACATGTCTGGACTGATCTGTGGTATTCCAGGAACGAAAATTAGCAGGTAAGAACCAAATTTCCTTTTATGGACATCTTCTCTAGGCACTTATCCAAACCTTTTTTTAAACCCAGTTTCCTAGCGTGTAGCCAGATGGACTCAGGACCAATGGATTATGCTCCCCTGCCAACATATGGAGACTGAGACAGATTTCAAAGCTGACATCACCCTAGATACACACCTGCAGTGACCTCAGCCCTTCAGTATTTCTCAGTCTCCAGCAGATGGTGGACGTAGCTCTCCCTATGGGGATTGCTGTACCTTTTTGGAAGGAGAAATTCTACATTTAAATTGGAGAAAAAAATTGAGCCCTCTCTTCTGTGGTGATACCTAAATGTCCCTCCCCAAGTTGAGAATTCCTGAGGCGATTTCCAAGATCCCTTGGAGGTGTGCCTTGGTCCGGTAGCCGGTTCCGGCATGGACTTTCCTGCTTAAGAAGCTGAAGGGCAGCGGGTGCAGGAAGCTGAGCAAGGCAGTGATGGCTGGAGACCATCTCTTTACTCATTCGGTAAGCTCTGAGCCTAGGTACGTTTAAAAAAAAAAGATTTACCTCCCAATTCAGAGACATTTGGAGGTGTTTCGGTAAGACTTCTGCCACTCTCACTCAGTGCACTGTACCGACGTTGTTCCTGATACCTTTGGGGTAAGGGGAAGTGGACTTCTGAGTGGGTTGAGTGGTCCCCCCAGTGGGCTAGGCCCGGCTTTAGGCTTGGTCGGCACCATCTTGTGTGCATCTTTGTGCATGCCTATTGCCCTCCATAGAATGTCGGTATATGCAATGTGCATAATGTGCACGTATATATGCACACAAGCTACTGAGCGCAGAATACAGGTAAAACCGTGCGCACGGGCTGTATATGCACCTTACTGCGTCCTGCCTAGGTGCCCAAAATTTGTGCGCATAAAAGTTTAAGCACGAGCCGACAGAATACAGTTACTGCTGTCATTGGCTCCGGCAGCCAAGAAAAGTAAGCGCCTTTCTCTCTGCGCTGCTTGTCATTTTAGGGCTTCACAGTCTGACCTGGATTCCTACTTATGTCAGCACTGTGAAGAAGCCCAGGGACAGTTGGCCTCCTCGTACCTTTCTAAGCCCGGCTCCTCTTATTCAGAGGATGGGTTAGCCACAGCCTTAACTGGAAGTATTCTTGGGACTGGGTCATCCATGGGAGAGCGAAATTCAGTGGCACCTACTCCAGTGCCTCCTGGGTTATGCATGGATCCGGCTGCCTTCTCTTGGGTGGAATTTTTTTCAGGGCCTTCAAGCCTTCCTACAGGCGCAGTCTGCTACCTCACTTGCCCCTGTCTGGACAGAACCTCAGCCGGTAAGCCCTCTTTCTCCCAGTCTTTTCGGCGGACCTTGAGCCATGCCTCGCCTCACCATGAGTATCCCTGGCAGGGACTCGAAAGGCATGTACGAAGAGGAGGATACAGATCCCTTGGAAGATGAGGAAATTCCGCCAGGTTTAGAACTGTATCAGACCATATTATGGTTTTTCCATAGTGACAAATTGCCGGCCATGGCTTCCCAGACCCTGAAAATGCTGGGAGTTCTTGGGCGGACTCTATGATGGAACCAAAGAAGAATCCCATTCTGATTTCCCTTTGGAAAGCCTCTTGCTACTTTCCAGTACTGGAAGCATTCCAGGATTTGTTTCGCCCTAGAAGCAAGTTTTAAAGGGGGACAAGCGTTAGAAGCTCTATACCTACTGGATCCAGCAGTGAGAAAGTGCTTGCGTTTCCCTAAAGTGGATGCACTGATCTGTGCTGTCTCTAAGCGAACAACTATCCCAGTGGAGGGAGGAGCGGCCTTAAAGGAAGAGCATGATAGATGGATGGAGTCCATCCTTAAATAGGCCTTTGTCGCAGTAGAATGACCTTACAGATTGCTTCTTGTTGTGCCCTCGTAGCTTGTTCGTGCCTATTCCTCTCTCAGGAAGTGGATGACTTGAGAGTGAATTCCAGAGCGGTTATGGAACCTGCCGCTGCCTTTTTGCAGCACTGAGTGGCCTCAGTGCTGGCGGGCAGAAGACAGCTATAGCTGCAGAATTGGTTAGCAGATGCAACCTCCAATGCATATCTTACAAAGTTGCCCTTTAAAGGATCACTCCTTTCGGAAGCAAATTGGAAAACCTGGCCAGTATCTGGAGCGATTCTCCAGTTCCCCAGCTACCAGAAGGTAAGAGAAAGCAGTTACAGTGCCCCTCGCCTATGTGGGGTCAATCCAGGGGCTCCCAATGCTTTTGCCCCTACAGAAACTCAACATTTCAGAGGCCTTGGCCCTTTGGAGGTCTCAGTCCTTTAGTAATCAAAAGTCCAAGAGAGGAGCAGGCTCAGGTTCAGGTTTGTCCCGAACCCTCAGGATGAGGAGAAAGGGGGTCGACTGTCCCTCTACCAGAGGTGGATCGAGATCACTTTGGACAAATGGGTACTGGAGATCCTACAAGAAGGATATCCACTGGAATTTCATAGCACTCCTCTGAGCATATTCATGATGTCTCCTTGCCACTCCCAGCACAAGAAGCATGCAACAGAGACTACGCTTTTAAGGCTCCTCAGGATGAGAGCTATATAATCCAAGTACTTGCACCCCAGGAAAATATGGGGCATTATTCCATCTATTTCTTTGTACCCAAGAAGGAAGTTTCCTTTTGCCCCATCCTGGACCTCAAGAGTTTCAACCGACATCTGCGAGAGAATCATTTCTGCATGGAAACCCTACCCTACGTGATAATGGCCATACAATTGGGAGAGTTCTTAACTTCCCTGGACCTGTCTGAGGCCTATCTACATATTCCAATCCGTCAAGAACACCAACATTTCGTACGCTTTGTGGTACTGTGTTGCCATTATTGGTTCTGGGTACTGCCTTTTGGCTTAGCCACCGCCCCCAGAACATTTTCCAAGATTATGGTGACCGTAGCGGCAGCTTTGAGAAAAGAGGGGAATCCTGGTGCACCCAAACTTGGATGACTGGTTGATCCGGGCCAAATCCATGGAAGAGAGTCTCCGGGTAACCTCCTTGCTTTAGGAACTCTGTTGGATTGTAAACCTGGACAAAAGCAGTCTCAAGTCCTCCAGTCCTTGGAATATCTGGGAGTCCGGTTTGACATCAAGCAGGGCAAAGGCTTCCTTCCGACCACGCAGATAAGGAAGTTGATGCCCCAAGTGCGTCACTTGATGAGCACAATATGCCAGACGGTGTGGAGCTGTCTCCAATTTCTTGGTTTGATGGTGACAACCCTGGAAGTAGTGCCGTGGGCAAGGGCACACATGCGACCATTTCAACGCTCACTAAGGTCACATTGGAACCCGTAATCTCAAGACTATTCAATTCACCTCCACTTACCAATGGGCATATGTTCCCATCTTGCAAGACTGGAAGATTGGGCATCCAAATGGCAGATGAAATTTAATGTGGACAAGTACAAGGTGTTGCATATAGGGAAAAATAACCCTTGCTGTAGTTACACGATGTTAGGTTCCATATTAGGAGCTACCACCCAGGAAAAAGATCTAGGCATCATAGTGGATAATGCTTTAAAATCGTCGGCTCAGTGTGCTGCAGCAGTCAAAAAAGCAAACAATGTTAGGAATTATTAGGAAGGGAATGGTTAATAAAACGGAAAATGTCATAATGCCTCTATATCGCTCCATGGTGAGACCGCACCTGGAATACTGTGTACAGTTCTGGTCGCCGCATCTAAAAAAAAATATAGTTGCGATGGAGAAGGTACAGAGAAGGGCAACCAAAATGATAAAGGGGATGGAACAGCTCCCCTATGAGGAAAGGCTGAAGAGGTTAGGGCTGTTCAGCTTGGAGAAGAGACGGCTGAGGGGGGGGGGGGGGGGGAGATATGATAGAGGTCTTTAAGATCATGAGAGGTCTTGAACGAGTAGATGTGAATCGGTTATTTACACTTTCGAATAATAGAAGGACTAGGGGGCATTCCATGAAGTTAGCAAGTAGCACTTTTAAGACTAATCGAAGAAAATTATTTTTCACTCATCGCACAATAAACTCTGGAATTTGTTGCCAGAGGATGTGGTTAGTGCAGTTAGTGTAGCTGGGTTCAAAAAAGGTTTGGATGGGTTCTTGGATGAGAAGTCCATTAACGGCTATTAATCAAATTTACTTAGGGAATAGCCACTGCTATTAATTGCATCAGTAGCACGGGATCTTCTTAGTGTTTGGGTAATTGCCAGGTTCTTGTGGCCTGGTTTGGCCTCTGTTGGAAACAGGATGCTGGGCTTGATGGACCCTTGGTCTGACCCAGCATGGCAATTTCTTATGTTATCGGCTCCACTGGTAGCTGTAGGAAGCTCATCAGAGCAGGGGTGTACTCCTGCCCTGGCTGGTCCTCAGAACAGACGTGAGCCTCTGGGGCTGGGGAGCTCACTGTCAGGAACTGATGGCCCAGGGACGTTGGACCGAGGAAAGAGGCCCTCTGGAATATCAACCACCTGAAAGCCCAGGCAATTAGCTTGGCGTGTTTACAATTCAGCCATGGACTCCAGGGTCAAGTGGTCCATGTAATGTCAGACAACACAAAGACGGTAACCTACATCAAATGCCAGGTACAATTTCAGGAAATATTTCTTCATGGAAAGGGTGGTGGATGCATGGGATCCCTTCCTGGAAGAGCTGGTGAAGGCAAGAACGGTAACAAAACTCAAATGGGCATGGGATAAGCACAAATGATCCCCAATGGTTAGAGGATGGAAATGAAGAAACAGGGTGACCTATGGTAACTTCTGCTGTATCAAGTGTCACAGGAGACAGATCTTCTTATGGAATGGGCGGAAATACATCTAAAGATGATCTCAGCCTCCCGTATCGCAGGAAAAGACAAAATCAGAGCAGACTTTCTAAGCAGAGAGAGTCTGATCTAGGAGAGTGGGCGTTGTTGGCCAAAGCCTTTCAACTGATAGTAGATCATTGGGGGTCTCCCATCCATTGACCTGCTGCCGCATCTCACAATGTGAAGGTTCCCTGATTCTTCAGTCGCAGAAGAGATCAGTGGTTCCTGGATATCGATGCTCTAGTTCAGAGCTGGCCAGAAGAAGAGTTGTTATACCTCTTCCCTCCATGGCCCCTGCTGGGCAGGGTCATTTGCAGAATCATGCACCACAGGGGATTAGACCTACTAATAGCTCCAGATTGGCCTAGGTGTCCGGTCATGCGGAGCCTACTGGGGGAAACCCCCCCCCCCCCCCCTTGCCTCCCACCACAGACCTGTCCGTCACAAGGATCCGACTTGATTCTTTCTTACTGTCTGATACTAGAGAGGGCTCGCCTGATGAAGCGAGTATATTCTGCGGCAGTAATTGCCACCTTACTCCATGCATGGAAGTTCTCCACGTCCCTAGCATATGTGTAGGTCTGGAGAGTATTTGAGGCCTGGTGCGAGGAATGCGATGTTCCCCCTTGGGCGGTCAAAATTCCACTAATTGTGGAAGTTTTGCAGGCCGGTTTGAATAAAGGTTTGACCCTTAACTCCTTGAAGGTCCATGTAGCGGCTCTGTCCTGTTTCAGGGGCAAGGTGAGCGGAACCCGCCTGTCGGGTAACCGGACTTGGCCCGTCTTCTGAAAGGGGTGAAGTACCTTTGGCCACCCCTACGGTGGCCGATTCCCTTGTGAAATCTTAATCTAATATTAGAATTTTTGGCAGGGCCCTCCTTTTGGCCGCTGCGCAGTCTTTCCTTGTGTTTCTTAACCTTGAAAACAGTGTTCCTGGTGGCTATATTCTCGGTACGTCGCATCTCTGAACTATAGGCATTGTGTTGGGAACCGTTCCTCCAGATGACTCCAAGAGTGTTACAGCTTCATACCATTCCATCATTCTTGCCCAAGGTAGTCTGAGTTTCATTTGAATCAGTCCATTTCATTGTCATACCTAGATGAGCACAAGGATGCGGAAGAATACCACCTCCGCCGTGATTTGAATGTCAGTAGACTTTTGGTGCGGTATCTGGAAGTTTGGTGCGGTGTCTGGAAGTTTCAGAACTGGTCTGAAAGATGGGACCGCCTGTTCGTCCTTCATGGTGGAAGGAAGCAGGGCGAACCAGCTTCGCGAGCTACCATAGCTCACTGGATTAAGGAAGTGGTCACGGGAGCCTATGTGGAGGCAGGAAAGCCATTACTTTCTCAGGTTAAAGCTCATTCCACTATGGCTCAGGCAGTCTCATGGGCAGGTCTAGACTTCTGTCTCCTGTCAATATCTGCCGAGTGGCAACTTGGTCCTCCTCCTCCTGGTTCTATTGCCTGGATGTACAGGCCTGAGAGGATTCAGCCTTTGCAAGGGCGGTGTTAACCAGACCGTGGGCAGCCTCCCACCCTGATCAGGAGTAGCTTTAGTACATCCCATTGGTCCTGAGTCCATCTGGCTACATGCTAGGAAATGGAGAAATTACTTACCTGATAATTTCGTTTTCCTTAGTGTAGACAGTTGGACTCAGCATTCTGCTCACGGCTGCCCAAGAAAGGTGCCAAGGATTCGCACGTGGAGTGGATACAGATTCCAAGAGATTACAGGTAAACAGTCATCCAGTCCTTAGATCAGGGCATCTATATTCTTACTGGGGTTCAGTGTTTGATTGATTGAGTACAGTTACAGTTATCTGTTTTTAATTATCTTTTAAATCAAGTTTTTTTCAATAGTATGTCCACAGTAGCTTTTTAAGAAAATACTGAAGGGCTGAGGTCACTGCAGGGTTGTATGTAGGGCGACGTCAGCTTTGAAATCTGACTCAGTCTCCATCTGCTGGCAGGGGAGCATAACCCATTGGTCCTGAGTCCATCTGTCCTACACTAAAGAAAACAAAATTATCAGGTAAGTAATTTCTCCATTATACTAACTGCCATAACCACATCCTCTGGCAATGAATTCCAGAGCTTAACTATGCACTGAGTGGAAAAATAATTTTCCCCAATTTGTTTTAAATGAGCTACTTGATAACTTCATGGATTGCCTCCTAGTCCTTCTATTATCTGAGAGAGTAAATAATTGATTTACATTAACCTGTTCAAGTCCTTACATGATTTTGTAGACCTCTTATCATATCCCCCCTCAGCCGTCTCTTCTCCAAGCTGAGCAGCCCTAGCCTCTTTAGCCTTTCCTCATAGAGGAGACGTTTCATGTCCCTTATTTTGTCCCCCTTCCTGTCTCATGGCTTCAGAATATGCTCACAGCGCGCTGCCTCATGGCTTCGGAGTGTGCTCGCAGGCTTTTGCCCATAGCATGCTGCCTCGTGGTTTCTGTGAGAGATGTTTAAAGATAGGAAACTGATGATGACTAGTTACGGAAGATTTGCATGTTCTTGGGCATTCTAATTCTTGCTTTCTGTTTACGGGCTGTCCTTGACCAGTCTGCAGCACAAGCATTCACCAAAGGTTTCTGGATCTTGCAGGCAGATTAGATAAGGAAAAGTAATAAATAAATCTAGCAGGAGTTTGTATAAATACCTTCAATAACCTTGGAAACTGCTGTTTCCTTATGAATGTGGTGATGAGATGAGTAGAGGAGACCACCAGAGAGACAATGAGATTGCATGTGTGGCTGACAAACTTTAGAAAAATCAGGACAAGCACATTGGAACTTGTTTGTTTGTAGTGTAAAAACTGCTGCACATGCATGGAAGTGTCAGGTGGCTGTAAGTGGAGCATGAATCCTGGAAGTATCCACAGACCAGGCTAATTCCTGGCATTCAGTACTTTTTCATGCATTTTTAGATCTTGGGGTAAATGATTGTGTAATGTGCTGTGAAAAACTTCTCGGTTTGGCTAGCGGAATTATGAAAGGGTCAGAAGTGTGGGAGCAGTGTGCACATTATGGAATGAAATTGTTTTGGATAAGGGCTATCGGAGGTAAAGGGGTAGGAGTCCTACCTTTTTAATTGTTCACGTGTACATTTCCCAGGAACAGAAAATCTGCCAACGTTATGATCAGTTGATGGAAGCCTGGGAGAAGAAAGTGGACAGAATTGAGAACAATCCTCGCCGGAAAGCCAAGGAGACCAAAACCCGAGAGTACTATGAGAAACAGTTCCCTGAAATCCGCAAGCAGCGAGAGCAGCAGGAGCGGTTTCAAAGGTAACCTCCCCTTTTCCACCATATCAGAGGAATAAGGACAAAGGTATATACAATAGAACAACTTGCAGAAAACGTTAAATATGAGCAATTGTCTTGTCTTAATAGAACAAGCTGTGAGATCGAGGAAGACATAATGAGGTCAATATTCAGTACCACTTAAGTGATATAGAATTAATATTTGACCATGCTGAGCGGCCACCACATATCTGATTGTCTGGCTAAACAGCCAGATAAGTGAGGGTGGGGCAGAGCTATTTATCTGGCTAATTAAATTGGGTAAGTCCTGATTTTCAGCCTTATCTAGCTTAGTTAACCAGATAAGTCTAGGATGGCCATTTGGCTGTCCTGTAGTTAGCTGGATAAACTTATCCGGCTAGCACTAACAGGCCGATAAAGTACAGTGTGCTCTGACGGAGTGCACTGTTAACCTGCCCTTGGAAGCGCGTTTTTCCTTACCCCTGATTCAGTAAGGGGAGGAAAACGCGCGTCCAACCCGTGGCACCTAATAGCATCCTCAACATGCAAATGCATGTTGATGGCCCTATTAGGTATGCCCGCGCGATAGAGTAAGTAAAATGTGCAGCCAAGCCACACATTTTACTTTAAGAAATTAGCGCCTACCCAAAGGTAGGCGCTAGTTTCTGCCGGCACCGGGAAAGTGCACAGAAAAGCAGTAAAAACTGCTTTTCTGTGCACCCTCCGACTTAATATCATGGCGATATTGAGTCGGAGGGCCCGAAGAGTAAAAAAAATTTAAAAAAAAAAAAAAGAAGAAAAAAATTTAAAATGGGCCGGTGGCAGTCAGGCCGAAAACCGGACACTTAATTTTGCCGGCGTCTGGTTTCCGAGCCCGTGGCTGTCAGCGGGCTCGAGAACTGACGCCGGCAAAATTGAGCGTCGGCTGTCAAACCCGCTGACAGCCGTCGCTCCGGGCTAAAAGGAGGCGCTATGGACGCGTTAGTGACCCTAGCACCTCCTTTTGCCCGTTTCTATCGCATCACTTAATTTAAATACTGTATCGCGCGCACAGGCGAGCAGGCATTCGTCCGCTCTCCCGCGGACTTTACTGAATCGGCCCATAAGATAGCAACACGACCATGCTGCTGAATATCTTGGCAAGTTTAGCTGGCGGCTTACAATTTATACATACAAAATAGCACTGATAAAATAAACTCACAAATATCGAATGACAGTGTCACTGTTTAAAATTGTTCTAGTAATTGGCCATTCTCATGGAGAAACAGTGATCCTCTTTTCCTTCCCATTGGCTGACAAGTTGTGCTTGCTGAAAGCATAGTTGTCATGTTTTGATGTAAAGAGACTGCAGCAAGGAAAATGTGTTGCAGCAGCAGTGAATGAGAGCTAGAAGCCGAGGACTTAAATGGAGAATTATTTTACAACAATTCTCCTTCCAGAAATTTATTTTAGTTTTTTTTTTTAATTAACCAGATGCTGTTTCTATTATTTGCCGTGGCTTCTTCTTTAATACTGGTACTTACCTAGGCAGAGGAAACATAGATGATGTTTTTTTAATGCTTCTTTTGGCATCACTGGACCCAGGAGGAAAGTTTAAAAAAAAATTACAGGTGTCCAGATGCAAAAACTAAATAAACATTTTGAAGATTTAAAAAAAAAAAAAAAAAAAGTGTTAAAGTTCAACAGGTGCAGGAGCAATTTGTCCTTTGGACGGCTGAGCAGCTTGAGCGGAAATTGTTGATGCAGTGATGTAAGGATTGCTGCTGTGGCTGGTTTCCTACTCTCTTGTAAAGTGTGACCCACCCAGAGCTTTGCTCAAGCTCCCGTGAAGACCCTGTCTCATATATTTTAGAAGAAGAAAAAGCCAGGAAAATCTCTTGGCAGGACTATTGACAGAGTCTGTAGAAGGCTATTTTTTTCTTGCTTTGCATATTTCCATTAGCCTTAGTCATCAACTTCTGTCATGGTTATTGTGGCTATTTTTCTAATATTACATTTCTCCCCTTTATAAACCAGATTTTTTTTCACTTGGCTGTTGGTTTTCTTAATTCTTACTGCAAAGCAGATGGAAGGCTCCTGTTGGCACCTACAGGACTATTTGAATTTGTGCAAATAGTTTAACAATCACCTGCCTTTTCTTCTCCCCCTTAATAAAGTGAGCCCAGGAGCTCTGATGTGCCCTATCTTCATCAGGTGGAGGAGCTTTCCTTCAGTAAGAAAAAAGCAAGGGTGCTTGATAACCCATACAGAAAATCAGTTACATGCGCTTGTGTTCAACCATTTTTCTGTACTTTGAAAAAATAAACTTCTTCAGCGTTCAGGTAAGTCAATCCCAACGAGTGAGTTATGCACACCTGCCAGCAGATGGAGACTGAAACAAAAGCTGATGTCATGGCTATATAGTCCTGCCCTACATCAGCCTGCCAGTATTCTCCGTCTTCAGTAGATGCTGAACATGCACTTCCCTTAGAGGGATTGCCTGTGGGTTAAAAAAAAACGAAAAGTTGGAAAGCAGATATTGGAAAGATGAAATGTCTATGTAGTGCCGCTTGCCTCCTGAGGTGATACCATGCGGTCCCTCCCTCAGTAGAGTGCCTTCAGTCTGGTAGCCTTGACTGGCATGGATCTAAATTCGAATTGGTGGTTGCAGGTTAAGAGAGGCTTGGCAGTGAAGGCTTTAGCCCTCTCCCCCTGTAGCCAGGACCCCTGTACGTACTCTGGTTTATGCATCCCTGTCAGCAGATGGAGACAGAAAATTTCATTCACGCTGCTTCATAATCCCTGGTGCCACCTGCAGTTCCTCAATATTTCTCTGTCTCCAGCGGATGGTGGCTGATGCATAAACCTGCAGTTCTGCAGTCTGGCAAGTTTTTTTTTTTTTTTTTGTTTGTTTTTTTTTTGTTGTCATGAGCTTTCCTCCCAGGGGTGTTGGGCCCTTGTGGATCCTTCCCTGTTTGGTTGAGGTGGACGAGCTGGAGGTCGGTGGTCTTTTTGTATGCTCGCTCTGTTAGTCCGTGGGGTGTAAATCTGGTGGTTCAGATCCCTCCACTTCACGAGGCTGCTCAGACAGCTGTAGGCTCAGCGTGACTGGTAATTTTTCTTTTCATCAGCTTGCCTTTCTTCCTTTAAAATTCTGGTTTTCAGTCTTTTTCTCCTTATTTATTTTTGCCTTTTGCTGAACCTGAGCTGACTGCACTGTGTTCTCTGCAGAGGAGAGACTGACCAGAGTTTTAAAGTTGTTTTAAAAAAAAATAAAATAAAGTTAAGGCTGTCTTGTGGGCGGCTCTCTCCCTCTGGTCCCTGCTGGTAGCGGGTGGGCATGCTCCTTTTGTTGCTCCCGTTCGCGCGTTTGCTCAGGGCTCGGCAGGCGGGTTTTCCCGCCAGTGACAGCATGGTTCGGGCTCCGCTTGCCATGCATGTGGTGCAGGGTCAGTGCGGCTCAGCTGCTTCAGTTTGTGCAGCCTGTGTTGCGGGGGAGAGGGACCGTCCGAGTCCTTGGCGACTGTGAGAGGCAGGAAACATCGTTCGGGCTCTCCCCTCAGGGTTCCTTTGAAGCACCGAAGTGTGGATTGCGGCAGACCTCTGATTTCTTCCGATGCGGGAATGGCAGCAAAGCCTATTCAGATGGGAGAAGGGGAAGATTTTCCTCTGCATCTTTCTCCGGCTCACCCAACCACGGTAGAAGGGCTGGGGGGGGGTGGCAGATGAGGAAGTGTGCTTAGATTTGCCAGTGCCTTCTCTGTGGATTTTGTTCTCCTGCTGCATGAGGTTTATTTAGCTCAGCAGCCAGGTCTAGGTAGCCAGTCTTACCCTCTGGAGGGTCTAAGAGGTGCTCCAGGGCCTGAGCTGTCCCATGGTAGAAACCCTCCGCTGTGACAGTGTTCGCGGTGTCCTGGTTTTACAGGTGAAGACTTGGATGATTTGGTTGGGATACGAGAGGACCCCGAAACACAGGAGACCTTGTTGTCGTGGGATCAGGGTATTGATCTGGATGATGCCGGCTTGTCTCAGGGAGATGATCTAGATCATCTTCCAGTTTCTGAGGTTGATGACCACAAAATGCTCCGCTTGTTCTGGAAGGAGGAGTTAGGCCCTTTGATTCTTCAGGTCTTGGAGGAACTGGAGCTGAAAGTCCCGCAGGAAGACTCGGATATGGAAGGAGCGGATCCGGTTCTGGATGGCATTTGGGCCTTCCTGAGATCTTTTTCCTATCATAAATCGGTGAACAAGATGGTGAATTGAGAATGGGGAGCACTCGACTCTGGCTTGAGAGTAGGAAGGGTGATGGCTAAGCTTTATCCTTTGCCAGAACAGACGTTGGAGCTCTTTTCTCTTCCAAAGGTGGATGCTATGGTGATGGACCCATGATCTGACCCAGTATGGCATCTGTTATGTTCTTATGACTACCTGCTGGGTTAAGGAAGTTATTATGGCAGCCTACGTGGCTGCTGAAGTTGCCTTACCAAAACAACAGATTAGACGTCATTCCACGAGGGCTCAGTCGGTATCGTGGGCAGAACTTCATTTGTTGTTGCCAGCTGAAATTTGCCGAGTGGCGACATGGTCATCTTTGCGCAACTTCTCCAAGCATTTCCGCTTGGATGTTAGGGCTAGGGAGGATGCTGCGTTTGCACGGGTGGTATTGACTGGACCACTGGCAGCCTCCCACCATTTTTCAAGGTTAGCTTTGGTACATCCCACTCTTTTGGGTTGACCTGCCCGAACGCTGAGGCAGGAGAAATTACTATGTACCTGATAATTTCTCTTCCTCTATTAAGGGCAGGTCAATCCCAGCCCTCTGCTGCCGATGTTTAAAATTGTGGTTAGCTTTTCTTCGGGTGAACTCTGCAAAGTATGATTCCTGCTCTTTGTTGAGACTTAGTAAGTGGCTTCTTTAGTTTTCTAGATATGTTCCTTCATTTGGCTGAGCTCAGTGTTCCTATTGGTTGAGAAACATGAATGTTTGGCTGTTGATAATGTTCAAGTATAATCAGTTTTGTCCACAGTTTGGCTTTTCCAGATTATAGTGGCGGGCTGATGTCTGGTTGGGACTATATAGCCATTACGTCAACCTTTGCCCCATCTCCATTTGCTGGCAGAGGAGCATAACTCATTCGTTGGGATTGACCTGACCTTATTAGAAGAAAGAAACAGGTAAGTAGTAATTTCTCTTTTGGAAATAAGACTCTGTGACAGGTAGCTTATTCCTGCTGTGTTTTGCAGTGGGGGTTAAACAATCTTCCTCTTCCCTTAGAATGCTGAATTGTTGACATGGTTGCTCTGCCTCAGACACTTGTTCTTTGAATAGCACAGGAGACTAACAATGGGTGATGCTTTAATTTTAATTCACTTTATTCTTTCCTTCCATCTTTTGAGAGGGAAAAATGGTTTTGAAAAGTTTGTTTCTCTTGTGAAGTCTCTCTTTAATGTGCTTTCTATGTGTGTGTATATTTGCTTTTGAAACCTAGGGTTGGCCAACGAGGGGCTGGTCTGTCTGCAACCATTGCAAGAAGTGAGCATGAGATCTCAGAAATCATTGATGGGCTTTCTGAGCAGGAGGTGAGGTCATTCTCTCCGTTCAGTGCAATCTCCGTCCACCTATAGCATGCTAGGTCATGTTAGAGCTCTAAGGTGGTGTGGTTTGTAAAATTGCATCTTTAGTTACAGCAGGCACCTTAAGAAGCAGCAGCGTTTTCTCTAAGATTGAGCACCCTGCGTCCTACCAATCAGAGTGGAATTAATTCCATCATATTGCAGCCTTAAAAATGTATTTGACCTTCAGCATGCAAACCTGAGAGTGTCCCTGACACTGCAGATGATTGTGACACTACAGGTGCACCTCTAAACAATATGCCTGGGCATTCATGTAAAAGAAGGAAAGACACTTAGGGGACCTATGAAAGGACAGAGAAAGGGAGATTCTCTGAGATCCATAAAAGAACGTTCCTGGGCATGCATGTGAGAGAAGATGTGGTGAGCCCAGATTTAAGATAGTTGAATATTTGGTCAGTTTTATGCAATGCCTTTTGATTCAGGAGTTAGCAGACATCTGTTCCATATGATATTTGCAAAGAATTAACTAGAGGCCTTCGGTTTGCACTTGCAGAATGTTATGTGGTCTATGGCTTGTGTTGTCATAATCTGAAACTTCTGTGAAAGAACATGAATATGTCTAGTAGCTTGACAATGATGATGTTAACTTAAGAACAAAGCTATTTAATTCTCGTCACTTGTACAAAACATAATAGTTTATTGTATTTAAAAATATTCATTTTCAAATATAGAATTTAGTACCAGGTGTGTTAGTGAGAGTTGTCTCTTATTCCTATAGGAAATGGCACTCACTAACACCCCCAGCAGTGAATTCTGTTTAGTACCAGGGATAAAAATATTAATCATTCCATGTAGAATGAAAGCGATTTCATGATTACTGTGGATTTCATGCAGTAACCACAGTCTTTAGAAGTAAAACACGCAAATCCCACAAAATCACTTTAACGATGTGGAGGCTGAATTTTACATTTATATCTAAAATCTCAACAGCATCAGATCCTAGTTGCATTGAAGAGAATTTGATGGCCAGGTGGCCCAAGGATCAATCATTCTCATTTTTGTTGTAGAACCATGAAAAACAGATGCGACAGCTGTCTGTCATTCCTCCCATGATGTTTGATGCTGAGCAGAGACGGGTTAAATTTATTAATATGAATGGCCTGATGGAAGATCCCATGAAGGTTTATAAAGACCGGCAGTTCATGAACGTCTGGACAGACCATGAGAAGGAGATCTTCAAGGAAAAGTAACCAGTCACCTTGCATTCCTTGTGGTTGTATTATTACGTTGAGAGAAGATGCGGCTTCAGCTTGGGCACTTTGATTGTTAATGATTTTATTTCAGGAGCTTGTATCCACTGCTTTCCTTGCTGGGTTCTGGGGTGAGGTGCTCTCTCTGATATATTCACTGTACCTTGCTTCTTATTATAGGGCTATTTGAAAACTAGAACCCCCAATATTTTGCTCTAGTCCTAAAGAATATTCTGGTTCTTTGTCCATCCACCATGCATCCTGTAAAGTAAATTCTTGATCCTGTCTCAGAATCTCCTTTCTCTCATCTCATATAGGGAAGCTCTGTGGATTTCATGGACCGATTTAGGTTTCAGAAGTTCAAGTCCTAAAAGAATTAGAATATTTAGTAAATGTTTAAGCTAGAACCGGGAGAGAGGTTGCAGTCCAATCTGGTGCTTTTGAATGTTCAGCCCCCCAGGGCAGCATTGTGAGACGGATGGTATGTGCCATTAATTCAGAGGTGTCAGACTAGCAGTCACCTAGGTGAAGGGAGGATTACCCAGCAACAGTTTTGCAGACAGTTCACATAGCATTTCTACACTCCAGTTTCTCACCAGTTTGGGTATGTCTGTGTAAACCATCTTTCCGTGCCAGCTCCTGTCGGACCTATGAACTTTGGTAACCTGAAAATAGTGTTGTGAAGTGGGATCAGAATCTGCAGCCTTGCTGATATTTTGCTTGCATGACGTCCATTCTGTGCAGTGTATATTTTAAAAAATCTTGGCAAACACTCCATTTAAAGCAGAATTGTCAAATGACTGGCTATCTTCCAAGAACAATTCAATTCTGCTTCTCTTAAACTTCATTCCACTGTTTTATGGCATTGGTGGTCTGTTTTTTAATACATTGAATGAACTAGAATGCACTGGAGAAAATCAGGCCTGGATTAGCCTCTTTAACTGGACATGGTTTTAATGATCATGTTACTGAAAAGTTAGCAATAGTACTTTAATCACATAGCATATGCCATGCCTTAACATTTGCACCTTTTTATCAAAATATCATTATGAAAAGGAACTTATCTTTTAGTAAATGTTAACTTTTGGAAGATCATGTTAACCAAAATTATGGTCCGGTCAGGGAACTCTGGCCACTCTCTTCTGCCCTCCTGATCAGCTGGTGGAGTTAGAGACCAGCAGAGAGGCTGCAAGAGGAAGTTCATACCCAGATCAGTCCAGACTCTTGGGTTTTGGCTCCCTGCCACAGATGTAGATAGAGAAAACAGTTTCACTGCAGCTGCATATTCTCTGAGGACAGGCAGGACAATAGTCCTCAAACATGGGTGACATCATCAGATAGAGCCAGATGCAGAAAACTTATGTCAAATTTTCTAGAACTTTGACTAGGCACACTGAGCATGCATTCACGCGGGGTCTCTCCTCAGTCTCTTCTCTTCTGCAGAGCTGTGAGTTCAAAACTTGGCTTTTTGCCTTGTGGAAAACTTCATTTTTCATGTTTGTCAAGATATTTTTTTCTTTGGACCAGTGCGTTCTCTCCATTGGCCATCAGGGTTACTGATTGAGCTATTAGGTGTCCCGCCAAATTGCCCTCTGTGCTCATATTGGGGGGTCTGGTAGCATATCGGAGCTACTGCTTAACAGAGCTCTCCTCTCTCTTAACGGTCAAAGCGGTTGAGCCCGTACCACCCAGGCAAAGAGGAAGGGAATTCTACTCCCAGTACTGCCTGATTCCAAAGAGAACAGGAGGTCTCTATCCCATCTTAGACCTAGGAGCCTTGAACAACTTTCTAAAAAAAAAAAAAAGAAAAGTTCAAGATGGGCACCTTGATCCCCCTTTTGCAAAAAAAAGGGACTGGCTATGCTCCCTTGACCTAAAGGATGCATACACCCATATTGAGATCTTCCCAAGTCATAGGAAATATCTCAGATTGTTAGTGGAGAAGACAGCACTTCCAGTACTGGGTGTTGCTGTTCAGGCTCGCATCTGCCCCACAAATCTTCACAAAATGCCTGGCCGTGGGGGTGGCACACCTCTATAGATTGGGAGTGTATGTTTTCCCATGTCTGGATGGGCAGGGGCCGCCAAGTCCATGCGCTTGACCATTCAGGTGTTGGAGTTACTAGGGTTCGTTCTCAACTACCCAAAGTCCCATCTCAGTCCATCACCTCAATTGGACTTCATAGGAGCCCTGCTAGACACAGCTTGGGCCAAGGCCTTTCTGCCTTGCCAGAGGGCTGATGCCTTGGTGACCATTACAGCAGAGGTTCATCAGAGCCACCAGGTGTCAGCCTAGCACTTGTTGAGGCTGTTGGGCCACATGGCTGCAACCGTCCATGTCGCTCCCTTGGCACGCTTTCACATGCGCAGAGCCCAATGGATCCTGAGGTCACAGTGGCACCAAGCCACTCAGAGCCTCCAGGATTACATCCGAGTTACCCCGTCTTTGAGACACCTTGTCCTGGTAATGGGTACTTTCCAGTCTGGATAATGGGATTTTCTTTTGGAGTCTCCCTATACAAATTGTGCTAACCACAGATGCAGCTACTCAGGGGTGGGGAGCTTATGTGGATGGGCTCGGCACTAAGGGCCTGTGGTCCGTTCAGGAATGTTCTTGTCAAGTCAACTACCTGGAGTTCAGGGTGATCAGGTATGTGCTATGGTTTTTCAGAGATCGGCTGTTCAACAATGTTGTCCTGATCCAGACAGCAACCAAGTAGCTATGTGGTATGTGAACAAGCAGGGAGGCATGGGTTTGTACCTGCTGTGTTGAGATGTGGTCCAGATCTGGTAGTAAGCCCTGTCTCACGGAATGGTGTTCAGGGCCATGTACCTGTCTAGGATGGAGAATATGGTAGTGGACAGGCTGTTGAGCCTTCAGACCCTACTAGTGATCCCTGGACCAGGGCGTAACAAATCGAATATTCCGCCTCTGGGGGGGGGGGTCTTCTGTATGCATGTCCTCAGATTCCCTTAGTGGCAAAGATTCTCTTGAAGCTTTGTGAGGACAGAGGAACTATGATCCTCATAGCCCCTCATTGGCTGAGACAGGTCTAGTTTCCACTTCTGTCAGGATGCTGGGCTTGATGGACCCTTGGTCTGACCCAGTATGGCATTTTCTTATGTTCTTATGTTCTTAATCCGTCTGGAGGCTTCCCCAGTTCTTCTCATGCAAGATCAGGGCAGGCTGTGGCATCCCAACCTCCAGGACCTGTCGCTCACAGCCTGGATGTTGAGAGGTTGATCTTTCTGAGAATGTGTCCGGGTCCTGGTGACATCTAGAAAGCCTTCCACTAGAAAGTCCTACAGCTTGAAGTGAAGGAAGGTTTCCATGTGGCGTAAGCAGAAGGCCACAGATTTGTTCTCCTGCCCCACATGAAAACTGTTTGATTACTTTCTACACCTATCGGAGGCTGGCTTAAAAACCAACTCCTTTAGAGTTCATCTTAGTGCGATTGGCACATACCCCCATGGTGTAGATAGAATGCCCATTTCTGTACAGCCTATAATTGTACATTTCATGCGTGGCCTGCTTCAGTTGAAGCCTCCCCTATGGCCTTCCGCTGTATCTTGGGCCCTCAGTATGGTGTTGGCTCAGCTGATGAAAGCTCCTTTTGATCTGCTGCGCACCTGTGATCTGAAGTACCTGATCTGGAAGGTCATATTTTTGGTGGTGCAAATTCAGCATGCTGGGTCAGCGAGCTCCGGGCCTTAGTGACTTATCCACCTTTATACTAAATTTTTTCACAACAGAGTGGTCTTGCATACACACCCTTTCACAACCCTAAGTTCCTGCCTAAGGTGGTGATGGATTTCCATTTTAATCAGTCAGTCGTTCTGCCAATATTCTCTCCCAAGCCCCACTAGCACCAAGGTGAACGAGAACTGCACAATTTGGATTGCAAGCAAGCCTTAGCTTTCTATCTGGAGCAGACCGAAGCCCATAAACAGTCCACCCAACTTTTTGTTTCTTTAGAGAAGAAAAGGTTGGGCGTTGCCATTGCCAAACAGTCAGTATCCAGTTGGCTAGCAAATTGCATCTCAGTCTGTTATGCCCAGGTTGGATTGCAACTTGGGGGCCATCTCAAGGCTCATTCTGTCAGAGCCATGGCAGTGTCGGTGTCCTGTGGAGAAGATCTGCAAGGCTGCGAATTGGGAGTTCTCTCCACACATTCACATCCCATTACTGTCTGGATAAGAATGGCTGACATGACAGTAGGTTCGGCCAGTCTGTCCTCCAGAACCTGTTTAAGGTGTAGAACCCAACGCTCGCAACCTATGGCCTGTTGTTTGGGTTCAAGCTGTCTCCCCGTCTGTTACCAATAGCACCAGTGTTGTGCCCTTTGGAATCTGATTAGGTGTCTGGTTCCGTTTTGTGTTGGGGAGCAGCCTGCAGCTAGGGATTCACATCCAGAGTCTTAGTTGCTAATGTTTATTTTTAATTGTTTTGGCTTGGGTACAGGGAGGCAAAATCAAGGAGTCTGATCTGTGGTATTTCAGGAATGAAAATTAGCAGATAAGAACCAATTTTCCTTTACCTGCCACTATGACATGTCTGGGCATTAAAGAGAAGTAAAAAGTTGAAGAGATACCTTTTTCCTAAGTGTTTTTTCTCACTATTCAGTGCAACTAACATGGGTTATTGCATTTTTTTTTTAAACTGGGAAAATAATTTTAGGTTTAAAATAATTTTACAGAGCAAAATTATTGTATAGGCAGATAAGATTAAGGGCCAGGTCCTCCCAAAAATGCTTGGCATTTGAATCTTTTCGTTGTACTTGTTCTTGCATGGTGTGACGTGCTGTCATCTTAGAGATCTTTATTAAAGTAATTCTAGGTGGTGGAATGTTATCAAAATCTGCATATTAAATTCTATACAAGAAGTCTCTGGTTTTATCCAGTATTTTCTCTGCAGTACCCTAGACATTTGCCTTGCATATCACTTTTGGACTAAAAGACATCTACATCTTTGAGGTCACCCGCTAGTTCTTTTTCTTGTGTTGCCAGTTACATAGCTAGGCACTTATTTCTCTCTATTGCCAAAGTACAGATTAACTATTAGTGAGATGCACATAATCGTACCATAAAAATGTAACTTGAGCTCATATTCTTAACTTTTCAAAGAGATGTGAACTGGATGATGGCTCATCAGTTAGCAAAATCTGCAACAAGCCAAACCTACTTTCATTATATGCATATTCTGTCATCCCGTAAATAATCCAGGAGGAGTGGAACACTTTCATTTTGCTTGGTTTTATTGTTACAAATTTCATGCTCCTTTATCTGCTGACCCCTAAGGCTTTCGTTATGCTTCTAAACCTGTTGGAATTGCTGCTTTATTGGTAGTAAGCTGCTTTTTTTTTTTTTTTTTTGTGTGTGAACACTCTCCAGCACATTTTATAACAGAGACGTGTTCTATTTTTGTAGTTGCTACCAGTCTTGGTTTCTTGTCATACTTGACTTTTTTGGGTCTTTCGGATAAGTGCCTGGAGGCACTGAGGGAGGAGATCAGTGCTAGGCACAGTGTTTAGTTGCAGCCTGCAGCATAACTGTGTGTATGCACACCCTCCAGACCTGCAGGCACCCTCGGAGTGACTGTGTATGCACACCCTCCAGACCTGCAGGCACCCTCGGAGTGACTGTGTATGCGCGCTCTCCAGACCTGCAGGCACCCTCGGAGTGCCTGTGTGTATGCACGTAGTCTTGCACGTACTGCAGTATGGGACTCATTGGAATTTATTATAATTTTTAACACAGCATTTGTTGTTTTATTATTTAATGGAATTTCTAGCCTGTCTTTCCTAATAGCGCCTTTGGTGGGTTACAATTTAACATAAATGCAATATCATCAAACATAAATAACCCATTTTACGTAATTCCCATCCCGTACACAAGCCAAGAAACCCTCCAGCATATAACACAAAAACATACAGCTACTTGTTAATCTTTTTCTTTCAAAAAATGTTTGAACCCTTTTTTCTTTTTCTTTTTTTGTCAGTTTTTAATTTTCATTGTCATGTAATCTGCATTTCCCCTGCATTACTTCCTCCAAGTCTGCTATATTGTACTAAAGTTTAATATTCTCAATAACACCAGCACTCTCTCGCCTGACTTTTTTTTTCTGTCATGTTCCTTTGGTTCTCTGGCCTCTATCTTTTCCCTTGTGCTGTTTGTTTCTGTTCTCTTCCCCTTGTCATGTGCAGCTTTTAAGGAAAATATTGACTTCCCTTTCTATTTGCCAAAATATTCAGATAAAAAAAATTCTTAAGTTAGAGGGTTCAGTTTTATCCAAAATGCTTATGATTCCAAGAAACACAGAACTATTTTGAAAGTGTGTTGGTCAAGAAAAGAATGAAAAACCAAGAATAAGACCAAAAGAAGGTGGCATGCAGCCAAGATACATTTCTAGAAAGGTCTAGTCCAGCATTTTTTGAGAACTAATTCCCAGAAATTCTGAATTCCAGCAGTGCTGTAAAGTGATGTTTAGTGTTACATTGTTAGAATTATTGAGAACAGTACATCAAATTTTATTTTTATGTGTGTAAAACATTTGGCTGCAAAACTGTGCATTATTTACTGATAGATTATTGTAATTTCAGGTTTGTTCAGCACCCAAAAAACTTTGGCTTGATTGCATCATACTTGGAAAGAAAGGTAACTATGCAGTTTTAGAATTCAGTGCAATGTATAAAATTCCAGTAAAGTAACTGGCTGGCATATCTTACAGACAAAGCCACAGAGATAGTTGACTATATCTTCTCAAATGCCTAACTGTTAGATGCTGTTTCTGTATTTGTAAATTGCCAGTCAGTACATGTGTAATAGACCTCTTCCCCCTCTCCTCTTGTTAGTTACTGCCACAGGATAGTGTGTAGTGATATCTATGCACACTTCATTACGGCATCACCAGTAGGGAAGTCTGACTGTGTAATAAAGATATTCAGGATTCTCCTTGGATAAGCAGGATGGTAGTCCTCACATACGGGAGACATCATCGGAAAACTTTTGTCAGTCTCTAGAAACTTTGACTAGCACATTTGAGCATGCCCAGCATGCCACTATCCGTATCCGCTCATCCACGCAAGGTCTTCCTTCAGTCTCTCTTTTTCCGCGGTGCAGTTGCCTCGCAGTTCTTAGAGCTCTGCTTCTTTCTCGTTTTTTTTGTGTCTAAATCGGAGTTTTTTCCCATTCCATCGATGGGTCCCCCTTTGCAATTGGTATCTCTCCTCAGCACAGTAGGTAGAAAACATTTTTCCATTCTTGTTGCGGTCGATTCTCGGCATCCCGCTTATCGGTGGCCCCTGGTCATCGACCACATGCTGGTTATTTTTCATGGCGTCTGGCTTTCATCTGTTCCCCCAGTGCCCGCGGACCATGTCCATCACGGAACTGCATGAGGTTTGCATCCTCTGCCTGGGGGCCCTGCACAACATCCGAGGGTGTCAGCTGTGTGACCAGATGACCCCCAAGGGCCGTCGCGCGCACCTTGACAAAATGGAGAAGCGTTTTGGTTCCAAAATGCCTGCTCCATCCACACCCACGTTGGAGTTCTCGACATCATGGGGGTCGAGGGGAACCACTCGATATGCTCCCTCTCGTTACTCCTCTGGCTACAGCTTCAAAAGACAGAGGGAATGGTGATCGGTCTTCCATGATCTCACCGATTTCCAGGGCGTTGGGATCCTCTACTTCCTCTGTGCCGGGAAAAGACTGGGCCAAGCACCGTGGGCAATCCCGCAAGCATAGATACCAGTCGCCGTCTGCATGCGGCTCCGGTTCCAGTGCAATAACAGAGGCTGCCGAGCCATCACTGAAGCGACCCCATGGCTCGGAGACCCCTTCCTCCGATATACCTGGGAGTCCCAGGAGTCCCCCCCCCCCCCCCCCCCCCCCAATATCTGTGCTGGGCACTGTGCCTCCTTGGAGGACCAATGAAGCACTGGTGACTCCTCTTCCCCCTCCATCAGTCCTGGCTTCATTGGACTTCCAGGAGGAGCCGGACCGCAGGGTGCAGAGTGCTGTGCTCCAAGCTCTGTGGAGTGCTGAACTGCCCCCGCCACCGGTCCCCATGCCGGTGCCAGAACCTCCGCTGTCTATTCTGGTGCCCCTGCTCGAGCATCTGGATGTCCTTCTTGATGCCCTCCCGATGCAACTGGTGCCTGAGGGACCTTCGGTTCCCCAGCGGCCACCAATGCTCCCTTAGGGAGCGAACCCCATTATTGGATCCTCTGAGGAGGAAGACACGGCCAGTGCTGCGTTTCCGAGGCCTCTGTTCCCCAAGCCTTTGCCTGGACCCTCTGGCCTTCCGTGGCCCCCAGTCCCCCCAATACCAGGGGGACCGTCGATTCTCGCAGTGCTCTCAATGCCTTCGGAGCCCAAGGCTAGGGTTCTCCACAGGCCTCGCTCATGCATGCCCTGCAATGACCTTAGTGAAGAAGAAGAAGGCAGTTATGACCCATGGGGGGGTGATTCCTTGGAGTCTTCGTCCAAATTCTCAGACAACCCCCCTATCCGAACCTTCCCCACTGGAGGAAAGGCATCGGTCCCCACCCCCCCCAGAGGACCTCTCCTTTGTGTGGTTCGTCAGGGCCATGGTCGAAGCTATTCCCTTCCAACTCCTCACGGAGGAGGATGTGCGACATAAGATGTTGGAAGTATTCCAATTTGTCAACGCTCCTAAGGAAATCGTGGTGGTTCTCATCCATGACATCTTTAAGGATCTTCTTCTTTGGATGTGGGAACACCCGATCTCCATATCTCCAGTCAATAGGAAGGCAGATGCCACCTATTTTGGTACAGCAGGCCTTGGGATTCGAGAGGCATCACCTCCCTCACCAGTCAGTGGTCGTGGAATCCAACCTCAAGAAGGCCAAATGCTCCCACACCCA
Organism: Rhinatrema bivittatum; assembly: GCF_901001135.1. NCBI lineage: Eukaryota > Metazoa > Chordata > Amphibia > Gymnophiona > Rhinatrematidae > Rhinatrema > Rhinatrema bivittatum. The sequence goes on along the minus strand of NC_042622.1, from coordinate 169,569,932 downwards.
TGTTTCTGTCCCTCCGTGGTGAGAACATAGGGAGCTAGATGCTCTGGGCAGAAAGGGCGCTATGCTCATCGCCCATATCACCACCTACGAGTTGTATATGACCCAATATAACTGAAACCTGTGGAAGCAGGTCCAAGACCTCGCAGAGAGCTTTCCACAGCAGCAACGGGAGTCGCTCCCTGCCATTGTCCTGCAGGGTCTGGAGGCTGGCAAACATGAAGTGAGAGCCACCCACGATGTGTTTTTGAGACAGCGGCCCAAGTAGCTGCCGTGGGCATCTGTGCCTGTAGAATGGCCTGGCTCCAGGCTTCTGACCTCCGTCCACCCCCTTACAATCCCTCATTCCTACCCCCTCCCTCGGAATACCTTCTTACCCCAAAAAGCCAACTCTTATCAGTTCTTACCAGTTTTGACACGTTACTCCCCATGCTTAAGCTGTATCCAAGTTTTTCTCTCCCCCTGTTCTATGTAAGACAACTTTGTCACTGTTTTTTATGGTTGCAATGTAAACCGGAGTGATAATTAACTCTGTTATTTGAACTTCGGTATAGAAAAGTTATAAATAAATAAATAAAATAAATAAATAAGACCTCCCATGCATAGGTGACAATCTTTTTGAGGACAGGGTCCGAGATGTAGCTCAGTTGAAGGACCACCACAAAACCCTCCAACAGCTCTCCACTAGCGCTTCAGACACTCCTTTCTCTTCCAGGAAATCTTCCAGGCCAAGCTCCAGGAAATCCTTTTACAGGCAGCGGAAATATTATCCCCCTGCCTCTCAGGCTCGCACGCCGCACACTAGCTCCAGGGGCCGCTCCTGTCAACAGTGGACACCTAGGCCCCAGCCAGAGCCCTAGAAAGCTCTGACTATGGGTTTTTGACCAGTGGGGAAGGAGCACGAGTCAGCGAAATGTACCCTTGGCACTGGATCCCCCAGTAGGAGTCAGGCTTATCGGCTTCTCCCACCACTGGAGGATCATCACTTCGGACCAATGGGTCTTTACCATAGTCTGTCAGGGTTACCGGCTCAATTTCAGACAGTTTCCAGAGAACTCTGCCCCATGTCCATCGTGGGGTTCGTCCGCCCAGCAGGTCATACTTCAGAGGGAATTCTCCGTCCTTCTCGCAGCAGGAGCGGTAGAGCCCGTTCCTCACCCTTAGCAGGGCCGCGGGTTCTATTTAAGGTATTTCCTCATACCAAAGAGAAACAGAGACTTGAGCCCCATTCTCGATCTCAGGGCGTTGAACACATTTCTCTTAAAAGAAAAGTTCAAGATGGTTTCTCTGGGCACTCTGATCCCCTTCCTCAAAAGAGGAGACTGGCTGTGCTCCCTCAATCTTAAAGAAGCTTACGCTCACATAGCTATCTTCCCCGGCCACAGAAAATACCTCCGCTTCGTGGTGGGGAAGGCTCACTACCAGTACAAGGTGTGCTGCCTTTTTGAGTGGCCTCAGACCCTCACGTTTTCACCAAATGCCTAGCGGTAGTGGCTGCGTACCTCAGGCTATGTACGGTGCATGTCTTCCCATACCTGGATGACTGGTTGATCAAGAGTAACTCTCACACAGGGGCGCTGAACGCTTTAAACCTGACTGTGCAGACACTGCAGTCCTTGGGGTTTGTTATCAACTACCCAAGGTCTCGCCTCTGCCCGTTTCCCCAACTGGACTTTATAGGAGCCAGGCTGGATATGGTGCCGGCGAAAGCGTTTCTGCCCCGTGATCGGGCTCTTGCACTTGCCTCGGTAACCTTCGTATGCAGCAGCCGGCATGTGAGTGCCCGCCTTCTGCTCTGTTTGGGTCACATGGTGGCTTCAGTCTGTTACCCCACTCGCCCGCTTGTGCATGCGAGGAGGTACAATGGACCTTGCGGTCGCAGTGGCAATAGACCTCCCAGGACCTCAAGATCTGTCTCTCCATCACGGAGCCTCTGAGGGCATCTCTGTCCTGGTGGGAAAACTCCTCCAATTTGAAGCTGAGAATTCCCTTCCAGGCTGCCCTGCCTCAAGTGGTCCTCACCATTGATGCCTTTCCTTAGGGCTGTGGAGCCCATGTGGACAGGCTCCACACGCAGGGTCTCTGGACCGCTCAAGAAGCCCGCTGTCAGATAAACCTTTTAGAGCTTTGGGTGATCTGTTACGCCCTCTGAGTGTTCGGGGACCAGTTGTCACACAAGGAAATCCTGATTCGGACGGACAACCAAGTTGCGATGTGATATATCAACAGGGAGGCACGGGATCATTCCTCCTCTGTCATGAGGCGGTGCAGGTGTGGTCCTGGGCCCTGTCACAGAGGATGTCACTACGAGCGACCTACCTGCCTGGGACTCTGAACGTATTGGCGGACGGGCTGAGTTGCTCCTTTCAGCCTCACCAGTGGTCTCTAAATCAGGAGGTAGTGGCCTGAATTTTTCATTGGTGGGGAACCACAGATGTGTGGACCTCTTGGTCTCCCCGTACCAACTACAAGGTGAGCTATTTCTGCCCCCTGTTGCCTGAGGGCGGACATTTGGCTTTCAACGCTTTCTCCCTTCACTCGGGGAAGGGTCTTCTGTACGCATACCCTCCTCTCCCACTCCTCTTGAAGACCCTACTGAAGCTTCAACAGGACAGAGGGACCATGATGCTCGTAGCACCTTATTGGCCCCGACAGATCTGGTTCCCTCTCCTTCGGGATCTTTCGATCAGGGATCACATTCGGCTGGGGACAGTACCCAATCTGATCTCAGAACCAGGGCACCCTGCGAAATCCAACCCTCGGGCATTGGCCCTAATGGTGTGGATGTTGAGCGCCTAGTTCTTCAACCCCTGGCCTTCTCGGACAGTGTCTCACAGGTGACTGGTGGCTTCAAGAAAGCCTTCCACCAGGAAGTCTTATAGGTTGAAATAAAGAAATTTTCCACCTTTTGGCTGCACCTGGCTGACGGGGTCTACCATTCTGCTTGTCCTAGGAGAAAGCACAGTTGCTTACCTGTAACAGGTGTTCTCCTAGGACAGCAGAATGTTAGTCCTCAGGAATCTCACCCACCACTCCGCAGAGTTGGGTTCTCCTTCCGTTTTGTAGTTTTATTTTTTCGCTCGTATTTTTTCTCTGTTACGAGACTGAAGGGGGATCTTGCGTGGATAGTGGCATGCTGGGCATGCTCAGAGTTCCGGTATTCTAATTAGGGGAAGGGGAGGAGTCTGGGCGGGGTTTGGAGTTATCTCCCGGCAGCGCTGCAGGAAATAACTACACCTTATACCGTGGTACTATGGGGGCAATAGTGTACAGCACAGTCGCACTGCTGTGATGCGGCCGGCTGCCCACTATCACCCTCTGCCCCTTTTTTTTCGTGCCTTGTCATTCTGCTATAAATATAACAGAATGATGAATCTAGGGGTTGGTTTGTTACTTGCGGTGCATGACCTGTGTATGCTGTGAATTTCGTCCGGTTGATGGATGGATATAATTCCTGGGCAGCTTGGTTATCGTGGCTGTCCAGAAAAATCCTAGATTAATGGAGAAAGTGGCACAGTCTGCTCCAGTTTTGAATGTTTTTGTTGTTGCTGGTGGGGTGAATGAGAAAATCTGTTAAATCGGTGGGTTATTGTGTATGAATATTTTGGTTATATTTCCAGCTGATAGAAATCAAGTTTCAGCTTTGACTCTTTGATTTCATTTGGAAATTGTTAAACATTTTCTAAATAAAGAACAGCAAACAAGTTTTTGTTGGATTAGCTTAATTTTTGACTAATATTCAAGAATTATTCTCCCTTTAAAAAGTCCATGCAAAATGAATTAAATCTTATGGTACCGAAATATACGAGTAAATTGTTGGATTACAACGTCTGCGTTTGACCACTTTTAAAACAAAATAATGGGGTTGGTGGGGGTGGTGTGGATTGTACACATCAGCCTTGGCTCATTTTGACTGACCAGATGGCAGGATTGTAACTCTTCAAAGCTGCTCTAAACTTTTGGAGATCCCTTCAGTTCGACATGCTCAGTTGTTTAGTACGAGGGAGACCCCTTTCTCCATAGCAGCTCCAATTCAATGGAATCTTATTCCTTTTGAATTGAGGTCTTTGGATGATGTTAAGAGAATTAAGAGTTTTTACTCCGTCGTGCCTACAATATGTAACATCTTGAAGTATGTGTAATACAGTTTTCAGAGAATAAGAATATGAGACTATGGTTATTAGGTAACGTGAGAATATTGTGAGTAGAGAAATTGTTACGAGTTTCCGTTAATACCAACTGACGAGTAATAAATAACCTGATTTAAGGTTAATATATGCCATTATATGGCACTATTTTTCCTTAGTTTCTGTGAAACTAAATTTTGTTTGAAGTGTGTGTTTATTATTGTTTTTATTATGTATGTACATTTTGTTCATCGCCTAGGCCTATTTTGTGTTTGGCGATTAATAAATTTTAATAAATGAAATGAAATAAACTACTGAGTTAATCCAGTAAATGGGCATCACCAGCAAGGCTTTTCTGACTCTTAGTTCTGTGCATTTAACTGGACTAATACAGTAACTACGTTACCGAAATTAGAACTATACCTGCTATTGGTTTCTGGGACAGTGGCTAGCGAGCTTGCAAAATGATTTCCCTTTTTAGTTCTCCTTTTGGGGGTGACTGCTACATATCTAGGAGCCAAAGGAATGTGGATGCTGCTGATTTTGGGGTATTGCTACTATTCAGGATCACCTTTAAAGTTCCCCTAGAGCAGTGGCATGGCACGGTGTCATCATGTAAACAGAGCTGAACAGATTGCAGTGGAGGAAGATGAGGCTATTCGTTATAATGGTGTAAGTGGGAATGTTGCTGAAAATAAAGAACTTCTTTCCCAACCTTCCAAAATTGACTTGTTTGCTCCATTTTGTTGCAGAATGTAGCCGACTGTGTATTATACTACTACTTGACTAAGAAAAATGAGAATTATAAGGCGCTTGTGAGAAGGAATTATGGGAAACGTAGAGGAAGAAACCAGGTTAGTCTTATAACTAGTCCTACAATGGTCTCCTAACATAGAGAAAACCATGTTGTACTTAGAAAAGAATACTGCTTGGCTAGATGAAAATACAAATGAATGTAGTGCTTGGAAATTTTTTTTTTTTAATTTAATTGTGCTTTAGTTTTTCATCTTTCAGTATTTTCCATTTCACTGCTTCATAAGCATCAGTTTACATAATGTATGCCAGCATTGTCCAGGACAAAATGTTTTTCTGTCAATAAGCAGACTGAATTAGCCATGCTTAATGGGTGACGTCATCAGGCGGCACGTTAAGAGTTGTCTCTCAAGTCACTTAAAACTTTTGTGTATTGAGCATGTGCAGGCCATCCCGCACGACTGACCTTTCCAGAACTCTCTTCACACTCTCTCCATTCACACTTTGCATGGACATAGGAGATTGTCTCACTCTTTGAGAGTCAGAGAGTCAAACTCTCAAATTTCTTTGAAAAAACACTTTTCAGTGCTACCATGACTTCGTGTCCTACGACAGGCTTCAAATATTGCACCTGCAGATACGGTGTCCATCGCTGATGGCCATAAATGTTGTTACCTCTACCTAGGCCCGGACCACGACCAGGCAAATTGTTGGGACTGCAGCCGCATGTCCCCAAGAGCTCAATGCCAGAGGGCCAAGAAAATAGCCCGCCTATAAGTTGACTCTTTCCAACAGGGAAGTAGCTCCTCGTTGGGCAGTGCCTAAAGCACCAGCAGTGATAAGTGATATGCTTCACCAGGTGTGTGGCCAGACTCCCACTCTAGAAAGCTCCAGATGGAGTCTAAGGGGCTTACCGCTGGTCCACCAGCACAAGAAGAGTTGTCAGTGCGCCCTTCGTCCAGCACTATAGCACAAAAAAAGAAAGTGCCAAAGAAAAAAGTGCCCAGCGCACGGAGCATCAAAGCCTGCCACCCATGGCGCAGACACGGGTGCAACTCCGACCACGGTGCACAGCGCCGTTACAGTACTCGCATGTGGTGTGAAGGTGACACATGGGACATACACATCTACGAAATAGTCATGTGAACTGGCGAGACGCAAATCCAAACAAGGAAGCTGGAAAGGATCCGAACCCCATTCTACTAGATCACTATCCCGAGGCAGTTCTTCACACTCTGATAGAGAACTGTCATGTGATATATTAAGGGAGGCCATTCTACCACCCAGAATACCTCTGGCTTCATATTCATCAGGTGTGCTAGTCTACCCCTTTCTGGCCACTGTTCCCTGGCCAATTTTGGCATCTGCAATGTGGCAACAGGGCTTCCGCCTGCAAACTCCAGATCTGATTAGTTTGATTATCCATATCTCTCTGTAGCAGAGCGTGGATGCGGACAAAGTTTTAGTCCCGGAAGAAGATGCTTCTCCAGTATCACCTGGACAACGGTCACAACAAGCAATGGAGCAAATCACAGAAATAGTGAGGGGGGTTCTTTTCACAGCTACCAGCTCCATCCTTTCCGCCAGTTTATCCAGTGCTTCCACCGAAGCAAAAAAGAAATGCCTGGAGCGCCACTGGTCCCTCCTTTGACTTCATCTTCGCCCTTACTGGAGGATTTGCCATCCCCCTTCAAGTCCAATGCAGGTTCATTCATCACCTGCTCCCCATTGCCCTTGCTGCCTTCAGATGATTCTCCAGGGGAGTCCCCCCAGAAGTTCCATGGGGCTAACATTGGATCCCCCATTGGAATCACCAGAACACACTTCACCCCCTGAAGACCTAACCTATTCTAGGTTCGTGGAAAATTTGGACTCTCTGCTTAAACTGGAAATGAGAAAGGAGCCGGATCCTCTAGCAGAAGTGATAGGTCTCCTTAAGAACCTTGATATCCCTGTGGAACCTTCAATTCTGCCATCCCAAGAGGTGCTCGACACAGTAGTCCTCATGAAGTGGGAAACACCCTGTTCCTAGCGTACCAAGGACCCCTTTTTGGGGTCCACGGTGGCTAGAAAGGTGGACTTGAAGTTTAAGTTGAAAAACTCCCTGGTATGTGGACCTAACAACTTGGTAGTAGTCGAGTCTGCGATGAAGGCGAAAAAGACAAGACTGAGCACTCATCTGAGAGCTCGCAGTCTCTACCAGGTCACATTACTTTGGTAAAAAATTCTTCCAAGCAACCATATTGACCTCGAGAATAGGTCAACATCAATTCTATATGGGGCAATATTTTATATGATTGCAAACAAAACGCAAAGCCCTATATTCGCTCAGAGACAGGTGAACCACTCTCACCTCAGCCACTTCATGACCTCGAGGAATGTCTTAGCATCTCCTTAGCTCAGTTTACGAAGTGTTCAACACCGCAGCAAGGACCTCTGCAGCATCGATCAGTACAAGACAGATGGCTTGGTTGACAGCAAGCGGCGTCAGGGAAGATGTGCATGAGAAGCTCGCAGAACTTCCATGCTTGGGTGACCACTTATTCAGCGAAAAATTGAGAGAAATGGTGGCTCAAATCATAGAGCAAAATGTAGTGGTTCAATCCCTTTCAAAGCAAAGCGAATCAGGAAATACCAATCGGTTTCTACACTCAATTTAAATGTCCCTACTACCCTCGTAAGCATTTCCACTCTTATCAACCCTATTGTTAGCCTTATTACCAACAGAGCTGACAACAAACGCAACACACTCAAAAAAGGGGACGCCCTGCAGCATGATGTGTCCAAAGTCACAGTCACAACCTTCCTCAAAGCCCCAGCAGAGTTTTTAACTAGTCCACCACCACAGCCACAGATATACCGGTCAGGGGCAGAATAAAAAGCTTCCATCAAGCCTGGATGGAGATCACCACAGACCAATGGGTCCTCATTTCAATGGGGTTATCACCTCCAAGTTTCACAGCCAGCCAAAGTTGCCTCATCTAGCGCTACATCCCACAATTCCTGACCATCTAGCACTCTTGAACCAAGAGGCACAAAAGTTGCTCAGCAAGGAGCAATACAGGAGATTCCACTCCAGGATAGCAGCAACGGATACTATTCCCATTACTTCCTCATCCACAAGAAGATGGGGAATCTTCGATCCATTCTAGACCCCCGGTCATTGAACAAACACTTCTATTGAGAAAAAGTCAAGATGACATCCTTGGGCACCATTTTGCCCTTCATCCAGCCCATTGACTGTATGTGTGCTCTCGACCTGAAAGATGTATATGTACACATCCCAGTCCACCCCTCCTGTTTGCATTACCTTTGTTCCAGGTGGGACAACTCCATTACCAGTACAAGGTCCTCCCATTTGGACTCTCTTCTGCACAGAGGGTCTTCACAAAATATTTAGCTCTGGTGTGGCACATCTCCATTGCCCTACAATACACCTATCTGGATGACTGGCTAATAATAGTGCTGGATGAACGGACACGTCAGTCTCACACCGAACAAGCAATACTTTGCCTGGAGACTTTGGGATTTCTTTTTTTTTTAATTTATTCTTTATTATAATTTTCAATATCAAACAAAGTATCCACTTTGTACAGAAATATGGTATTCACATTAGACTTTGGGATTTCTAATCAATTACAAGAAATCCATGCTCCTCCCATCACAACAGATCCAGTTCATAGGCACACTAATAGATTCAGTTGAATCCAGAGCATTTCTTCTTTATGAGTGAGCTCTCAAACTTCACTTCTGTGGCACAAAAGGACACCAGTTCAACATGTCCTCATTCTACTGGATCACATGGCAGCTGCTATCTACATGGTTCCTTTAAGAAGACTGCACATGCTTCGTTTGCAGTGGGGGCTCAGAAGTCAAAGATCTCAATTTCTTCAACCATTGTCGATGAGAGTATTTTTGATGCAGGCCATGACTCAGGGAAATAAGGTGATGGCTGCAATTGAATGTATTAGAAAAAGGCGCTCACTTGCAGCCACTTCTGCACCAGCTAATCCTGGCATTGGACGTTTCCACAAAGGGTTGGGGCGCTCACCTTCTTCTCCAGTACAAGACATAGGGTCTTTGGAATCACAAAGAGCAAAAACACTCCATAAATCTACTAGAACTCCAGGCCATGCAAAATGCCCTCAGAGCCTTCGAACTCCTCCTCCGAGGGATATCCATGGTGATCCACACAGACAACTAGGTAGCAATGTTCTATGTGAACAAACAAGGAGGTACAGGGTTGCAGGTCCTTCATGAAGAGGCCTTGAACATATGGGAATGGGCATCCACTGCCAAAATTACTTTACAAGCCACATACTTGCTGGGAATTGCAGATGTGGAGGCAGATCACCTAAGCAGATTATTCCAACCACATGAATGCCACTGATTGACAGGAATAAGATGCACTATTTCAACATTTGTGTGAACCCTAGATAGACCTTTCCACCAGAGAATAGAACAGGAAGGTTCTGCTCCATTCGACCAACTCCTCACTGAGAAGCACCAGATGCGTTCCTGTTGTCATGGAGCAGGGGATTACTGTACACATTTCCCCCAATACCATTGATCCCCAGGACAGTACAGAAATGCATGTGGGATCAGGCCAAGATGATTCTAATACCTTCTGCCTGGCCCAGACAACCATGGTATGCGTACCTCATGCAGTTCTCTCACTCCCTTCCACAAAAACTCATGAGTGACCGAAACCTGTTGACAAAGGAAGAAGGTTATTGCCTTCATCCCTTGCATTCCATTCTGAACCTAACTGCATGGATGTTGAATGCGCAACCATAGTGCACTGGAATATTCCTGAGCCAATTCAAATTGTCCTCTCAGCAAGAAAACTGCCCAAAAGATGAAATTAGTTTCATATGGCATTGCTACACCAATTGGTGCATGCAACGTGATCTAGACTCCATTACGTATGAGCCCCGATCTACACTACCTCTCTAATACGGGTCTTACATCCACGTTGGTTAGAGTACATTTAAGTGCTACAGTGGCATACCATCATCAAGAAGGTGGAGCATCAATCTCCACGAACCCGTTAATTTCCTAATTCATGCGGGTATTTCTTCACCTACGGCCTCCGCTAAGCCGGCCCCCACACCTGTTCCATTGGGCCATAAGTATAGTCCTGGCGTTTGTTAATGAAAACTCCTTTTAAACTGTTGGAATTTGCATCTTTAAAATTTACCACCTGGAAAGTCCTGTTCTTAGTAGCAGTGATCCTGGCTTGAAGAATAAGTGAGATCTAGGCTCTGGTACATTTTCCACCTTATCTCCAATTCTTCCACAACTAGGTTTCCCTTTGCCCGCACTCGAATTTCTTACCAAAATTAGTATCACCATTTCATTTGAACCAGAACATCTCACTGCCAGTTTTCTTCCCAAAGTCACACAGGCATGAGAGGGAAAAGCTGCTTCATACCTTAGATTGCAAACGTGCCGTGCTCTGGCATATTATAAGCGACATATTCGGACTCATAGGAAAGGATCACAACTATACATTTCCTGTGATTCAAACAGATTGGGTACACCTTTCTCTAAGCAAATGCTCTATAACTGAATCACTGCGTGTATTAAACATTGCCTCACTGCGCAATCACTCAATCTTCCAGACCCCGTAAAAGCTCACCAAGTTTGGGCAACTGCTGCATTATTAGCACATTTAAATAATGTTGCTATTGAAGTCATATCAAAGCAGCCATGTGGTCGTCACCTTCACATTGTACTCCTGCCTTCATAAAGCTGCCACTGCTGACTGCTTGGTAGGAACTGCAGTTCTTAAGCATGCCACCTCATCCTAGCTGACTGTGCACAGTTGAAAAATAAATTTACAGAAGAACCAAGAAGATACTACAAATAGAACTTCGTTCTTTAGTAACCTTCAGCTTGGGACTGCCCATTGAGCATGGCTAATTCAGCCTGCTTATCAATGGAAAAAAGCAAGTTTTGCTTATCATAAACAGTGTTTTCTGTAGATATGATGGATTAGCCATGCCAAACTTACCTTCCTCACTGGACAGCACCCTATATGAAGAATCCAACTAGCTTTGTTATCCACTGAAGAGAGTTCTGGAATGGTCAGTCACGTGGGAAGGCCCGCTCATGCTCAGTACACATGCTTTAACTGGCTTGAGAGACAACTCTGGAAAGTACTGCCTGATGACGTCACCCGTTGAGCATGGCTAATTTATCCTGTTATCTATGGAAAACACAGTTTATGGTAAGCAAAACTTGCTTATGTTTTCTGATGCCTGCTGTGGACCCATGTCAGGAAAACTCTGACTGTAACTGTTGTTTCCAAATGACCCTTTGTGATCTAAAGCTTGGGGGCATTTGTGCTCCTGCTCTCTTGTGTAATTGTATTAAGGGTTGATGAGTCATAGCAGATGCCAGTAGTGTAGTTCTAATATTGGTACTGAAGAAAACTGGAGTCCTAGCAGCTTGTGACACTTCTCAAAGGTCCAACAAACGAAGATAATGTAGTACGGGGTGGCCAACCCCGGTCCTAGAGAACCACAAACAGGCCTGTTTTTCAGGATATCCACAAAGAATATGCATATGAAAGATTTGCATGCACTGCCTCCATTTTATACAAATCTATCTTATGCGTATTTATTGTGGATGTTCTGAAAACTAGGCCTGTTTGTGGCTCTCGAGGACCGGCGTTAGTCATCTCTGATATAGCGCATGAGCTTACCAGACCACATCAGTCCTCTTTGTCTGAAGAAGAGGCCCATGAGGTCACTAAAGCCCATGTAGTATAAGATTCCTATGAATGGTAATCAAATAATCCTATTCACTGACTTTCTCATTGTGCAGTGTTTTACTAAGCACCTTGCTTTTCTTGTGTTTTATTTTGTTTACCTCTCAACCTTAAAATTTGTCCTGACTAGCAAGAATTAAAAAAAAAAAATTCAGGATTTTTTCACCTCTTGAATTTAGTAAGAATAGTAGTAATACAGTAATCTTTTCTTTTGTCAAAAGGTTGTATGGTGACAAAACTGAGGCATCTCAGGCTTCCAGCTTAATGTTGCTATCTTCAGTTAGGTTTTATTTTGCAAGGGGGAGATTAAGTGAATTGTTGCTGTTATGCTCTAACCTGCTTGAGAGCCCAAAATCTCTGGCGCTTAAATGTCAAATCATAGCAGATCATGTGATGCTGCAGTCAGTGAAGAATAGGTCAGTCATATGTTAAGTGACGTCACACTGTATTTACAGAGAAGCCATGGAACTTCTCAAAAATATCCATGCCTGCGCTAGCGACTCCAGTGTCCAAGGCTTGTACCATCTGCTGGTGTGGCTCCAGGCAGAGAACATACTGCTGTGAGTCAGGGGTCCCAATCTGATCAGGAGTTTGCAGAAGAGAGTACATCTTGCTATGCTGCCAGTAAAATGTAATTAGGCAGGGCATGGCCGCCTGCACTGGTAATTAGCACTTTTGCATTCCTCCGGTTGGAGAGCAAGAGCTATGAATGACTGCCTAGGCCTGGTGGTATACGCCAAACAGATTGTTTGTTTGTTTGCCATCATGGAGATTATGAAAGCAAATAAGTATTTATTTTTATTTTTATTCAAACGTGGTGTTTTTGAAGTGGATTACAGAAAATGACATACATAAAATCACAATTACAGACGAAAAAGTAAATACATATAAAAACATTGTAGAATAAAACAAACAGGATCAGGTGGGAGAGGCAGAGGAAGGAAAGGGCAAACATGATAAATACAGCAATAATTAAGAGTCCAAGCAGAGAAGTAAATGCTTACGTGACAAGCTGTGTGCTCCCTATGTTGACTGGATCGATGTAGCAGCTTGGGGATGGGGGTACAAAACTAGTACTGGTAGCTCCTTGGATTAATTCAAAGCTTTGCAGTTTGACAGTGAAAGAGAGGGATGCTAAAATGAACTAAAGAGGTACTCTTGTATCCTTATCTGTCCAAGAGGGTAGAATACAAAGGAAGAAGATAAGGAGTGATATCCTACAAGTTACCCATGGCTGGCTGATAATAGGACATATCCTTAGCAGTGTGGACAAAATAACTGGGCGGATTGGATAGGGCCTGATGATCATTATCTGCCATCATCTTCTTTGTAGAACACCCTAAAGTTTTTGAACCCTTTGTGGGCCAGAAAACAGTCCCGTCTCCCCCCCCCCCCCCCCCCGGCTGACTTGATGCTCTTACTATATTGAGAGCATTTCTGTGAGTGGTATACCCAGAGATGATAGTTCAGAGGGGCTAGGAAAACCCAGGTCAAATATAGTTTTAATTTAACACATTTCTTAACTGCCTTTACAATAGTTGCGCAAGGTGTGGTGTTTAGTCAAATCAATCATTAAGATCAAAATCAATACACATAATAAGATGAAAAGATCCAAGGACTCACCAAATAGTTTACACCAGTTGGGGAAATGTAACATTTTATGTTCTTATTAGCTAAAAAAGCCAGTCACAAAATGATGAACAGACAGGGTCCCAATCCCAGCATGCAGAGAGTGAGGAAAAGTCAGTATATCCAGAAAGAGGGAGCGCCACGTGCCGGAGGAGGGGTTATGCACAGAGGGGGGAATGCCACGTGCCGGAAGAGGGATTATGAGCAGAGGGAAAGAACACTATGTGCTGGAAGAGTCTGGGATTATGTGCAGGATGAGTGTGGTGGAGTCAGTACGTACACAGAAAGGGGAGCAGTACTTGCCGGGAGAGTCACTAGGTGTAGAGTTAAGGGGTGGTGAATGCGCACACAAAAGCACCAAGACAGACAAATCTCACCCAAACAAACAACTGCCTTATTACATGAGGATGAGTAGCTGTTCTGTTATGGAAACAAGATGGTTCACCTTGTGACCTTTTATCTGTTGGGCAGACCGATTGGAAGAAATTTGAAGTGCTTGTGAATCTAGAACCGGGGACAGAGAAGATCAAGGTAAAAGAAGGAAAAATGTGAGAAGCAAGTTAACATCTCAAAAAAGGTTAATTTTAGAATGGTGTTGAGCCTGCGACATTTGGGTACATGTATTTTCATGCTAAAGGGTGATAGTTGTTGTCTGCACACATTTACATACTAGAAAATAGTGAGACTTCAGCACTATGGCTTTACTCACCTGCTGGACAGTGCCTGGGTGTGAGAATATGAGCTTAAGCAAGAGAGTATCGAGAACCATGTAAGTGAGAGAGATCCTTTGTGTGATTACTAGTTAAGGAGCACTGCATCTTAAAGCAGAAGGATTGTGCCTATTCTTATGGATCTCCAGACAGTGAGAATTGGAGATTTAGAGCATGGATGTAATAGGAAAGTACTTAAGTAATGGAGATATGCTACTGACTTAGCTATGAGAGCTACTTTTCTAAATATAAAAACATAAGATTTGCCATACTAGGTCAGACCAAAGGTCCATCAAGTCCAGTGTCCTGTTTCCAACAGTGGCCAGGGGATAAGCAATGGATTTCCCCAAGTCCACCTTAATTATGGTTTATGGACTTTTCTTCCAGGAACGTAGCCAAATCTTTTTTAAATTCAGCTACGCTAACTGCTTTTACCACATCCTCTGGCAACGATTTATATGTTGAGTAAAAGAAAATATTTTCTCCTGTTTGTCTTATAAGTATTACCTAGCAACTTCATTGCATTTCCCGTAGACTTTTTGAAAGAGTAAACAACCGATTCACGTTTACTCGTTCTATTCTATTCATCATTTTATAGATCTATCATATCTCCCCTCAGCTGTCTCTTCTCCGAGCTGAAGAGTCCTAACCTCTTTAGCCTTTCTTCATAAGGAAATCGTTCCATTCCCTTTATTATTTTGGTCACCCCTCTCTGTACCTTTTCTAATTCTGCTATATATTTTTTAAGATGCGATGACCAGAATTGCACATAATATTCAAGATATAGTCGCACCATGGAGCGATACAGAGGCATTATAATATTCTGTTTTATTCTCTAATCCTTTCCTAATAATCCCTAGCATTCTATTTGCTTTCTTGGCCGCTGCTGCACACTGAGCAGAGGATTTCAATATATTATCCACAATGATGCTTAGACCCTCTTCCTGCGTGGTGACATCTAATGTGGAACCTTGCATTGTGCAGCTATAATTTGGGTTGCTCTTCCCTATGTGCATCTCTTTGCACTTGTCCACATTAAATGTCATCTGCCATTTAGATGCCCAGACGTTTGGCAGGTTTCAACTTAATTCCATCCTACTCCCTTTCATGAGGCATTTTTAGTTTGTTTATTGACCCTTTTATGTTTGTTATAATCTGAATTTGTTTTATTCCTTGTTTGATTTGTTTGCTCTGTTTTAATTATGAATGTTTTACTTTGTAAACTGCTTAGACCATCACTTGTATAGGCGGCATATAAAAGATTTTAAATAAATTAATACGTGGAGCTGCAAATGAGAATGCTCTACTACGTGTTTGATGCAAATGATAATCTAGGCTGAATGGCATCTCTAAAATTGTGGTGCCATCTGATCTCAATGTTCTCCCTGGATCATAGCTGCGCAAATTTGCTTGTAATATACATTTATAGTCTGAGTGAAGTATCTTGAATACAATAGCCATCACTTTAAATTGTATATGGCTTCTAACTGGCAACCAGTGAAAGTCCTTTAATACTGGTGTGTTATGGTCATAGGCTCACTGATCTGTAGTTTCCTTGATCACCCCAGAACCTTTTTTTTTTAAATCTGGGGTTACGTTGGGTATCCTCTAATCTTCAAGTACCATAGCTGATTTCTTTCCATCGATAAGCAGGCTGAATTAGCCCTTTCATGTGGATAACGTCGTCCAGCGGCTCCGCATGGACTTGTTTTTCCAGGCTTGAGCATGTGCTTTGCCTCGTGATCCTCCTCAGTCATTTTTTGTCCGAGCTAGAGCATGGACATGTACTTCTCTTCATTTTCCTTCAAAGTGAAAGTTGTTGATCAAAACCTGTTTTGTTTTTTTTTGCCTTGCCTCACTGTTTCTGCAGCCCCTCAACAGCACTTTTAAGTGCTACTAAAAAAAATATATATTTTTTTTTCAAGTGAAGTTATATCACAGGGAGTGTCAGGCCAGAAGAAAAAAAACTCTACAATGGTGAGTGGTTTTACAAACCAATCCTGCAGCAAGATATCCCTCGCTGACTGCCACGACGTATGTTATCCTTATGTTCTTATGATGCCTTGGACCAGACCATGTTCAAAATGTATGTATGTATTTATTTGATTTATATTCTGCTTTTTAGCACTGCAAGGCATAATTACGTTCAGGTACACTATTATGTATTCCCTATCCCCAGAGGGCTTACTATCTAAGTTTGTACGTGAGGCAACAGAGGGTAAAGTGACTTGCCCAAGGTCATAAGGAGCAGCAGCGGGATTTGATCCCTGGTTTCCTAGTTCCCAACCTGCTGCTCAAACCACTATTTATTTATTTAAAAACCATTTCTATTCCACCCAATAGACATTCATAAATTTCATGATGACAGTAATACATATAAAAGGTACAATAAAAATCAAATCAATCATTAAAAGCAATTCTAAATAAATGTGTTTTTAATGCCTTTCTGATTATTTTGGAATTTTCACAGGTTCTTAATTCTTTTGGCAGTGTATTCTAAAATATTGGGCCAGCTGTGGAGAGTGCTCTTTCATGCTTTTCATCAAGGCGGATGAGTTTAGGGGATGGAATATCTAGGAGGTATTGATTTGCTGAGTCAAAGACCTGGAAAGAGAATAGAATTTCATGATAGCATTTGTCCAGGAAGAGTGTAAATTGAAAATTAGAGAATGAACAATTAGTCCAAGTTTATATTGGATTCTGAATGATATAGGTAGCCAGTGAAATTGTTTTAGTATGGGTGCGATGTGTTCATAGCTGTATATATTGGTTAGTAGATGGACAGCTGTATTCTGAATGATTTGTAGAGGACAAATGATATATTTAGGAATACCAATAAGCAGGGAATTACAGTAGTCCATGCTTGAAAACAGAAGTGTTTGTTAAATGGTCCGAAAGTCATTGTGTTCTAAAAACAGTTTTACATGGCGGAGTAATTGTAATTTATGGTGAGATATCTGTTAGATTTTTTTTTTATCTGAGTTTGCATGTTTAGATATCGATTTGAATTCCAAGGTTGCAGACAACGTTGGAGAGTTTAATTGGTTGGTTATTTATCAATACTTCTGATGGAATCGGATCAGATGGGAATCTTGAAAGATAAATTATCTGTTTTTTGGAGGTTGAGTGTGAGTTTATTGCTTGATAACCAGTTGAATTGTTAATAGTATATGCGATAAGAATCTGCTGCTACTCCACTGTGGACAGATGTCCCCATGCTCACAGTACTCCAGGACACATGGAAATAAATCTCTGGCATAGCTTTAGATTTTCCTCCTGAAGTGCAGTGTCAGTTGCCTCCTTGAGTAAGGGTTTGCACAGCAATTAGTCCTAAGTCCCTTCTGCTCAGGCTGAGACCATGGAGTCAAGTTCAGCCAACCATTCTGCATTGCAGCAGAAATGGCATCATTTCCTGGAACCAGCCCTTCCTGCAGCAAAGATGCATAAACATTGAAGCCGCGGTGCACTGGCACCATTAGACCATCTCTCTTCTGCACCGGCAGCACAGGGCTGTACAAAGGACAGTATCTCAATGCATCCAAAGCACGGTGTCCAGACACATCGATACCGATGCATTTGATGCACATCGCTATGATGCATAAAGACCTTTCCAACACAACCATGCATTCCCAGCACCATCCATCGGTGCACCTGATGCAAGCTTGGATACGCTGACGCATATTTTGCTCTATGATGTTCCTGGACAATCTTTATTCTTGCTGACTCAGTTTCTGTAGGACACATTATGAAGGATTTACAGTCTTCTAAAATGCCCAAGCAATCAAGCCCTTCAGGCTGTTCTGCTTCCTTTAACTCAGCATGGTTATCTATCTACACAACAGTATGCTAGCCATCTGAGATCTGTGGGAGGAGTAAACTTACCCTTACCTCCTCTAATTATCAGAACACTAATGTCACCTAGGTTAGTAGCAGAAGATCTTTGCCCAGAAATAGTGGATCCTGTCTATTCAGTAGTTCTGCTCTCATCAAATAGGTCACCTGTTATGATGCAAAACATCTTAGTGTCAGAAGAGGATGTACCTCCACCTACTCCAGGCCAAAGGACACAACAGTTGCATGTCCAAATTTCAGGGTTCATGAGGAATTTCTTTACCTTTCTATCTGAGGCGGTTAGAACAAGCTGGAGTCTCAAGCTTTCCTATGGGTGCACACTCCTCATCAGAACCCCAAATTAGGGGCTCTTACTCCACACACACAATTGCAGTGGAGTCTAGTAGATCAGAGGCTCTAGACCAGGCAATTTCTCTGAAACCTCAGAGGGATTCCCTGATTAACCTTCTTGGTTAGTGGAGTACTGGACTAGCAAGCCATACTCTTGGGCTCTAATGAGGACTTTACAGGAATACCGTCAGATCCTCTACCAGATTTTCCAGAGCATACTTCCCCTTTGTGAGATCTCATATATTCGGAATTTGTGGAGAAATTAGGAGCAGCACTAGTTGTTCATGTCTGTAAGGGTAAAGACGCACGTATCGAGCTATGCAGAATTTTTGATTTTCTGGATATCCTGGCTGCTGCTTTACCAATTCATGATATTCTCAAAGTGCTACCCATGAAACTGTGGGAAATGCCAATTTAAGATAGTCCAGCTGTTCAAAAATTAGACCTAAAGTACAGAGTCAGATGGTCACTAAGCTTTGGCGTGATGCATCTCCGCATCAATTGGTCATGGTGGATTCTGCCATGAAAAATGCAAAGAAACATGTATTCTTTACAGTTCCCCCTCCGGGTAAAAATCATAAACTTCTGGACAGTTTTGGCAAAAGAAATTTTCAGAGCACTATTCTTTCTGCTCACATTACTATCCATCTATTCTACATGGTGCAATGCCTCAATGATTGCCTTCAAAAGTTGAAACCATACCTATATTCCTCTGACCAGAATGCATTTCCTCAACCTTTCTGGGATGCAGAAGAGGCTGTCTGACACCTGCTCTATTCAATGATTAATTATTTGATTCTGCTTCACATACCTCCACAGCTTCTAGCAGAGCATGACAGATGGCATGGCTGAGAGCCAGTTGTATCCATGAAGATGTCCACGAAAAGTTGGCAGACCTCAAATGCTTGCGGGAAAACCCCTTTGTTTCTCGAAGCTTATCTCCAATCTCTCAAATTAAAAGACCAGAATGTGGCACTACAGTCTCTCCATGGCGCCTGAGCAACTCACTCCACCACGGCATCTGTATTATCCATACAGACATCCTTATTTTTATTACAGTTGTCCTTGCCGGTCTTTTCAGTAGTTCTGATTTCCTCTGCTTCCAGCCCAGTGACAATACCAACTTCAGGTCAGGCCTAGACAGCTTAAGTGCCAGCAGCCAAAAATTTCTCGGCCAAATCCACGGCCAAGTTTTTGATCCCATCGACCAATCCCCTGCCTTCTCTTCTGGTAGTGGGACAAATTCAACATTTTCTGGAAAGATAGTGTCAAATAACCAAGGACTCCTGAGTCCCCAAAATTGTGCAGTATGGGGTCCAGCTGTGTTTATCCTGAGTCCCATCCCTTCCTTACTATGCATCTCCCCATCTAGATCCATTTCATCTCCCTCTGAGCCAAATGGAAGTGCAGTGGCTTCTCCGACATCAAGCAGTGTTGCTGATCCCTTCGTTGCATCATATGCAGAGTTTTCATTCCAGATACTTTGTTTTCCACAAGAAGTCAGGGGGATTGAGACCAATCCTGGACTTGAGACTTCTCAACAAACATCTTCTGAGAGAAATTCAAAATGAAGTCGCTCAGCACAAGTCTCTCATTTCATTCAACAAGGTGAATGAATTGTGTGCCCTTGATCTCGAGGATGTGTATACTCTGATCTCAGTTCATTCCTTCTATTGGTGTTACCTATGATTCCAAGTAGATTCTTCCCATTACCAGTACAAAGTCCTTCCCTTTGACCTTTCTTTTGCTCCTAGGGTTTTCACGAAATATCTTGCGATGGTGGCAGCACATCTGCATTGTTGGGGAGTATAAGTCTTTTCCTACCTTGACGATTGGTTAATCACAGTGCAGTCACGAGAAGCAGTTTTCCACTTCCTGAATGTGGTGATTCACCTCCTGCAGAGCCTAGGATTCCTCATGAAGTTTGAGAAGTCAAACTTGGACCCCATGCAGTGCCTCCAATTCATAGGGGCATCATAGACTCAATATTACAGAAAGCATTCTTACCCAATGACTGGAATATTACCATGATCTTGCTAATCCAACAGCAGCTCTCCAGTCTGAGAACCATGGCCAGGAAGCTCCTCATATTATTGGGTCCCATGATGGCAGCCATCTACATTGTTCCACTGACCCATCTTCACATCAGACACCTTCAGTGGGGTCTCATATCTTAATGGGCTCAACTCGCACAACCTCTCTCTTCAGTAGTGAGGATCATGGAACTAATGGCTCGGGCGTTACAGCATTGGTTACAAACCCGCCTCGCCTGGGATGGTGCCCTGCTTAGATTATGCTCCCACCACATCATCCTTACAACAGACACCTTTATCAGGGGTTGAGGTGCTCATGCAGGATCCTTCTGCATCCAGGGAACTTGGTCCTTTCATGAGAGTCTCTTTTAAATCAATCTGGAGCTGAGCAATATGGCATGCCCTCACCATGTTCACACACCTCCTCCAAAGGAGAAGCATTCTAATTCAAATGGACAATTGGGTTGCCATGTTCTATGTCAACAATCAAGGGGGAACGGGATCATGACCTCTTGGTCTGGAAGCATTGAAAATAAGAGCTGGGTAGAATGTCATCTGTCGGGTGTCTTAAACATTCTAGCAGATTGCCTCAACCTAGAATTTCATCTTCACAAGTGGTCTCTGTGGTAATCAGTAGTAAACAAACTGTTCAATTTCTGGGGTATGCTGATGGACCTGTTTGTATTCCTGCAAAACACAAAACTATCAGCTCTACCAAGTCAATTCTGCTCAGTTCTACCAAGCAACTGCAAACTAAAACGGGATGCTTTCCTAGTTGATTGGAGTCAAATATTCATGTATGCTTTTCCACTGATTCCCCTCATCAACAAAACGGTGCAGAAAGTCCTTCAAGACCCATCCATCTAATCCTAATCACACCGGTGTGGCTCAGATAGGGTTAGTATGTATATCTTGTCAAGCTTTCCAGCAGTCCTCCCATAGCTCTAGAGCAGCGGTTCTCAACCTGTGGGTCGCGACCCCGTTGGGGGTCGAATGACGATTTGCCAGGGGTCGCCTAAGACCATCGGAAATATGGGTTTTTTTGTCTAGTCTAACGTGTAAAACTTGTCAACAAAATTTTTCCATTGGTAGTTACTATTTTTTACTATAATTGTCATTCGAGGATAGATGTTGCAGACAACTGAATCAGAATGATTTCAAACATTTTAATTGTCGCAGCATAAATATTTTTAACAGTTTAAATTACTGTCCATCAAACGGCGTGGCATAACGCAACGTTACGCCATTGCGGGATCAAAGATATTATTTCTATGGTGAAGATTTACGCACGTCGTGACATAATTGAAAAGCACTGCCGTTTCTAATTAGCCATCGTTTTATAGTCCATGTTATTGAAGGTAATATTTTCATTATGGAACAACCCATGAAAATGGATCTCGAACAAAAGAACGTTAAGAAAAGAAAATATGACGACGATTTTTTACGGTATGGTTTTACTTCAATAGTTAAAGCAGGAATTGAGAAACCCCAATGCGTTATTTATAAAGGAAGTTCTATCAGCCGAATCTATGAAGCTGAACAAACTGAAACGTCATTTTGATAGCAAGCATCCGAGCTTTGCCATGCTTTTCAAATTTTCACATAAGTATGCAACATGAATATGGTGAATACGCAATGCAAGTCATAAAGATAAAATGTAATTTATTTGTAATTTAATTATAAGCAGAAATATATACAGTACAGTTACTTAGGCCTATGAACGAAAATAATTTTATGGTTGGGGTCGCCACATAGTGGGGAATTGTATTAAAAGGGTCGCAGAACTATAAAGGTTGAGAACCGCTGCTCTAGAGTCACATCCTGCTCTTTTGACTCAGGACAATAGGACACACTTTCATCCCAATCTCTCAGCTCTCCATCTCACAGCTTGATTGTTGAGCACGCAGTGATAGCAGAACTACAATTGCCATTGGAAATTGAAGATATATTTGTTTTGCCTAAGAAACCTTCATCCAGAAAAAGCTATGCCTTCGAAGTTAGATTCTCCATCTGTTGCCAACAACATATTTCTGATCCTTTTTCATGTGAGCCTCCACAACTATTGCAGTACTTGCTTCACCTCTCTAACTCAGGCCTTGCTACTTTCTCTGTGAGTTTATCTGAGTGCTATCTCACATACCATGCCTTCTTGGACAACAAACCAAGCTCCATTCGTATCTTGTTTTATGAAGGGGCTCTTGCACATCATACCCCCGATACAGAAACCACCCTTTTGGTGGGATATTGATGCGGTCCTCTCAATTGATGAAACCTCCTTTGGCGCCATTAGTCTGCTTCCTTGAACACAGTAACTTAGTATTGACTGCAGAAAAAGTCCAAATGATACATCCAGTCTGCCGAACAAATTTCTTATGGTAGTAGCTGCCACTTTGTGCAGGTAACCCCCATGTTTCGGTTGAGTGGATTACCTGCACCAAGTGACAAGTAACCCCTTTAAGTGCTGCTCCATGCAGGTTACTCCCAAGCCTTATTTATTAACAAAGCAACACTTTTACTGGGAGAGGAGCCTTTTTGAAAATTCAGCCAATGCTGCTTGACGAGCTCTGCTTTAAACTCTGCTGTAGAAGCAGTCTTGTACTTTTTCTTTTATGTCTGCGTGTCAGTACCTCAGACCGTAAAAGTTGGGGCCCAAGTTGGTTGTCCTCTGTATCCAATTTCCCTTCTCCCTCTACACCCTTAAAGCAGAGAGCAGTTTTCAAAAGCATCAAGGCTTATTGGTTAAGGGTAGTAATCCCCATGCATATTGTTAAGGGTTCTAACCGCCAACGAGCAGGTTACCCCCATTCACCCTTTTCTTAATTTCTGTCCTTCAGCCTTTAGGGATCCACAGTGTTTATCCCATGCCCCTTTGAATTATATGACTATTTTTGTGTTCTCCTCCAGAAGGGCATTCCTGACAACACCACCCTTTCCATGAAGAAATATTTACTGACATCGGTTCTGAGTCATCCCCCCTGGAGTTTCATTTCGTGACCCCCAGTTCTACTGTTTCCTTTCCAACAAAAAAGGTTTGAAGTATGTACATTATTAAAACCTTTCAGGTATCGGGTCTGTATCATATCTCCTCTCTTCCAGGGTGTACATCATCCAGGGTCTCCTCATAAGTCTTCCGATACAGACCCCATACCATTTTTGTCACTCTTCGTTGGACCACCTCCATCCGGTCTCTATCTTTTTTGAGATACAGGCTCCAGTACTCAATACAGTACTCCAGGTGAGGCCTCTTCAAGGACCTGTACAAGAGCATCACCACGACCTTTTTCTTACTGGTTATTCCTCTCTATGCAGCCCAGCATTCTTGGAAGACACGTTTCCTCATTGCATCACCTTAGCAAGAAGAGTTGTGGCGCCATGTCCTTATCCACTACATTTCAAGTCTACGGTTTTATCCCAACAGATTAGTTCTTCAAACTCGCCCAAAATTTCTGCCAAAAGTAGTATTGACTTTCCTTATTAATCCATTGTTTACCTACTTTTTTCCCAAAGCCCCATGCAAATGAAGACGAGAAAGTTCTTCCTTTTCTGGACTGCAAATGGGACCCTAGCATATTATAAGAGATGTATTCAACTTCATCAATAAATCAACCAGTTGTTTGTCTCCTTTGACTCTTTAACCATTTGGGGATACCAGTAGCTAAACAAACTTTATCCAACTGGTTAGCTGAGTGCATTAATCACTGCTAAAACTCAGCAGGATTGCAACTCACAGATTAAAGCTCATCTGGTATGCACCATGGCTGCTTCTGTCACTTATCTGTGAGAAGTACCAATCAAAACCTATGCAAAGCTTCAACTTGGTCTTCAATCCACATACTTAAATCCCATTACTGCCTTGATATCCTTTTGAGAACAGGTAGCAACTTTGGACAAACAGTTTTGCACAATCTATTCTTGCTGTAGTTCACTCTCCATGGTGGAGTCTGGATTGCTTATTAAGTATTGCTCCACTGCAACCTTTAATTTGGGGCTGTCCATGGAAAAAGTAATTTTGCTTACCGAAAAGGTGTTTTCTGAAGATAGCAGAATGAAGAAGTCATTGAATACCTGCCCACCTCCTTGGAGAGTCAGCTAGATAGGTAGATTCAGCTCTGATACTGACTGAGGAGGTTTGAGGCAGTGCTCATGTGGGAACTCCGCATCTAATGGCTAGCTCAGGGGTGCTCAAACTGGTCCTTGAGGGTCCCTCCCTAGCCTCCCAGGTTTTTAGGATATCTCAAATGAATATGCATGAGATTTATTGGCATGAAGCACTTCCTAAATGGGGGAGGGTCTCAAGGATCTTTTCGAGCACACCTGGGCTAACTCATCCTGCTAGCTACAGAAAACATTCATGGTAAGCAAACTTGCTTTAATGATAGTTTGCAAGACCTACTATTAGTAACCTGTAATTTCATTTTTCATCTGGGTCAGGTGATTTGCTACTGTTTAGTTTGTCAATTTGTCCTATTACATCTTCAGATGGAAAGAAGGTGAAATGTGTTGCAATTCTTCTGAATTATCATCTTTTAAATATCACTTCTTGCATGAGTACCCTGCCATACAGCTTCCTCAGTATAGAATTTGTTTAATCTCTGCTATGGCCTTGTCCTGCCTTGGTGCCCTTTTACATCTTGAACATCTAATGATCCAACTGATTCCCTCAAAGGCTTTTTATTTCGAATGCACTTGAAAAAGTTTGAGTTTTCGCTTCCACAGCAAATTCTTTTCAAATTCTGCCTTTCCTAGTGTGTAGCTAGATGGACTCAGGGCCAGTGGGTTATGCTCCCCTGCCAGCAGATGGAGATGGAGTCAGATTTCAAAGCCGACGTCACACTTGATACACCCCTGCAGTGACCTCAGCTCTTCAGTATTCTCCGTCTCCAGCAGATGGTGGATGTACCTCTCCCTATGGGAATTGCTGTAATTTTTGGAAGGAGAAATTCTACGTTTAAATTGGAAAAAAAAATTGAGGCCCTCTCTCCTGCGGTGATACCTAAAGATCCCTCCCCCAGATGAGAATTCCTAAAGCGATTTCCAAGATCCCTCAGAGGTGTACCTTGGTCCGATAGCCAATTCCCGGCGTGGACTTTGCTGCTTAAGCAGCTGAAGGGCAGCGGGTCCAGGAATCCGAGCGTGGCAGTGATGGCCAAAACCCTCTTCCCCTGCAGCCGGAGACTCTCTGTACTTAGCCAGTAACTGCTGATACTAGGTAAGTTTAAAAAAAAAAAAATTTACTTCCTGTTTCAGAGACATTTGGAGGGGTTTTGGTAAGACTTCCTCCGGTCTCCTTGCTCGGCGCGCCGTACTGACATCCTTCCTGATCCCATTGGGGTAAGGGGAAGTGGGCTTCCGAATGGGTTGAGCGGCCCCCGGTGGCTAGGCCCTGCTTTAGGCTTGAGTGGCACACTGCGTGGTAGGCCGTGGCAGCGCCATCTTGTGCACATCTTTGTGCGTGCAGTGCTTGTCATATTAGGGCTACACAGTCTAACCTGGATTCCAACTTAGGTCAGCACTGTGAGGAAGCCCAGGGAGAGTTGGCCTTCCTGGACTTTGCTAAGCTCATTCAGAGGATGGGTCAGCCACAGCCTTAACCAGAAGTACCCCAGATCTGAGTACCCCCGTGACTGGCTTGTTCATGGGAGAGGGAAATTCAGCAGCACCTACCCCAGTACCTCCTAGGCTAGGCATGGACCTGGCTGTCTTCTCTTGGGTGGAATTTTTCCAGGACCTTCAAGCCTTCGTACGGGCGCAGTCTGCTACCTCATTTGCCCCTGTCCGAATGGAACCTCAGCCGGTAAGCCCTCCCTCTCCCAGTCCTGTTGGCAGATGCCTCACCAAGAGTATCCCTGGCAGGACCCGAGCGGCACGGATGAAGTGGAGGATACATATTCCTTGGAAGATGGGCAAATTTCCCCTGGTTTAGAACCATATCATACTATGTTTGTTTTTCCATAGAGATGAATTGCAGCCATGGTTTCCCAGACTCTGAATGTGCTGGGAGCTCCTGGGGTGGACTTTATTATGGAACCAAAGAAGAATCCCATTCTGAATTTCCCACGGAAAGCATCTTGCTAGTTTCCAGTACTGGAAGCCATCCAGGAGTTGATTGACCTGGAATGGGATGTCCCAGAAGCAAGTTTTAAAGGGGGACGAGCGTTTTAAGCTCCAACAGAAGAAAATAGGGTAATGCATAAGCGCTGGCAAGTTAAATGTAAGACATTGATAAGACAGGCTAAGAGAGAATTTGAAAAGAAGTTGGCCGTAGAGGTAAAAACTCACAGTAAAAACTTTAAAAAATATATCCGAAGCAGAAAGCCAATGAGGGAGTCAGTTGGACTGTTAGATGATTGAGGGGTTAAAGGGGCAATTAGAGAAGATAAGGCCATTGTGGAAAGATTAAATGATTTTCTTGCTTCAGTGTTTACTGAAGAGGATGTTGGGGAGATACCTGTATTGTAGAAGGCTTTCATGGGTAATGATTCAGATGGTCTGAACCAAATCACAGTGAACCTAGAACGTGTGGTAGGCCTGATTGACAAACTGAAGAGTAATAAATCACCTGGACCGGAAGGTATACACCCCAGGGTTCTGAAGGAACTCAAAAATTAAATTTCAGACCTATTAGTAAAAATTTGTAATCTATCATTAAAATCATCCATTGTACCAGAAGACTGGAGGGTGGTTAATGTAACCCCAATATTTAAAAAGGGCTCCAGGGGCAATCTTGGAAACTACAGACCGGTTAGCCTTACTTCAGTGCCAGGAAAAATAGTGGAAAGTGTTCCAAATATCAAAATCACAGAACATATAGAAAGACATTGTTTAATGGAACAAAGTCAGCATGGCTTTACCCAAGGCAAGTCTTGCCTCACAAATCTGCTTCACTTTTTTGAAGGTGTTAATAAACATGTAGATAAAGGTGAACCGGTAGATGTAGTATATTTGGATTTTCAGAAGGCGTTTGACAAAGTTCCTCATGAAAGGCTTCTAGTAAAAGTCATGGGATAGGTGGCAATGTCCTTTCGTGGATTACAAACTGGCTAAAAGACAGGAAACAGAGTAGGATTAAATGGACAATTTTTTCAGTGGAAGGTAGTGGGCAATGGAATCCCTCAGGGATCTGTATTGGGACCTGTACTTTTCAATATATTTATAAATGATCTGGAAAGAAATAAGACGAGTAAGGTAATCAAATTTGCAGATGATACAAAATTGTTCAGAGTAGTTAAATCACAAGCAGATTGTGATAAATCTCTGAGACTGGAAAATTGGGCATCCAAATGGCAGATGAAATTTAATGTGGATAAGTGCAAGGTGATGCATATAGGGAAACATAACCCATGCTATAGTTACACAATGTCAGGTTCCATATTGGGAGCTACCACCCAAGAAAGAGATCTAGGCATCATAGTGGATAACACATTGAAATCGTCGGTTCAGTGTGCTGCAGCAGTCAAAAAAGCAAATAGAATGTTGGGAATTATTAGGAAGGGAATGGTGAATAAAACGGAAAATTTCATAATGCCTCTGTATTGCTCCATGGTGAGACCCTACCTTGAATACTGTGTACAGTTCTGATCGCCGCATCTCAAAGAAGATATAGTTATGATGGAGAAGGTATAGAGAAGGGTGACCAAAATGATAAAGGGAATTGAACAGCTCCCCTATGAGGAAAGACTAAAGAGGTTAGGACTTTTCAGCATGGAGAAGAGACGGCTGAGGGGGGATATGATAGAGGTATTTAAAATCATGAGAGGTCTAGAATGGGTTAATGTGAATCGGTTATTTACTCTTTCGGATAATAGAAAGACTAGGGGGCACTCCATGAAGTTAGCATGTGGCACATTTAAAACTAATCGGAGAAAGTTCTTTTTCACTCAATGCACAATTAAACTCTGGAATTTGTTGCCAAAAGATGTGGTTAGTGCAGTTAGTGTAGCTGTGTTTAAAAAAGGATTGGATAAGTTCTTGGAGGAGAAGTCCATTACCTGCTATTAATTAAGTTGACTTAGAAAATAGCCACTGCTATTACTAGCAACAGTAGCATGGATTAGACTTAGTTTTTGGGTACTTTCCAGGTTCTTATGGCCTGGTTTGGCCACTGTTGGAAACATGATGCTGGGCATGATGGACCCTTGGTCTGACCTAGTATGGCATGTTCTTATACCCATTGAATCCGGCAGTGAGAAAGCGTTTGCATTTCCCTAAAATGGATACGCTGGTCTGTGCCATCTCTAAGAGAACAACTATCCCAGTGGAGGGAGGAGCGGCCTTAAAGGATGCGCACGTAAGACTGATGGAGTCCGTCCTTAAACAGGCCTTTGATGCAGTAGCAATGACCTTACAGATTGCTTCTTGTTGTGCCCTGGTAGCTTGTTTGTGCCTACTCCTCTCTCAGGAGATGGATGATTCGGAGGTGAATTCCAGAGTGGTGACTAACAGGGTGACCTCCTTGCTTCAGGAACTCTATTGGGACGTCAACCTGGACAAAAGCATTCTCAAGCCCTTCCAGTTGGAATATCTGGGAGTCCGGTTTGACACCAAGCAGGGCAAGGTCTTCCTTCTGACCACGCGGCTTAGGAAGTTGATGTCCCAAATGCATCAGTTAATGAGCACGATACGCCCGCCGGTGTGGAGCTATATCCAAGTTCTCGGTTTGATGGCGCAACCCTGGAAGTAGTGCCATGGGCGAGGGCACACATGCAACCACTTCAATGCTCACTACTAGCACATTGGAACCAACCATCTCAAGACTATTTGATAAGCCTCCAGTTAATGATGGGAGTATGTTCTTGTCTCCAGTGGTGGCTACAGGAAGCTCATCTGAGCAGGGGTGTACCCTGTCCTCTCCGAACTGGCTGGTTCTCACAACAGACGTGAGCCTCTGGGGCTGGGGAGCTCACTGTCAGAAACTGACAACCCAGGGACGTAGGACCAAGGAAGAGGCCCTCTGGAACATCAACTGCTTAGAAACCCGGTCAGTCAGATTGGCGTGTCTATAATTCAGCCACAGACTCTAGGGTCAAGCGGTCCGTGTAATGTCGGACACCGCAACGACTGTAGCCTACATCAGCTGCCAGGGTGGATCCAAGAGCCAGCAAGTGTCATAGGAGTTAGATCTCCTTATGGAATGGGCGGAAATACATCTACGGATGATCTTAGCCTCCCACCTCGCAGTAAAAGACAACGTCAGAGTTGACTTCCTAAGCAGGGAGAGTCTGGATCTAGGAGAGTGGGTGTTGTCTGCCAAAGCCTTTCAGCTGATAGTAGATCTCTGAGGTCACCCATCCATCGAGCTGCTGGCCGCATCTCATATTCAAAGTTTCCCCAATTCTTCAGTCACAGAAGAGATCTGTGGTCCCTGGGGGTCGATGCTCTCGTTCAGACCTGGCTGGAAGAAGAGTTGCTATATGCCTTCCTTTGTGGCCCCTACTGGGCAGGGACATTTGCAGAATCGAGCACCACAGGGTATTAATCCTATTAGTAGCTCCAGATTGGCCCAGGTGTCCGTGGTTTGTGGACATGTGGCGACTCCTGGTGGAGAAACCCCCCCCCCCCCCCCCCCCCCCCCCCCATGCATCCCACCGCACAGGGACATGCTGCAGCAAAGACTGGTCCTTTACGAGTATCCAACTTGATTATGTTTTACGATCTGGCCCTCGAGAGGGCTCGCCTGATGAAATGAGGATATTCTGTGGCAATAATTGCCACCTTACTCCGCGAATGGAAGTTCTGTATGTTCCTAGACTATGTGCGGGTCTGGAGAGTATTTATTTGTGGCCTTGTGCGAGGAATGCGGTGTCCCCCTTCGGGCAGTCAAAATCCTTCTAATTCTGGATTTTTTGCAGGACTGCTTGAATAAAAGTTTGACCCTTAACTCCTCGAAGGTCCAGGTAGCAGCGCTCTCCTGTTTCAGGGGTGAGGTGAACCAGAACCTGCCTGTCGGCTCATCCAGACATGGCCCGTTTTCTGAAAGGGGTGAAGCACCTCTGGCCACTGCAATGGTGGCCGGTTCCCTTGTCGAATCTTAATTTAGTATTGGAATTTTTGGCAGGGCCCTCCTTTCAGCCGCTGTGAAGTCTTTCCTTGCATTTATTAACCTTGAAAACGGTGTTCTGGTGGATATATGCTCGGCACATCACATCTCTGAACTGTAGGCATTGTTGTGTCGGGAACCGTTCCTCCGGATGACTCCAGGAGCGTTACAGCTTGGTACCGTTCCATCCTTCTTGCCCAAGATAGTCTCGGAGTTTCATTTGAATCAGTTCATTTCGTTTCCATCCCTAGATAAGCACAAGGATGCAGAAGAATACTGCCGCCTTCATCATTTGAATGTCAGTAGACTTTTGGTGTGTTATCTGGAAGTTTCAGAACCAGTCCAAAGGACGGACTGCGTATTTGTCATGGTGGAAGGAAGCAGGGCGAACCAGCTTCGCGGGCTACCATAGCTTGCTGGATTAAGGAAGTGGTCACGGGAGCCTATGTTGGAGGCAGGAAGGCCATTACCTTTTCAGATTAAAGCTCATTCCACTAGGGCTCAGTGGTCTCATGGGCGGAAGCTAGACCGTTGTCTCCTGTTGATATCTGCCAAGTGGTGACGTGGTCCTCCTTGCACATCTTCTCCAGGTTCTATCGCCTGAACATAGAAGCCAAGAAGATGCAGCCTTTTTAAGGGCGGTGTTAACCGGACCACGGGCAGCCTCCCGCCTAGATCTGGAGTAGCTTTTGTACATCCCATTGGTCCTGAGTCCATCTGGCTACATGCTTGGAAATGGAGAAATTACTTACCTGATAATTTTGTTTTCCTTAGTGTGGACAGATGGACTCAGCATCCCGCCCACAGCTGCCCAAGAACGGTGCCAAGGATTCGCCCTTGGAGTGGATTTTGATTCCAAGAGATTATGGGTAAACTGTCATCTAGTCCCTAGTTCAGGGCATCTATAATCTTACTGGGGTTCAGTGTTTGTTTGGTTGAGTACAGTTACGGTTATCCATTTTTAATCATATTTTTAATCATTTTTCAATAGTATGTCCACAGTGGCTTTTGAAGAGAATACTGAAGGGCTGAGGTCACTGCAGGGGTGTATCTAGGGTGACATCAGCTTTGAAACCTGACTCTGTCTCCATCTGCTGGCAGGGGAGCATAACCCATTGGTCCTGAGTCCATCTGTCCTACACTAAAGAAAACAAAATTATCAGGTAAGTAATTTCTCCATTTGTTTTCTTTATTAGTGCTTTGCATCTTAACTTACCAGTGCTTATGCTGTTTCCTGTTTTCTTCATTCGGATCCCTTATCCATTGCCTCTCTCACTGCACCTTTTAACCATACTGGCAATTAATTGAACTTCCTTCCACTTTTTTTCAATGCGAGGAATACATCTGATTTGAGCTTCCAAGGTGGTATTTTTAAATAACGTCCATGCCTCCTGTAGACTTTTAATCTTTGCAGTTTCTCCTTTCATTTTTTTCCTAACCGTTTTCTCATTTTTTTATTATTGTCTCCCTATTGCTCCCTATTGTCTCCCTATTGCTATTGCAGTAAATTTCCTTAGTGTCCTCTCTCCAATTAAGTCCAATTTGATCATATTATAATCACTATTTCTCTTATCTATTTGATTTATATTCTGCCTTTCAGGTACTGTAGGTATTTCCTGTCCCCAGGGGGCTCACAATCTAAGTTTGTACCTGAGGCAATGGAGGTTAAAGTGACTTGCCCAAGTTGCAAAGGAGAAGCAGTGGGACTTTTATCCTGCTTTGCAGCCCACAGTTCTAACTACTAGGCTGCTACAACTTTCCACTATTGCCAAGTGCCCCCAACACTGTTACCTCTCATCAGATTAAGTGATCCAGTAAGGATTAGGTCTAAAATGGCTCCCCCTCTTGTCCATGAAGCAGTCATTTATTCCATCTAGAAACTTTACCTCCTTAGCATGTCCTGATGTGACATTCACCCAGTCAGTACTGGGGTAATTGAAATTGCCCATTATTACCGTGCTGCTAATTTTGTTAACTTCCTTAATTTCTGTTAGCATTTCGTCATCTGTCTGTTCATTCTGGCCAGGTGGATAGTAATATTTCCCCCACTGCTATTCTATTCCCTTTCTCACATGGAATTTCTATCCATAATGATTTTACAGTGCATTTTGATTCCTGCAGAACTTCTATTCTGTTTGACTCTGTGCCCTTTTAATATATAGAGCCACCACTCCACCAATTGGATCTATCCTATCATTGCGATATAATTTGTAACCTATCACAGTGACCCACTGGTTATCCTCCTCCTCCAAGGACAAGCCGGATGGTAGTCTTCACACATGGGTGACATCATCAGATGGAGCCTGACATGGAAAACTTCTGTCAAAGTTTCCAGAACTTTGACTTGGCATACTGAGCATGACCAGCATGCCTTATACTGTGCGTCCATGCATAGTCCCTCTTCAGTCTGTTTTTTTTGGTGGAGCTTTTGCAATGCGGTGTGAGTGAGCTCTTAATTTTTTCTTTAAAACTTTTTTCCCCAATTTTCTTGGGGTTTTCCTTAGATTCCATTGACGCCCGGTCCCTCTCTGTCCCTCCCGTAGCCTCCTTAGGTTTCTCGCTGTTTTCAGTTAAGTTTTCTTTCGTTTCGATCTCCCCCGTGGTGGCTGTGCCTCAGTGCCCACCAGTTATTGTTGCCTGCCACCATCGTTGTTTTGTGTCCCTCTTTTTTCGCTTTGATCATGGCCATTACCGATTTTCACAGATCCCCATGATATCTGTACTCTGCTTGGGGGCATCTCATGACATTCAGGATTGTCCCAAGGGCGCCCAAATGACCCCGAAGAGATGTCGTGCCCGACTCGAAAAGATGGAGAAACTCTTCGGATCGGAGAAGTCTGAGCCATCAACTTTGGCATCAGTGGCGTCGGCACCAATGGACCTTGGAAACACATCGATGGATATCACATCGATACAGGCAGGACCGTCAGTTCTGCTGGTGAATGGGGGCACCGGAAACCGACCACGCTCTGTCTCCTCCAGGTCGAGGAAGTCTAGTTCCTCATCTTCAACCTTGGCACCGGGGAAAGACCGGGCCAAGCACAGAGGGAAGCTGAGGAAGCATCGGCACCGGTCTCCTTTGCTGTGCATGGGGATGCACCCAGATGCCACTGAAGCAACTCCCGTGGCGAGGAGCGCCCATCCTTCATCTATGCCGGGAGGTCCACATCTGTTTCCACCGGTCCTTTTGCCAGTTGCTGATCCACCTCGGGATCCAAGGAAGATCTGGGCACCCCTCCTTCCTCCCAGTCAGTTTTGGCTTTGGAAGCTTTCAAGCAGGAGCTGGAGTGGTGCATTCAGCTGGCGATGGAGAGGACGCTGCAGGGCATCAGTCCTGTGGCACAGACGGCACAGACACAGCTCCTGTCCACTTTGGAACCGTTGCTGTAACGGCTCAATGTGCTCATCGGTGTGTTACTGGCCAGTTGGCGCCAGGTCCCAGGAAGCCATCGATGCCCGGCAAGGCACCGATGCTTCCCCTGACCGATGTGGTCATTCCCGGTTCCTCTGAGGAGGAAGCTCCGCCTAGGCTGGCAGATGCACTACGACCTGCTGCCATCCATCCAGCTTTGCCGGGCTTGCAATGGGTTTGCCGTTGACTGCGCCTGTGGATGAAGGCTGAGCAGCCAAGGCACCATCCTGTGTTGATTACAGTAAAGATGAGGGTCCCTGTGATCTCTGGGGTGATAATACTACAGAGCCCTCCTTTTAGGGCTTGGAAGATTTCCCCTCGAAACAGTCTCCTTCAGAAGAGCGAAGGAGGTCCCCACCGGAGGACTTATCCTTCCCAGGTTTTGTGTGGGTAATGGTGGAAGCCATTCTGTTTCAGTTGTTGACGGAGAAACATGCCAGACACAAGATTTTGGAGATCCTCCAGTTTGTCGAGCCTCCTAAGGAAATTGTGGCAGTCCCAATGCATGACCTCCTTAAAAAGCTGCTGTTGAGTATATGGGAACACCCCCTCACAGTGCCTCCCGTTAACAGGAAGGTGGACAGGCTTTACCTCATCCAGAAGGCTACTGGATTTGATAAGCGTCAGCTCCCCCATCAATTGGTCATTTAATTTGTCCTCAAGAGGACCAAGTACTCTCAGACCCATTCCTCTGTGCCACCAGGGAAGGACCACAGGGTATTAGACGCTCTTGGGAGGAAAGTATTCCAGGGGGCCATGGTTATTGCTCATATCGCCTCCTACCAGCTCTACATGAGCCAATACTCGCAGGACCTCCGGAGCCAGGTGCAGGAAATAGCCAAGCAGTTGCCTCAGCAGCAGTAACACCCTCTTGTTGCTGGTGCAGAAGGGCCTGGAGTGTGGAAAACATGAGGGACAACCTACGATGTTTTCAAAATGGCAGCGAGGACCTCTGCAGTAGGAATCGGTGCTCGCAGAATGGCATGGCTGTGGGCCTTGGATCTCCATCCAGAGGTTCAGGAATGGCTTGCTGACGTGCCGTGTACTGGGGAGAATCTCTTTGGAGATAGGGTGAGGGATGCGATGGCCCAGTTGTGGGATCACTATTAGACCCTACAACAGCTCTCCGCTGGCAATTTGGACCCATCCTCCTCATCCAGAAGATCGTCGAGGCAGGTGCAGAGGAAGTCTATCACCAGAGGAGGTACTATCCTCTGCCCCCACGCTCCCGTCAGCAGCATATGAGCTATCATGGCCGCCCCAGGCAGCAAAGAGCTCCCAAGCCCCAGCCAGCATCTCAGTCAACTCCCGGGACAGGGTTTTGACTGGATCAGAGAAAGCATAAGCCAATTGTCTGTACCTGAGGTACTGGATCGGTTGGGGGCAGACTGCGGTTCTTCACGCACCGGTGGCCCAGTATAACCTTGGACCAGTGGGTTCTTCCATCGTCCATCAAGGGTGCCAATTAATCCTATTGGGTGCCTGTTCCCATTTTGGGAGTCGGTAGTGCATCAGGAAGTACTGCTTGCAGAGTTGTCCGCCCTCTTAATGGCCAGGGCGGTTGAGCCTGTTCCACCAAGGCAGAGAGGGCGGGGATTCTACTCCAGGTATTTCCTGATTCCAAAGAGAACAGGAGGACTCTGTCCCATCCTAGACCTAAGGACCTTGAACAAGTTTCTAAATAAAAAAAAAAAGAAAAAATGGTTTCCCTGGGCACCTTGAGCCCCCTTCTGCAAAGTGGGAACTGACTGTGCTCTCTCGAACTAAAGGACGCGTACTCCCAGGTCACAGGAAGTATCTACGATATATAGTGGGGAAACAGTACTTCCAGTACAGAGTGTTGCCGTTTGGGCTAGCATCAGCCCCACATGTCTTCACAAAATGCCTGGCTGTGGTGGTGGCACACCTCTGCAGGCTGGATGTGCATGTCTTCCCCTATCTGGATGATTGGCTGGACAGGAGCACATCTCAGGCAGGGGCCATTCAGTCCTTGAGCTTGACCATCCGGGTGTTGGTGTCACTAGGGTTCATCGTCAACCCATCTCAGTATGTCACCTCAATTGAACTTTATAGGAGCCCTGCTGGACATGGATTAGGCAAAAGCCTTTCTGCCTCGTTCATGGGCCGCCACCCTGGTGTCCGTTGCAGCAGATATCCAGGGGAGCCAGCAGGTGTCAGCGCGGCACATGTTGAGGTTGTTGGGCCGCATGGCCACAATCATCCATGTCACTCCCTTAGCCTGTTTACACATGTGCAGAGCCCAATGGATACTGAGGTTGCAGTGGCGCCAGGCCACGCAGAGCCTCCAGGCTTGCATCTGAGTCACCCTGTCTGTCTGGGATTCTCTGTCCTGATGATGGAGGATCTCTTTCCGGAGTCTTCCTAACCATGGATGCATCCACCCTGGCCTAGGGGGCTCATTTAGAGGGGCTCTGCAACCTGGGCCTCTGGTCCGCTCAAGAAAGCTGTTGCCAGATCAACTTCCTGGAGCTCTTGGTGATCAGGTACAAGCTCTGGGTTTTCAGCGATCAGCTGTCTAACAAAGGTGTCCTGATCCAAACAGGTAGCGATGTGGTATGTCAACAAGCAAGGAGGTATGGGATTGTACCTCCTATGACATGAAGTAGTCTAGAATTTGTCATGGGCCCTGTCCCACAGGATGGTGCTCAGGGAAATGTATCTGGCAGGTACAAGGAACGTGGTGTCAGACAGATTGAGTTGTGCCTTCGGACCCCATGAATAGTCCCTGAACCAGGAGGTGGCAAATTGGATCTTCTGCCTCTGGGGGAGCCTAGGCATAGATCTATTTGTGGCCCCCTAGAACAGGATGATAACTTATTCTGCTCCCAGTATGGGTCGGATGGCAAACCAGCTTCGAGCCCCATTGCCTGGCATTGGGACAAGAGTCTTCTGTGCATGTATCTTCCAATTCCTTTGCTGGCAAAGACTTTCTTGAAGCTTCGTGAGGACAAAGGGACTATGATCCTCATAGCCCCTTACTGGCCGATACAGGACTGGTTTCCAGTCCTACAAGACTTATTCATCCAGAATCTGATCAGTCTGGGGTCTTCCCCAGATCTTATCATGCAGGATCAGGGAAGGTTGTGGCATCCCAACCTCCAGGCCCTGTCGCTCACAGCCTGGATGTTGAGAAGTTGATTCTGCATCCGCTTGATCTCTCGAAGAATGTGTCTCGGGTCCTAGTGGCTTCTAGAAAGCCTTACACTAGAAGTTCCTACAGAGTGAAGTAGAGGAGGTTTTCCATGTAGTATGAGCTGAAGGCCCTAGATCCATTCTTCTGCCCCCCCACAAAAGCTGCTTGATTACCTTCTACACCTATCAGAGGCTGGCTTGAAAACCAACTCTGTTAGGGTCCACCTGAGTGCAATTGGCACATACCACCATGTTGTAGATGGTACGCCCATCTCTGTACAGCCTGTAGTTGTACGTTTTATGTGGGGTCTGCTTCAGTTGAAGCTTCCCCTAAGGCCTTCCCGCTGTGTCTTGGGACACCCACGTGGTACTAGCTCAGCTGATAAAAGCTCCTTTTGAGCCACTGCGCACCTGTGACCTGAAGTATCTGACCTGGAAGGTCATATTTTTGGTGGCTGTCACTTCAGCGCACAGGGTCAGCGAGCTCCAGGACTTAGTGACTTATGCACATTATACTAAGTTTTATCATGAAAGGGTGGTCTTGCACACACACCCAAAATTCCTTAACCACTCTATTGTCCTGCCAACTTTCTTTCCTAGGCCCCATTCTCACCAAGGCAAATGAGCACTGCCCAGTTTGGACTGCAAGCGAGCCTTAGCCTTCTATTTGGAGTGGACAGAAGCCCATTGACAGTCCAACCAACTTTTTATTTCTTTTGATAAGAATAGGTTGGGAGTTGCCGTTTCTAGACAGACACCATCCAGTTGGCTAGCAGATTGCATCTCCTCCTGTTATGCATAGATGGGATTGTATATTGAGGGTCATGTCAAGACTCATTCTGCAGAGCCATGGCAGCATCTGCCCACTTGCAAGCAGTATCTGTGGAGGAGGTCTGCAAGGCTGCTTCACGGAGTTCTTTCCACACATTTGCATCTCACTATTGTCTGGATAGGGATGACCAACGTGACAGGTTCAGCCAGTTTGTCCTTCGGAATCTATTTGAGGTGTTGAACCCAACTTTCCCTGCCTAGGGTCCATTGTTTGGGTTCAGGTTGTCTCCCCCTCTGTTACCAACAGCACTGTTGTAGTGCCCGTTGGCACTTGGTTGGTGTCTGTTGGTGCCCTTTTTTGTTGGGGAGCTTCCTGTAGCTAGGGATTCACCCATGTGTGAGGACTACCATCCTGCTTGTCCTTGAAGAAAGCAGAGTTGCTTACCTGTAACAGGACAGCAGGATGTAGTCCTCGCGAAACCCGCCCACAGAGTTGGGTTTCTCCTATTTTTTGTTTAATTTTCATCATAATTCTGTTACGAGACTGAAGAGGGACACCGTGTGGACGTGTGGTATAGGGCATGCGGGGGCATGCTCGGTATGTCAAGTCAAAGTTCTGGAAACTTTGACAGAAGTTTCCTGTGCCGGGCTCCATATGATGATGTCACCCTTATTTGAGGACTAACATCCTGCTGTCCTTGGAGAACATCTGTTAACAGGTGAGCAACTCTGCTTTCCACCAGGACTCTGAGATGCCAATTATATCTAGACTTCTAGCATTTGTATCAAACACTTCAAAGTATGGTTTTGTTTATATTAACAATCTGCTTACAGTTGAGAGGGATAATTTGGAATCTTTCTGCTCCGTCTCTCGCTCCCTGGTATGCAGGTCTTTGTCTAAAACCCTCAAGAGTTGTAAATTCAGTTTTCAGGGTGGTGATTGTGGTGGCAGCGAGTGTGAAACTCTTCATGGTGTGGCAGAAATCCATGTAGCAGATACTTAACCAAAGCTTTTGGTTATCTTTACAATACATTCTATTGCTTTACAATGTATTTTCCTTGGCCATTGTATAGCTTTATCCAACTTTTACTAATTGCTTCTAATACTTTCCAAGAACTTTAGCCAGGAGAGCATTCAGGTTCAGCCAGGGGTGTGTCTTATGACCTTGCTCTGTTTGCTTTGGATGATTATCTGTCCAGGCTGGCTAATGAAACCTGGACAATATGTAAGTACTTGCTAATCAGACACTGAAATAAAAAGCCCAAGTATGGAGCATTTTAGTCCTGATAGCTTCTTGTTTCTCAGCAGATACTTTTTCTAACGGTGTTTAATATAGTTTGCTTATTAAGTTTCTAGTTTAGCAAACTGTATTAAGCGCAGCGTCTGTTGGGGTTCTGAGACATGTCAGTCCTGCCATCTTAAGATGCATATTTTGTATTTGGAAAGCAATTTGCTTTTTTTGTGTTTGATATTCTATTTATGAAAATGGAGGGAAAAAGTTTTATGCTGTCATATCACCTATCTAAATTGCAGCATGAGTGGCTTGGCAAATGTTGACATCAAGTGCGCTGTCTTCTTGCAACCAAATTTGCATTATGTAACCTTGTAATTCATTAGCCATTAATGCCACTCACTACAAACCTGTGGACATGCAGTATCTGCTAAAATAGAGATGGACTGCTTGTGCCTGATTGAGTTCTGTCCAAAGCATTTCATACTAGGACTACTGTTCCTATTATGTGACTTGAAATGTGGACTCACAGTAGGTTTTCCTATTCTAGGCAGATGTTTTAGACAGCAGAGCTTTTTGATTATGGTTTTCTTATTCTTGTGGTTGCAGTCTCAATGGTGTAATACATTAAAGGGGACTTTGACATTCTCCCCCGTTCCCAAGGGGCAGGTGCTTCTGTCACTCAGATCACCACCATTCCCTCAGTAAGATGAGGCGAGATGATCACCATCCTTACTTTGTTTTTCTAATATTCTCCCATGCTTTGAACACGTATTGATTGAAATAGCTTGTAATTAGATTTATTATTATTACTTTGCACCTGCTAGAGTGCATTTCCATCCGGCTGGCCATGGAGCTACAGCATTTAATTTAGTTTTGTATTGAAAGTTGAACAGAGTGTTCTGCCTTGCCGGGTGAATGGATTGGCTGAAGTACAGGGGATTGAGTTTCCTAGCAATGCATTTTGTTTTTATCAGCGGAACCACATTGCAGTACGTATGACGACAAAAATAAAAATGCATCTTTCTGGCTGGAGTGTTTGCTGCTA
The DNA here is from genome assembly GCF_901001135.1 of Rhinatrema bivittatum. Lineage (NCBI taxonomy): Eukaryota > Metazoa > Chordata > Amphibia > Gymnophiona > Rhinatrematidae > Rhinatrema > Rhinatrema bivittatum. The sequence goes on along the minus strand of NC_042622.1, from coordinate 169,530,074 downwards.
GATGAATTTTATTTATTTATTTATTTTTAAATATCTCTAGCCTCTAAACTTTAGTTTCTGATGGGCTGGGTGGTGGTAGTGGAAAAGTAAGCCATATTTGCATGTGACCCACTTTGATTTGTTCTTCATGCCCCTGCCTCACCTTTTTCTGGGATTATTCATGGTTTTACTTTTTATTTTTTTTTAATGACAGAGGGAAAGTGATCTGGGGTGGGTGGAGGGGCCATCAGAGCACGCTCTTCTGAGAGGGTTGTGTTGTCAGCATAAGTGACTGGCTGCAGATCATCCCTTCGTTTCCGCAGCAGGTGGTACAACCCCGGGAGTTGACTGGAGAGTGGCAGCCAATGGAGGGCAGCTCAGTGGGGATTACCTTAAGTAACCCTGTGAGATTACAGGCTTGCATGTGTGACGGGACACCTCTGCACTAAGCAGTTTAAGTGGCAGGATGACAGTGTTTCCTGGAATAAACACGCTGCTGGGTCAAGCTGCTTTTCTAAGGAGCTCCGTGATGCCGGTGCTGCCCCTGTGGCTGTCTTGTCCCTTTCAATCTTATCTTGGGTTAAAGCCTGACCACCACCCCTCCCCCTCTCACTTTGGCTAGTAGGAAGCTGCTTTTAACCAAACAGATGAATTTGCAGGTAGGCGTCTGGCTGAGGCTGTAACTGTGTTGTAACCGTGTTAAGGGTTACCAACAAGATAGCAGTTACTCTATCCTGTTGGTTTAAACCCTGCTAAAGCCCTTGTTACGTGGAAGAGGGGAGGAAGGGGCAGGACTGCAGTCTGGGCTTCTGCAACTTCCCCTGTAGTGTTTCTTAGGCCTGCTGCAATTTTCTTGTAATGCTTTGAGTTCCCAGGCTATGATAGCAAATGCTTGCAACTTTGAATAGTGACAACTGTCTGTGCTGTTAGTGCCAGATTGCTGCATTTTACCTGTTATAGGAATGGTGTGTCTTGTGCAGGTCTGTGCTGCATACGGGTAGTGTGGGACCCTTTCCTATTTGCTTGTAAGACAGATTACGATGTGAATTTCTAGTCCATTGATTGGCCCACTGGCCATGCTGTGTGCTCCCATGTGGAGGATTCCTCGATCAGTTCTTCTAGCCCACCTTTCTGCCCTAGGTGGGCTGGGGATGCTGCTGACAAAGTCCTGGATACTAGCAAGGGTGAGACCTGGTGACTAGATTTAGAGCCCATGATACAGGGTTGTGAAAGCTGCCCTGGTGCTTGGCTCCTGGCCTTAGGACCATTGCTGCAATGATCAAACTAGGAACCTTGGGAGGGAGAAATTATTTAAAATGTATTAAATCTGTGCCATAAAAAAATGAATGAATTGTAGAAATGCCATGTTTGCTGGGTTTTGGTTTTCAGGCTTCTCCTTTTGCTTATTTGAAGTCCTGTTTGCATGCAAGAGCATGCAGTAATGCAGCAATGAGCATGCACCCCTTCCTGTCTCTCACTATAGTGGGTGGAGAGGAGACTCAGACAGGGGCTTTTCCTCTCTTTACCATGTGATCTCGATTGGAGGAACCTCCATGGATTTTCAGTTTCCAATTCATTAGAACAGAAGTAGGATAAATAACCTGCTTACATATATTTTGGTTTGGTTTATGTTTTTTTTGTTTTTTTTTTTAACTATCTGAAATTATTTCTGTGGATGAAGTATTTTTTATTCTATTTAATTCTGATTATTGATATTATCTGTAATCCGTGTTGAATGACCATTTATTTCTTGCAATAGGCTTGACGAGAGAATAAATATACAGTTTCTAGACTTTTGATAGTCTGCCAAATTTGCGCATGTCCTACAAGTCTGTCTTTGCAGCTGGACCTACCAAAGACAGGCTGATAGCCGTTTACCTGTTTGGGTGGCAGGTGTGCTTTTTCTTAGTTAGGAGCATTATGCACAAGGTAGAGACCAGTGTAAAATGCTTACATGTGCTGCCTGCCTGGAGGTTGCAGAATTCCTTCTGTTGCATCCATGAATGCAACGGGAGGTGCTATAAGAAAGATATTCAGTAAGGGAGCTCTAAAGGTAGAAGTATTGAACCACTGGGCTTAGAGTCAGAACAAAGCATGGGAGGTTTCCTCCTGACACTGATCGTCCTCAGGGTCTGGTAGAGCTGGTGGAGCGGGGGGATGTTTTGGGTTTGTGCGCTCTATGGCTGCAATTCCTTTGGGATTTTAAGCGGATGCAGTATGAGCAGATGAAGATCTTTTGTTGAGGTCTGCCCGTGGCCATCTCATGCTTGCATTCAGAGGCCGGCTCTTCTCTTGGTGTCCACAATTGGTTGATCCTTTGAAATGTGATTGCTGCATCTATTTACTGAACTTGTGGGCTGGTTCTTCTCCGCAAAAGCAGAGGGTCTGTGGGCAAGCTTAGCAGCTGACCCGAGGAAGAAGATACTCCTGGGTTGGTTTTCTGCATACTGTGACAGAAATGAGAGGGTGCCCTGTGTAAGGACTTTTAGACTGTATTTGAATTAAAATCTGTCACATGAGCAGTGCTGGTTTGGGATAAAATAAATCAATAACTGTGAAAAGTATGCTCAGAGCCTTGTAAAATCGAGTTATAAAGATGAGGTTTCTGGGGATATAGTGGTGAAGCAGCTGTTTCAGAATGGCTCTCCTGCCACTCTTTGCAGTGGTCAGGACAAAGAGCCTAGATGCTGAGTTGAGCTTTGCAGGCCGGAGGGGAACCTACAGGAGCTTTGACAGGATGTTGAACGGTATTAATCCGATAGATTGGTAGGTGATGGCTGGATGCTAGTTCAGTATTAGACATTGCATGCACCACCAGCTCCAGGCTTTCTTGTGCCAGTGGGATGACAGAACATAATCTAATGTCCAGAATGAACACATTTCTGATGGGTGTCCATTGCTGGCGGGCTTTGTGGATAGGTGATTCTTTTAGTTGATAAATCCTGTGCATCTGAAGTCTGAGCCTTCTCTGCTGAGTTTGCTAACTGAACGCTATATTTTCCTTGTGTGCCTGAGGCAAAATTAATTTGAAAGCAGGTTTTCTGTAATAGAGCCTGGATCTCTGGAGGCCATTACACTTTTCTATCTTGGGCTCCTCTCCCCGAGTAAGCAGGATGAATTGGTTATTGGTAGAGCGGATTTATCAGACAAATAATCTGGCAAAGGTGGTAAAAATGCCCATGAGCCAGTTTGCTTGGACCAGAGCCTACCAAATACTGGCAGTCCTTGCTGCACTGCTCTGTGGTCTACTGACACTCAGTTCGGGACTCTGTAGTTCTCCAGGGGCTTTGCCTGCTCATGCCAACACCACGCAGTCTGTTATATGCTGACTATAGATGTTGATCAGTTTCAAGATCACTTTTCGGAATGTACTTTGTTTTTATAAATTAGTGGTTGCAGATCTAGTAATCCCAGTTACTTTACATTTATATGGATGTTTGCTTGACTGCTGCAGGTTATGTCCCATCCCCATCTCTTATGCCTAATGTCAATAAAACCACGTGAGCCTGATAAGTGTGGCTCAGATCCTTCCGTGCATGCTAACATGTTTGCAAAATAAAACTCTCTTTAGCAACAGATTGCACGACCTTCACAAGAAGAAAAGGAAATAGAAAAAGTCGAAGAGGAGAAATTGGAAAAAGCAGAGAAAAAAGAGGAAGAAAAACGAGATGAAGAAGAAAAGGATGATAAAGAGGAGTTCAAGTAAGTGGCCGACTGAGTGGGAAGAGGTGGTGAGCTTTGACCATAGTGTGATGGGGGAGGCTTGTGATAGCAGTGCACCAAGGAAATGACTTCTCACAGCTTTGCTCGTCTGGGTTTCAGATCTTCCTCACCCCCCCCCCCCCCCCAAGAATAGTGCCTGGCACTGCAGTACCCTAGAAAGAAAGCAGGTGTGAAAGTGATTTCTTTATCCATAAGTTTGTTTAATTTAGATAGTGCTCATGCTTTTTCATTGGTAGCTCAGGGTGAGTTACATTCAGGCTCACAGTCTAAGTTTATACCTGAGGCAATGAAGTTTTTTGAAGCGTCAGCTTGTAGCATTGTCTCATCCTCTGCTGCCTGCTCCTTGATCAAACTACCAGGTGCATTAAAGACGCTCATGACATTTTGTTCTTTGATCTCATTCCAGTGCTCAGGACATGTATTTTGACCAAATTTGCACAACTTTGTCATTTTGCTCCCACCATTCATTTGGGGAACTGTTTAAAATTTGCATTTTATGGGCAAAGCTCAAAGTGCCTGTTAATGACATTAAAAATATATAAAACTACTTTATAGGAGTCAAAGCTTTCACCTGTGGCTTTTTTAGAGTAATCTGTTGCACATAGTTACATGGAGAGCACTTTAATATTGGACAAGTTGATCAATTGCAAGTGGCAAAACCCCAGAGATTTTGCTGACTGAATTTTGAGCACTTGGAGTTTTTTTTTTTTTGGTAAGGTGGGATTTTAACTTGTGACTTTGCCTCTCTGGCCCTAAGCACCAGGATGTGTATTTCCTTCTTTTCTGGCATTCAGGGAGAACACAAGGGAGAGAGAGAAAATGGAAAGCACAGCAGAGGACTTGGAGGAGAGAGAGCAGGCTACACCTAGAGGCCGAAAGACCGCCAACAGCCAAGGCCGTCGCAAGGGCAGGATCACCAGGTCGATGGCTAGTGAAGCTGCAGCTGCTAACGCCGCTGCCACGGCTGCTGCTACTGTTACTACTGAGGAGCCGCCACTCCCGCTGCCACCCCCCCCTGAGCCCTGTAAGTAATGTGGGAGCAGGGGTGCCAGGGGCCCCAAACGGGGACACTCACTTTGTTGCTCTTCTCAGAGCTCGCGTTCTTTGCAAGAACCTCAAGGCCGTTAGAGACTGAGGGATGTGTGCATTTTTTTTTTCCTTTGTCTCCTTAAATTGAACTCGAACTCTCTACTTGATTGTAAGTCCTGAATTAATTAAAAAAAAAAAGGGGGAGGGGGCTGTGTGCCATGGGAGGGCATAATTAAAGTACAAAACCTGTCCTGGGAGAAGTCGGATGTTCATTTTTGCTATTTTGAGGGGTGATGTGTCGCACGTCTCGTAGCTCACAGCGGGGCAGCCCTGCTACCCAAAGAGATCCTCAGTAATTCACTCAGCACAACAAATGCCATTGCTTTGTCTTTTTTTTCCCCCCCATCTATCTACACAAATGCAAATTGATATAAGAAATTATTTTTTTCCCGTCGATAGCAGGGCTGAATTAGCCATGCTGTATGGGAACTGTCCATCAGGGCCCAGGAGGCGGAGCTTTGTAGCAGAGTGTAGATCTTTGATCCTCTGCGGCTGCGCGTGGGTTCCCGCGCAGCATCAACGGTTCTCCTCAGTCTGTTTTTTTCCGCGCGCTGGAGAGCACGCGGAGCCTTTTCTCCTCAGAAAAAAAAAAAAAAAAAAAAAAGAATGTCAGCGCAGAAGTCGGGTTTCAAGCCGTGTCCGTGCGGTAAGATCATGTCCGTCACAGACGGACATGATCGCTGCTACCGCTGCTTGGGACGCGACCATGACCAGTCCGACTGCGAACACTGCGCGAAAATGTCCCCGAGGGCCAGGCGACACAGGAGCTACCGGTGGCTGGCGCTCTCGACGGAGGACAAGGCGTCCACAACTCACTCCTCTCCGGCCCCAAAATCTAAGACGAAAGCGGGTAAGAGAGCAACTTCGTGGGACCCTCAATCGCCAAAGGTCCGAGACGCAAAGCGGAAGCCCAAGGAGAAGGGAGACCAGGGCCCTGGTCTCAATTCCGAGCCGCTGCACGTGGGGACACAAAGGCCTTTCAAGTTGACTGAGCCTAGTACCCTAACGCATACTAAAGACAACCCGGTCCGATCCTTACTATTATCACGAAAGGAGGACCCATATAGAGACAGGGAACCTCCGGAAAAGGTTCCTAAAAGGACTGAAAGGACGCCGAAGAAGTCACAGGCGGCGCCGACGCAGTCCATGAAGGCACAATCGAAGCCCAAAACCCTCTCGGCGCCGAAACCTATCTCGGCGCCGTCACCTCACTCGGCTCCGAAGACCCACTCGGCGCAGAAGACCCACTCGGCGCCAGAGACCCACTCGGAGCAGACAACCCGCCCGGCGTCGAAAACCCATGCGGCATCGAAATCGGCGCCGAAACCTCCCCCGGCTCCGAAGTCTCAGTCGGCGCCGAAACCTCAATCGGCGCCGAAACCTCGTTCGGCGCCGGAGCCTCAGTCGGCACGGGAGCCTAAGTCGGCGCCGTCAACTCAATCGGGGCTGCAATCTCAACTACAAAGGGAGCCGAAACCATCCCACTCCAGATCAACGGCAGCACCAAGGCCTACATCTCGCCATACCGCGGCAGCGGACACCGAAAAATCCGGGGCACCCGAACAACGGGACCCCTGGTCAGAATCCCTGACAGAGGATAAAAATTCCCAAAGGGATCGACAGTTTAAAGATCCAGAGGGGGACCTGCGGAGTACCACAGGTACTCACCATGAACACTCGGGCCACACTTCAAAGCAAGGTGGTCGACACCGTTTACAAACACAGTCAGACAGGAAATCTCGAGAAAGTACTCGGCCTTCAACACAAAAAAGGCATCGACATCATTCGGGCTCTTCCAGATCCACCACTAGGGAGCACAGTGCAAAAAGGCATCATGCCTCTCATCGTAAGGAAAGGAGATCCTCCTCTTCTTCGTCGTCACAACATAAGAGTACATCTCAGAGATCGGGCTCGATTTCTCAAGGGATTATCCCGATTTCATCCTCATCATCCACCAACTCGAGGAGTATAAAATCCACTCCTCGAGAAGGAATGGGATGGAGTGAAGATTCGGAGGGGGAAGGTACTTCTGTTCCTCCACCAGTAGAGGTACCATATCACTCCACACAGAGGGAAAAGCCACCATCGATGCCGCCCCACACATCGAAAGCTTTTTGGGACTTGACACATTCCCTAGCCGGGTTTTTTGAGACACTGCAGTCGACATACACCCTACCACCGGCGGCTGCGAGCCCGGCAGACACTGCTAGCCCGGGCCCACAAAGGGATTTACCATTTTCCCGATCCCCATCTCCGCAGGGATCGGCCGTCCACTCACCGTCTCCGGCAAGGACTATAGAATCTACGCATTCCTCGCCTACATCTTCAACGGGATACCCGTCGGATCCTCCGGAACAACCAGCGGAACCTTATTCCCCTCCGGAGGATCTCACATATCCCAAATTCATTGCAAAGATGGGGAATATACTAAAGTTAGAGGTGCAAAAGCTACCGGAACCAAGAGCAGAAACCTTGGGATTGCTCAAAATTTTTGATGCGCCCGGAGAGCCGGCTGCTCTCCCACCTCATGCAATACTCCATGGTGTCCTGCAAAAGTCATGGGAGACCCCCTTTACCTTACAGTCGGTATCCCGAAAGACTGATTTAAAATTTAAGCTCCAAAAGCCTTCAATGTATGCGACGCCACAACTACCACATGACTCCATAGTGGTGGAATCCGCCTTACAAAAGTCTAAAAAAGCGAAGACGCATGCGTCCGCCCCACCAGGAAAGGACAATAAGTCCTTAGACGATTTTGCCAAACGCGTCTACCAAAACGCTATGCTGACAGCGAGAATCCAACACCATAATTTTTATATGGTACAATATATGTATGAGTGCCTACAAGCCACTAAGGGTCTGTTCACGTCCTTAGGAGACTCCACACCGGCGGTAATTTCGGATATGGAGGAGTGCACCCGACATATGCTGAGGGCGGTATACGAGGGATTCGAAAACTCGTCCAGGGCTTCCGCCATGGCAATAGCAGCTAGGCGTCTGGCCTGGCTCAAAGCTAGTGCTATTAGAGAAGACCTTCATGAGAAGCTCGCAAATTTGCCATGCACGGGGGAGAACCTTTTTGGAGACCGCCTCCAAGATACGGTCAGTAAGCTAAAAGATCAAGCGATAGCGGTCCAGTCACTCGCGGCCCCAGTGCCAGCGAAACGATATTTCTCCTCGACGCGCCGACCACAGTTTCCCAGGAAACAGTACAGGAGCTATCAAAATTTTAGACAGCAGAACTACCTACCGTATAACCGGCAGCCAAACAACAACCCTCCGCAGCAGCAACAGCAGAGGAGGGGACGGCCTCGCGCTCAACGCCAACAACAGCCACAACAGTCGACAGTTCCAGCAAAGACCACGCAGTCTTTTTGAACTCCCGGCCACCACCAACACCCCATTTACCGGAATATCCCCCGGGCAGGTTAACGGCTTGCCTGACCGAATGGCAGGCCATCACGACAGATCAGTGGGTACTCGACATCGTACAGGAAGGGTATCGGTTACATTTCCTATCCCAACCGGTCACACCTCATTTCCCCCTAAATCAGAGACACCTAGCACATCCACAACTGGCCCGGGAGTTAACCAATCTTCTCCATCAGAACGCAATCCGCATAATCCCGCGGGCGCTGAGAGGCCAGGGTTTCTATTCTCCATACTTCCTCATTCCAAAGAAAACGGGGGGCGATCGACCCATCCTCGACCTCAGAGAGCTCAACAAGTGCTTGGTACGAGAGAAGTTCAAGATGGTATCTCTGAAATCCATCCTACCTTTAATTCAACCCAGGGATTGGATGTGCTCTATAGACCTAAAGGATGCGTACACGCACATTCCTATCCACAAATCCTGTTGGCAGTACCTCTGTTTCCAGTATCGCAACAAACATTACCAATACAAGGTCCTGCCGTTTGGACTGTCAGCAGCCCCCAGGGTATTCACCAAGTGCATGGTGGTGGTGGTGGCCCACCTTCGTCTACAAGGTCTGACCATATTTCCTTACCTCGACGACTGGTTAATAATAGCATCGAACCCGAACGTCCTACAGTCGCATCTCAGCATAACGATAGCATGCTTACAACGCCTAGGATTAATGATCAATTTTCCAAAGTCACATTTACAGCCCTCGCAGATCCTGCAATTCATAGGAGCTCGACTGGACACAATTCGAGTCAGGGCTTTCCTACCAGAGGACAGGAAGTTTCAGATGTGCTCCTTACTCAGGGTTCTACAACACACGAGATGTACCACAGCCAGGTCCATCTTGAAAATTCTAGGGCATATGGCAGCGGCGATATTTACGGTCCCGAATACCAGACTCCACATGCGGCTCCTCCAGTGGGGTCTCAAGAGGCAATGGACACAACACTCCCAACCATTACACAAACGAGTTCAGGTAACCAATCCGATGCGACAGGATATCGATTGGTGGCTCAGGAAACCCACTCTCGAAAAAGGAGCACCGTTAAACCCCCCACCTCACAATGCAGTCCTCACGACGGACGCTTCACGGAAGGGATGGGGGGCACATTTGGACCACCTAGAGACACAAGGCCTCTGGTCCCTGTCAGAACAGGAGCTGCAGATCAACCTCCTAGAACTCCGGGCAATCCGGAATGCCCTACTCACATTCCAAAACTATCTGCAGGGAAAAAGAGTGATGATTTACACGGACAACCAGGTGGCGATGTTCTACATAAACAAACAAGGGGGGTCGGGATCATGGCCCCTGTGCAGGGAGACGCTTCAGATTTTTTCTCATGCTCACAGACATTCCATTCATCTTCAAGCGACCTATCTTCCGGGCATAGTAAACACCAGAGCGGACAGATTGAGCCGCATCTTCTACCCACACGAATGGCAATTGAATCCAGATGTACTACAAGAGATCTTCAACAGTTGGGGAAAACCAACCATAGACCTCTTTGCCACGGAAGAAAATGCCCAACTACCGCAATTCTGCTCAGTCCGACCCAGCCCGTCCCGCTTATCGCAGGACGCCTTCCTAATCCCTTGGTCGGCAAGTCTCCTATACGCTTTTCCGCCAATCCCATTAATAACGAGAACCATACAAAAATGTATGGCAGATCACGGTCAACTTATACTCATCGCACCAGCGTGGCCTCGACAGCCGTGGTACAGTTATCTGTTACGGCTATCGGTGATGACCCCAATCCGCTTTCCGGACAGGCCAGACCTTCTCCTGCAAGACGACGGAGTACTCATTCACCCACTCCTATCCTCCCTCCATCTAACTGCATGGAGATTGAGCGGGCATCTTTAACGGAGCAAGGGGTATCTCAGACGGTACAAACCATTCTTCTCGAATCCCGGAAACCGTCAACAAGGAAGTGTTACTCGTTCAAATGGAAACGTTACTACAACTGGTGCAGCGAAAGGCGTGTTTCACCTACGGACTGTCCCCCAGCAACGTTACTGGATTACCTACAGTCTCTCTATGACTCTGGATTAGCAACCTCGTCGATCAGAGTGCATCTCAGTGCAATAGCGGCATATCATAAACCACTGCACAACCACTCGGTGGCGGAACACCCGTTACTGTCCAGATTCTTTAAAGGCCTTTTACGTTTACGCCCACCGATCGTGAAACCACCGATACCGTGGAATCTAAATGTACTTCTAGAACAACTAACCCAGCCGCCATTCGAACCCTTGGAGTCGGCACACCTGAAGTTCCTCACCTGGAAGGTAGTGTTTCTGGTAGCCATCACGTCAGCACGACGAGTCAGTGAGCTACAAGCACTGGTACACTATGAACCGTATTTACAATTTCATCATGACAAAGTTGTCCTGCGCACTCACCCTTCGTTCCTACCAAAGGTGATTTCCACATTTCATCTCAATCAAACTATAGATTTGCCGATATTTTTTCCCAAACCACATGCTAACGACAGGGAACGCTTGTTACACACATTAGATTGTAAAAGAGCATTGGCATACTATAAAAGGAGGACACATTCCCCGAACAGGACATCACAACTGTTTGTGTCATTTAATCCAAATGCTCCAGGCTTAGCGGTAACCAAACGCACCATAGCCAGCTGGATAGTTCAATGCATCAAGTTTTGCTATTCCAAAAAAGGAGCCCCGCTGCTTGCGCAACCCAAGGCTCATCAATTAAGAGCCGTGGCGACATCGGTAGCACATCTCCGCAACGTGCAGCCAGTAGATATATGCAAAGCAGCCACGTGGTCTTCCCTACACACCTTCACATCTCACTACTGCATAGATAAACAGTCAGCGGGAGATGCAATTCTGGGACACACAATTTTACACGCAGTAGCTAAGTGATCTACGACTGCCACAACAACTCACGCTACCGGAGGACAACAGCGTGTACGGGGGCTTGGGACTCCCATACAGCATGGCTAATTCAGCCCTGCTATCGACGGGAAAAAGCAAGTTTGCTTACCGTAAACGGTGTTTCCGTAGATAGCAGGATGAATTAGCCATGCTGACCCACCCGCCTCCCTGGCAGTCGATAGGTCCGCGATACGCGCTTGCTTAAATACAGACTGAGGAGAACCGTTGATGCTGCGCGGGAACCCACGCGCAGCCGCAGAGGATCAAAGATCTACACTCTGCTACAAAGCTCCGCCTCCTGGGCCCTGATGGACAGTTCCCATACAGCATGGCTAATTCATCCTGCTATCTACGGAAACACCGTTTACGGTAAGCAAACTTGCTTTTACCAAAAAGGCTACCATATCTGACCAAGTGTGATGAGAGTGATTTCAGAACTGGACTGGTTGCTGTCTTGAGGGAGGGTGGTATTTAGTGCTGCTCCTTTATCCCAGAGGAGACAGGTGTGAGGCCTGTTCTTTCAGGGTGTAATTTTCAAACTGCCTGCCTAAATTAGGTGGCAAAAAAAGGGTGCAGGTTACATCAGTTTTCAGTGTGGCGTTATGCACCCAAGTCCGCTTTGAAAATTGCCCATCAAGTTTATCCGCACACAGTTACACCTGCTGCTGTGCGCGCAGAAATATTTTGGGGGATCTTGCGTGCATTCTTTTGAAAATGGAAAAGTTTGCATGTAAGTGAGGACTCCATGCCAGGAGTGATCCAGGAAAACTTTGGCACAGACAGAACATGCGTGCATTGGTTTATCTAGATTTCAGGTGAGCAGTTTTGTAAAAAGACATTTCCATGGGGAAAGCCTTTGAAAATGACCACAGTTTCCTGCTTTTTTTTTTATCCTTTGATTGGGCATTTGGCCCTTGGGCTTCAATCAGAAGGGCAGCCAGTGACTCAGATGCCAGTTGTAAGTTAGTAATGCTGATTTTTGGCCAGTAAGCCATTTGGTTCTAGTATCGGGATTTTTTTCTCTTCTTTTCCTGACTATGGGAGGTCTACAATGGCCCATGGATAAGGCAGCATAAGGGTGCTTTTCTGTTTGAGCTATCCTGAGAGGGTTAAATAGAAATGGCAGGATATGCTCCTCTGGCCAGAGAATAGGGCATGAGAGAACTGAGAACAGGAATCACTTATTACACTGCAGAAATCAAAGGTTTCCTTGTGCAGCCCGTGCCCTCCTCTAATATCTTAAATTGGGCCAAAGAAACTTGCGGGTCCAGTACAGCTATTAACAAAAAATTTGTGGACCTGCTCTATCATTTAGGTTTTCAGCCTAAAACTGTTTTGAAGGCTTACACGGATCTGTATCCTCCTGGAAGTATCCACGAATAAAAAGGTACCCCAAAGTGAGAGAAGTGCCATAGCCCTCATGGTGTTTGCCTGTTACAGGACATGAACGTAAGACTTGGTATGGAAGGCACCAGTGATGGCTGTCTGACTTTTCTGGGGCCCCTCTGTCCTTTCCTCCGGAGGCCTTCTTGAAGGAATGGATAAGATCGTGTGCTTTGGTTCTCTTGCTATTTGCTAGAATCCCATGCAGCAGGGTAATCTTCATCCCCCTTTGCTATCAGCTCTGTGTGGCTTCAGCAGTTGCAGTGAGGGACAGGTTTGGGTGTTTTTGTCAGCTCCCCTACAAGGCAGCAGAAGTGCATGCTGGTCTGCATCTTATTTTATTTGGCCTGGACTGTTTAGGAATCCTTGTTCATTTTATTCATCTCTAGACCATATGTGGGAGAGGTGCAGGAATGTGATCCATGGATCCTGAGATTGTGTGCAGCAGTGTTTTTCATGAGGAGACACTCCTGCATTTTCATGGGCTGGCCCCAGTGTCTTTAGGACACAGCTCTGTGGTGTGAATGGTTTTCTGCTCTTGCTCCGCATTTCCCCTCCTCCCAAATTATTTTGCATTGCAACTTCTGTGCTACTATTTGATATTCTTTGAATTTAGCAAAATAATAAATTAAGTCATAGATGAGGATCTTAATTACATGCGTTTAATGAAGGGTTTCCTGCGATTCATGATTCTGGGGCAATATTTTCAATTTCAGGCCCTTCTTTTCGGATTGGCCATGGCGCCAACACCTTCACCAAGGTGATGGTGGCAGTGGCACTCCAGAAAGAAGGGATTTTGGTGCATCCGTATCTGGATGACTGGCTTATCAGGGCAGAGTTGGAGGTTCTTTGTCGCCAGTCAGTTCAAAAGGTTCTTCGTGTCCTCCAGTTGCTAGGTTGGGTAGTGAATATGGTGAAGAGTTGCCTGTAACTGGTGCAGTCCCTGGAGTACCTGGGGGCTTGGCTTGACACACTAGTTGGCAAAGTGTACCTCTCAGTGGAGTGCATTCTGAAGCTGCAGGGGCAGATTTGGCGGTTGTTGCAGGTGCCCAAAATATGGGATTATTTGCAAATTTTGGGCTCTGTGGCGTCTACCCTGGAGTTAGTGCTGTGGGTCTTTGCTCACATGAGACCGTTGCAGAGGGCACTTTTGGCTCAATGGAATCCAGTCTTGGAGGAGTTTCAGCTCACATTGCCACTTGAGGGTGTCGCACGGGAGAGCCTTTCTTGGTGCCTTCTAACTTCCAGTCTCGTTTGGGGTGTGAACCTCGAAGTTCCAGATTGGGTGGAAGTTACTACTGATGCCAGTCTCTCTGGTTGGGGAGCAGTGTGTCAACACCAATCAGCTGTGGGTGGCTGATCTGTGAAAGAGTCTGCATGGTTTATCAACCGGCTAGAGACTAGAGTGGTTTGCTTAGCCTTGCAGGAATTTCTACCATTGGTGAGAGGCTGGTTGGTGAGGGTTCTCTCGACGGTGGCTTATATAAATTGTCAGGGTGGAATCAAGAGTCAAGCAGTAGCCCGGGAAGCTCAAGAGTTAATTCTTTGGGCAGAGGAGCACCTGGAGCAGATAGCGGAATCACACATAGCCGGGGTCAAAAATCTTCAAGCGGATTACTTGAGTTGGACGGTGTTGGATCCAGGTGAATGGGAATTGTTGGAGTCCGCGATGCAGCCGATTTGCGAGCAGTGGGGCTCTCCCCATGTGGACTTAATGGCAACTTGTCTGAATGCCAAGGCCTTTTGATTTTTCATTTGGAGGCGAGAGCATGGGGCTGAAGGTGTTGATGCTCTGGTTCTGCCTTGGCCGTAGGGGGGGGGGGGGTGGTGTCCTACTTTCTTTCCTCCCTGGCCCGCTCGTGGGCAGAGTGTTGTGTTGCATAGAAAAGCTTCAGAGAGAAGTGGTCTTGGTGGCTCCAGAATGGCTGTGGCGTCTGTGGTTCGCGGATCTGGTCAACTTGACTGTGGATGGGCTGATTCGGTTTGGTAATCTGCGTCAGGGACCCATATTTTCTGATCAGGCTGCTCACTTTTGTCTAGCGGCATGGCTTTTGAGAGGTGACATTTGAAACATAGGAGTTATCCAGAGGCAGTCATTGCTATGTTATTACAAGCCAGGAGAAGATCTACTAATATTTCCTATGTAAGGGTATGGAAGGTTTTTGACTCCTGATGCTCCACAAGAGGTGTTCACCCTCTCAAGTCTTCAGTCACTAACATTTTGTCCTTCCTGCAAGATAGCTTTACCAAAGGCTTGGTCTCAGCTCTCTTAAAGTTCAAGTGGCAGCACTAGGTTGTCTTTGTGGCAAGATAGATAGGTCCTCTATTTCTACACACCCGGACATTATTTGTTTCCTTAGGGAGAACACAGGCCTTAATATTATCAAATTTGGACTACTGCAACGCACTATACATTGGACTACCACTATCCACGTTACACCCGCTTCAGCTCATCCAGAATGCCACTGCCAGACTGATTTTCAACCTACCAAAAAGAGAACATATCTCCCCGATACTACAACACCTACACTGGCTCCCCATTACTCATCGGATAAAATACAAAATCTTAACTACCATTCACAATCTGCTTTACAACCCCAACTCCTTATGGATCTGCTCTATGTTGCACATATACAAACCAACAAGACAACTCCGATCAACAGACAAATGCCTATTAGAAATACCGTCAGTTAGATCTACCAGCCTAGCACTAACAAGGAAAAGAGCCTTCTCAGTTTTTGGCCCATTCTTGTGGAACTCCATACCAGACCATATCCGAATGACACCCAATCGAAATGATTTCAAAAAGATGATTAAAACCTTCTTATTTAATGATGCATGCAATTACAGTACCCGCACCTAAATCAACCCCTTAAATTCTCTCATACCGCTGTTTCCGCTATTATTAGGTACTACTCTGCTCTATCATGTATGTAAATTTTGAGTATATTAAGTATGTAAACTTTGTTTTATTGTGTATGTAAATTTGTAAACCGCTTAGACGGACATGTAAGTGATCCCATGTGCGGTATATAAAAATCTTTTAAATAAATAAATAAATAATTTGCATCCTCCGCTTCGGCAGGTTTGTCCATCCTGGAATCTTAATCTTGTCCTCAGGGGTTTGTGTGAGGCTCCTTTTGAACCACTCCAGAGAGCGACACTGAAGGACTTGACTTTTAAGGTTGTTTTTCTGGTGGCAATATGTTGGGCTAGGAGGATTTTGGGGTTGCAGGCTCTGTTGTTTCGTGACCCATTTCTTCAAATTTCGAATTTGGGGTCCTTGTTAAGGACTGGACCTTCCTTTTTGCCAAAAGTGGTGTCGGCGTTTAATGTCAGACAGTGGAGTTTCCAGCCTTTCCTACGGTGGATGCGTCTGCACCTCATGCAAGGGAGCTTAAGTTATTAGATGTAAGAAGAGCTTTGCTAAGGTATCTCAAAGTGACGAATGACTTCAGGAGGTCAGACAATTTTCTATTCTGTGCAGCGGTTCTGCGAGAGGCTTTCAGGCTTCTAAAGCTACTATTGCTCGTTGGCTTAAGGAGGCTATTGGCTTCACTTACATTATTCGTGGTCGGTTCCGGATGGATTGCGTGCTCATTCTAAGCGCCCTTATGCGGCCTCGTGGGTGGAGGCTCAGCCTGTCTCTCCACAGGAGATTTGCAGAGCAGTGACTTGGAAGTCGCTACATACTTTTGTTAGACACTATTATCTGGATGTGGGAGTGTGAACACTTGCGAAAGTGTTCTGCAAGCAGGACTCTCCAGGTCCCACCCTGAGTGTAGGAAGCTTTGGTACATCCCAGGAGTCTGGACTGATCTGGGTAGGTACAGGGAAAAGAAAATTTGGTTCTTACCTGCTAATTTTCGTTCCTGTAGTACCACAGATCAGTCCAGAGCCTGCTAATTCTGTTGAGGGGGAGGGTCGTCTGCTCATTCTGGTTTTTATAGCAGAGTATATTTTCATAGTTTGTAAAAGTTTGGATGTTTTTGAAATTTTGTTGTGATTGGCTTAGATATAGGTTAATACTGAGGAACTGCAGGTGGCACATGGTTAAGTAGCAGTGTCAGTAAAACTTTCTCTGTCTCCATCTGCTGGAAGGGAGTCAAAACCTAGGAGTCTGGACTGATCTTTGGTACTATGAGAACGAAAATTAGCAGGTAAGAACCAATTTTTCTATATCTGCCAATGCTTCTGTATTTAAGTCAACATAAAAAAAAAAAGTGGTCCTTGAGTTCCTAAAATCTTGTAAATATTTATGCCCAGTGTGTGCAAGTACACACATCTATTTTCTTAAATAATAATTATAAAAACAGAGTTGATGCTTTTAGGAAGGGCAGGGGCTTGGAAGATAAGTGACCGAAGAGCAGTACTGTAGGTGATCTTCTGTGGTATCCACCTGCATTACAAGATGGTCTCTGATGGCTCAATGCATGCATCCCCACAGATCCCTTAGCTCTGCTGTATCCCTGTGATCCTTGATGCCAGAGTTCATCTTCAAGCAGGTCACAGTAGAAGCTCAGCTGTATTAACGCCATTTTTTTCTTGTAAATTCCTTGTCTTGCCCTCCTGACTGTCATATGAATGAACACTTTTGGCTGCTGCTGCTCAACTTCTGGCAGACTCCTACTACCAGTAGCTTATATTAACATCTTTGCCATCACCTGATATTTGCCAAAAGCAGGAGGGTAGAGAGAATTTTCAAGTGTGGGGTTTTGTTTTGTTTTTAATTTCTTTCTGATTTATAAGTGCTAGCTTTTAAAAATTACCCGTACAAGTCATGATTTTAAGGATGGGTAAACGATATAGTAAGTATTAAATGAACAGAAAATTATAGGCATTTTGTGTCTTGGTCTCTTTCTATGACCTGTTTAAAGTGTCTGGTTACTTTTTGCTTCCTGCTTTTCAGTTGAGCTGCTTAGCAAAGTTGCTTGGAAGTGTTTATGTTGGTGGCAGATAAGGGTTCTGCATCTGTCCAGTTCTGTCTGAGCGTGGCAATTTTGCTATCCCCAGATAGCATGTGAAACACATGTTTAGATCTGCTTTTTATTTTAATAGTTCATTGATTTTACATAGCAGTATAACAAGGATAGAAGCCACTCATAAATGAATCCTTTCACATAGTGCTTGCAAAGAATAATAGATTTGCTTTTTAAACACGTGATATTTCTGGAAATGTGAAAGGTCTTAAGAGCCACTCTTTTTACAAACAACATCTCCTTGGGCAAAGCAAAGGGATGTTGTGCCAGAGGAGAAGAGTTGTCTTAGCAAAGTATGCTGTCGATTTGAACTGGCTTCCAGAGGTTTGTCCTATGAAAGTAACATGTTCACTGTTAACATGGTTAGTACTGTCTCCTTCCTTCTGTTTCCTGTATATAGAATTCAATTTTTGAATTTGCCATTTGTATACCAAGGAATATGCTGTTAGTGAACACACATGTGCTATTTACATTTTTAAGGAAAACCTGTATTGTAAACTTTTAGAGATGATTGTGTTCGAAGTTATAAGGAAAAATGTTATGTTTGTGGTTTTTATACATTTGTTCAAAAAGTATTTTTATTTTTGTATGGATCTTATTTTTCTGTCAGAGAAAAACAGAACAAGTTCCTCTTTTATATTTGATTTTCTAAAATATAAGAAGTGGCTGAAACTTTGAGTTTCTTTTGTTTAGCCACTCCTCCATTGCACTTAAATGTTTGTAATTTTGGCATCATGGTGTTACAGTTTCAGCAGTGCTTTGCCTAACATCCAAAGCAAGAACACAACCTGCACAGTTGAAGCATGTCCCCTGGGAAGAGGTGGGTAAAAATGAGAAGCAAGCATATCATCTTTAAAAATAAAATAACATTGAAAGAAAAGAGGGTTTTCAAACAAAAGAGAGGATTTGGATTTTAGCTTTATTCATTTGCCTTTCCAAATCCGAGGTCAAGGCAGTTTACAGTCAGGCACACTAAGTAATTCCCTGAGTCCATGAGTAACACCAGATAAAGAGGAACAGAGGTCAGAAACAGATGATGCAGGTTTGAAGAAAATCTATGGTTCAGTCTTAGATTAGGCACATGAAGATAAGATTCCAGCATTGCTTATTAAGCCCTTGTGGGGGATTATCTGCTCTGTGGTGGTCTTGAGGAGTTCTGGCCAGAGGGGGCTGCTTAGACTATCTAATTTCTGCTTTTTCTCAAGCGTCATGCGTGTGTTCTGGCACAGGAGACCTCACTACTGCTGGGACTGTAACGCCATAAGCTATATGAATGAACCCAGACCTTCTCACATTGTCATTAAGCTTTTGATACAGGATCTTTTCAGGGCTGTGTTTACCAAGGAGCTTTAATAAATGATGCAGGATTTATTAATGAAAGAAATAACGTTTTCCTAGAGAATTAATAATGAAAGCTACCTTTCTGCTGTATTAGAACACACAATCTTCATTTCCCTGTGCATACCGAGATCAGTCCAGACTCCTGGGTTTTGCCTCCCTTCCAGCAGATGGAGACAGAGAGAGTTTCACAGACTCCGCCTCTTAACTTGATGTGCCACCTTCTGCTCCTCAGTATTTCTCTATCTCCAGCAGATGGAGGAAGTGCAAAACCTGCAGTTCTGTACCTGAAAAAAAAAAAAGAGGTTTCGATTGAGCAAAGATTTCTCTCCCAGGAGGTTGGCAGTGCCTGGTGGGGACCATCCCTCCTGGTTGCAGAGGTGTGGATGAACAAGGGTTGGGGACCCTAGATTGCTCACTGGATTTTGCCTGAGGTGAAAGCTTGTGGTCCAGTTGCCTCACCTCCAGGAGGACTAGGAGAAGCCTCTGTCGCACTTCAGATAAGCCTGTTCCTTTTGTGTCTTTTATAAAGTTAAAAAAAAAACCCAAAAAGAAAGAATAGTAACAAGAGGTAATCAAAGGAAGCAGGTGCATTTACTGCTATTAATTGCATCAGTAGCATGGGATCTTCTTGGTGTTTGGATAATTGCCAGATTCTTGTGGCCTGGTTTGGCCTCTTTGGAAACTTTGCTTTAATCTCCCATCGCTAGTGCTAGTGGGAGACAGCTTCAGCGGCGCATATTTTGTTTTAGGCTCTCCCGCTATCTTTCTTCCCTTGGGCGTCTGCCGCGCGGTTGCAGCTGGGCCTGATCATGCCGAAGGGATGCTGATGCACTGCATGTGGTGACAGCTCCGTGTGCCTTTCTCATTCCGGCTGCTGTTCCCATTGCCTCTCTGGTGGAGAGGGCACATTGGGAGAGAGCTGCGGTGGCAGCTCGGAAGCAGCGCGACTCTGGTGGGCCGAAGGCTGCAATGTTGAGGGGCTGACAATCCATTCCCGCTGAGCATGGGAATGGTGGCCATCTTGGATATGCTCACCGCTAAGGGGATGGCTGTAGCGGTAGGAGGGGATCTCCCGCCCGAGCTTTTTCCAGCCACGTTCAGCTCCGAGGAGGCCCGAGGAGCCCACAGGGGGCAGTCTGAGGAGGAGATTGATTCTTTGGAAGAGGATTCTGATGGTGCTTCTCCTTTTTCATCTAAGTTTGTCCTGTTGATGTACAAGGCATTTTTAGCCCGCAAGGCCACGGAGCAGCCCTTTCCTAATTGGAGGATGGCAGAACCTCCCCACAGGAAGAAGTCTAGATTTTCAGGGGCTTCATGGGCCACTAGGATTCGGAGGGTTCTTGGTCCTTCCAGGTCAGGGGCCACTGAGGAGGGTTCCTCAGAGAACTCTGATCAGGGATTGTCATCTGGGGACGGTTCTCCTGATGCTGATCCTTCTCGATGCCCACAGGATCCAGAAGAGGATGCGACAAAAATCCCAACAATAGAAAGTGATGATCCCAAGGTGGTTCGCCTGTTTCAAAGGGAGGAACTTGGGCCCCTGATCTTGCTAGACCTGGCGGAATTGGAAATAACCATTCTGCAGGACCAGGTTGACCTGGAGGAAGTATCCGGTCATGACCGGCTTGAGGGGTCCAGCCAAGGCCTTTCCTTTTCACAAGTCGGTTAAAGAGTTGGTGGTCAGGGAGTAGGATACTGTGGAGACTGGCCTTAAGGTTAGCAGGGCTATGGATAAGTTTTATCCTTTTCCTGAAGACACTTTGGAGCTCTTGAGGGTGCCAAAGGTGGAAGCTTCGGTCTCAGCTGTTACAGAAAGGACCACCATTCCAGTAGCTGGCACAGCAGCTCTTAAGGATTTGCAGAACAGGAAGCTAGAGGATCAGCTCAAGAAGATCTTCGAGGTGTCTGCACTGGACATCTGTGCAGCTGTATGTAGCAACTTCATGCTCTGGGCTAGTTTGAGATGGGCACAGCAGTTGCAGAGTGCCAGAGATATGTTACCCCAGAGTCTAAACAAGTGGAGTGATTGGAGGCTGCAATGGCTTATGGTGCAGATGCTTTGTATGACCTCATTCACATTTCTTCCAAGACCATGATGTCCACGTTTCCCCTAGGAGGTTTCTTTGGTTAAGAAACTGGTCAGCGGATGTTTCATCAAAGCTCAGCTGGGAGCATTGCCTTTTAAGGGAAAACTTCTGTTTGGGGAAGACTTGGAGCAGCTGATCAAATACCTGAGAGATGACAAAGTGCACAAGCTACCGGAGGACAAGCCAAAAGGGTCCAAAGGATTTCTTCCAGTGCGCATTCTGTTTCAGGGCAAAGGCGTTTCCATCCAGAGCAGAGCTCCGGCTTCTGGCTAAAGGCAGACCTCGAGGAAGTTGCAATCTTGGAAACAGCCATTTTGGAGGCGCAGAGCAGGCCAAGACTGCTCCGGCCAGGGTAGTGGCGGAGCCAAGCCGGTGCAATGAGGCGAGGCTGGCCCATCAGGGGTCATCTGACTCACTTTTACGAGGAGTGGGTCAAGATTGTCGGACTAGTGGGTTCTAAGCGTGATAGAACAAGCTTACGCTTTAACATTTGCTCAACTGCTCAGAAACCTGTTTATAGTGTCTCTCTGTGCCTTGGCAGAGAAGAAGTTGATTGTTCAGCTGACCATACAGCAGCTGCGAATGCTGGGGGCCATTATTCCCATCCCCAGGATGAGCTGGAGGGACGGGGTGGTGTTCCATTTATTTTGTGCTGCCAAAAAAGGAAGGAACCTTTCGTCCAGTTCTGGATTTAAAGAAGGTAAACGTAGCTCTCAAAGTTTCCAGTTTCTGGATAGAGACTCTGAAGTCCGTCATAGCAAAGATGAGAAGCGGGGGAGTTCTTGAATTCCTTGGATCTGACTGAGGCGTATCTGCGCATAGGGATTCACACGGACCAACAGAAGTAGCTCCGGTTTATGATCCTCGGGAGGCATTTTCAATTTTCCACTTTCCCGTTTGGCCTAGCAACAGCCCTGAGGACCTTCACCAAGTTGATGGTGGTAGCGGCAGTCCTCAGAAAGGAGGGCTTGCTGATCCACTGTATCTGGATGATTGGCTCATCTGAACAAAATCGGAAGACCTTTGCAGACGAGTGGTGGACATGGTGCAATGCCTTAGTTTGTTGGGATGGATAGTGAATCTGTCCAAAAGTCATCTTTCTCCTTCGCAGGTTCTGGAGTTCTTGGGCATGTGCTTCGGTACCCGAGTGGGGAAAGTTTTCTCATGGAGGATCAGATTGTCAAGCTGTGAACTCAAATTTGGAACCTGTTGGAGGCCCGAGTGCCCAGGGTCTGGGATTATTTGCAGGTCCTCTGTTCCATGGCCTCGACCTTGGAATTGGTCCAGTGGGTGTTTGCCTTTGAGGCCTCTACAGAAAGCATTGCTATCCCGGTGGGATCCGATTTTAGAGCAGTTTCATCTTCCACTATCACTTACTCTGCCAGATCCAGTCTTTCGTGGAGGCTTGGCTGGAACCATTTGTGCCAAGTGGTGGACCACGAGGTGCCACAGTGGATGGTAGTGACTACAGACACCAGTCTCTCCGGTTGGGGAGCTGTGTCAGTCCCAGTCTGTGCAAGGTCAATGGTTGGCGGAGGAAGCGGACTTGTCCATCAGTTGCCTAGAGACGAGAGCGGTACAGTTGGCCCTGCAGGAGTTTCTTCCTCTTTTGCACGACCTTGCAGTCAGAGTGCTGGCCGGCAATGTGACGACAGTGGCCTACATCAATTGCCAGGGAGGTACCAGGAGCCGAGCGGTTGCTCTGGAAGCGAAGATACTGATGTCCTGGCTGGAGCAACATCTGGCCTTGATAAGACCCGGGAGAATGGGTGTTCTCGGAGGAGGGAATGACTCTAATTTCTCACAGATGGGTCATTCCTCATTTTGATCTTCTGGCAACTCAGAGGAATGCCAAGGCACCGCACTTCTTCAGCCGGAGAAAAGAGCAAGGAGCAGAAGGGGTCAATCCCCCTGGTTCTTCCTTGGCCGCACGACATTCTGATCTATGTGTTTCCACCATGACCCCTGGTAGGCAAAGTTGTGAGGAGAATAGAGGTCCATCCAAGAAAGGTGATTCGCTCAGCTCCGGAGTGGCCACAAAGGCCTTGGTTTGCAAATTTGGTCAAACTAGCAGTGGACGGCCCCTTGAGACTGTGTCATCTGCTAAAGCTTCAACAACAGAGCCCTATATTTTCAGATCAAGCAGATCGCTTTTGTCTAGCGGCATGGCTTTTGAAAGGCAGTAATTTAAGAAGGAAAGGATATCCTGAGGATGTTATTTCTACTCTGTTGCATGCTCGTAAGACTCCTACGTCCTTGTATTATGTCAGGGTTTAGAGAGCTTTTGTGGCTTGGTGTAAGTGAGCTTCATTGGTGCCGATTCTGGCCTTCTTGCAGAGCGGCCTGTCGAAAGGTTTGTCCTTTAGGTCCCTGAGAATGCAGGTGTCGGCCCTGGGCTGCTTGCAAGGCAAGGTTCATGTAACAACCCTAGCTGCACATCTGGATGTGGTACGTTTCCTTCGAGGGGTGAAGCATCTGCGTCAGGTGTGCCCCTCTTGGAGCCTTAATTTGGTCCTCAAGGGCATGTGTGAGTCGCAATTTGAGCCTCTAAAGTAACATGGAATAGACTTAGTTTTTGGGTACTTGCCAGGTTCTTATGGCCTGGATTGGCCAATGTTGAAACAGGATGCTGGGCTTGATGGACCCTTGGTCTGACCCAGTATGGCATGTTCTTATGTTGTTAAGATGGTTTTTTTTTTAGTGGTGATTTGTTCAGCCAGAAGGGTGTCTGAGTTCCAAGCCCTGTCATATAGAGAACCCTTTTTATGGATTTTGGATTCTGGGGTCTCTCTAAGGACGGTTCTGTCTTTTCTGCCAAAGGTAGTTTCAGCGTTCCAGTTAAGTCAGTCACTGGAGCTTCCAGCCTCCACAAATGTGGAGGTTGTTGCACCTCACGCAAAATAATTAAGATGGTTGGATGTCAGAAGGGCCTTGTAGTAGTTTCTGAGGTCACTAACAGTTTCAGATTGTTGGATCACCTTTTTGTGCTATAGAGTGGTGCGAAAAGAAAATGTTGAAGACCATGATTGCGTGGTGGTTGAAGAAGGCTATTTGGGTCTGCATATTTCTGTCATGGTCATCCTATCGCGGAGGGGTTAAGGACTCATTCTACCAGTTCTCAGGCAGTCTCCTGGGCAGAATGCCAACTGGTGTCACCACAAGAGATTTGCAGGGCGGCTACTTGGAAGTCTTTACATACTTTTGCCAGGCACTACTGATTGGATTTCTGGGCTCCAGAAGTTGATAGCTTTGGTGAAAGTTGTCTGCGAGTGGGACTCTCGCAGTCCCACCCCAGTTAGGGAAGCTTTGGTACATCCCAGGAGTCTGAACTGATCTGGGCATGTACAGGGAAAGGAAAATTGGTTCTTACCTGCTAATTTTCATTCCTGTAGTACCACAGATCAGTCCAGAATCCCGCA
Source organism: Rhinatrema bivittatum (assembly GCF_901001135.1). NCBI lineage: Eukaryota > Metazoa > Chordata > Amphibia > Gymnophiona > Rhinatrematidae > Rhinatrema > Rhinatrema bivittatum. The sequence continues at coordinate 169,505,746 of NC_042622.1, read as the reverse complement.
CAGTGGTAGAGAGAAGTTTTAGAGAGTCCGCCCAATCCGTTTTTTGTTCCTGAATAACTCTGAAGAATGGCACAGGTTTCTTGTAAATCCTTTCAATAGAGTTTTTGAATTGCATTATAAATTTTACTCTTTATTCGTTCCGGGGAATTTGATAGTGTTGATTATTGGAAACCTTTTTGACCTTTTTTGACTTTTTATGCTTGGGTGCTTGTAGTACTGAGGAGCTGCAGGTGGCACACCGGGTTAAGAGGCAGTGTCTGTGAAATTTTCTCTGTTTCCATCTTCTGGAAGGGGAGGCAAAACCCAGGAGTCTGGACTGATCTTTGGTACTACAGGAACGAAAATTAGCAGGTAAGAACCAATTTTCCTTTTCAGTAAATTACTATAAATTGTTTTGACCTTTCTGTAGCTGTTGTGTTGCTATAAATTTGATGGGATGATTTTGAAGGAATAGAATATGCTGCTTCATGGGTGCCAGCTCCGTGGGTGCTTGAGCACCCCAGTGTTGAGAAAACTCTTTCATTGTCCTGTCAACTTTGTGTTGACTTTGGCACCCCCAGTTGGCTCCTGTGTGCTGCTTCTGTTACTCCCCAGTTTGAAGCGATATGGTTTCTTTCTTGTCCTTAGGCTGGTGTAATAGGAACAGGATTTTTACACTGCCTGGCTCCTTCAGGCCTTAACATAAACAGATTAGTAGGTGAAGGGCATTTGATTGGTGCTGAAAAGGTGACTCCAGGTCTCTGCGCAGTCTTATGGGATTTTGCCACTTTGATTCCAGCTTCTGCAGAGCCCGTGGAGACCTCCCGCTGGACAGAGGAAGAAATGGAGGTGGCTAAGAAAGGTAAGTCTGGGAATTTCTCCTTGACCATGCTGAAAAAGGTAGGCTTTTTAAATAAATAAGGTTTTGTGTTCTTGCCAGCAGGATTTTTCACACACAGGCAGCTCTGCAGAGGGAATGGCCTAGGAAAGCTGACACTGCACACCAGTGATGAAGCAATTTAATTTTCACTCTCTGGCCCCAAAATTACCTTTGGAACTGCAGTTATACAAAAGAGGCAAAATAAATTCTGGAATATTCAAAAGCCAGAATGAATGATTGAAATCTCCTTTGTCTCATGTATACGCTTTTTTTGTTTGTTTGTTTGTTTCTGGTTTTGCCAGTCATGCTGGGAATCGGAAAGGGGTAGACTGGTTTAAAGGGGGCTTACGTGTGCTTCAGAAGGCTCTGTTGTCAGAGTTGCTCTTCATTTCTCAGGATAGTGAAAAGGTACCATAAGCCCTCCTGTTATGCAGAGCCTTATTTGCAGGGGATGGTTTTACCCCTGTGGTCATCCTCTGTGCAGTCAAACGGAATATGGTATGATAGATTGGGAAATGGAGTATGGTATGATAGATTGTGAAAAACCCCATGTTTTTCTAGCCTGCTGCGTGTACAATCAACCATGCTTTATAAACTTTATTTTGGAGTTACGTTAACACGTTGCACTTCATCCTGCCTGTTTTGCTGAGTTGTTCAGCCATAAGATCTGTCCACAGATGCAGTGTGTCTGACAGATGCCTCGCACAGATGCAGTGTGTCTGACAGATGCCTCGCACAGATGCAGTGTGTCTGACAGATGCCTCGCACAGATGCAGTGTGTCTGACAGATGCCTCGCACAGATGCAGTGTGTCTGACAGATGCCTCGCACAGATGCAGTGTGTCTGACAGATGCCTCGCACAGATGCAGTGTGTCTGACAGATGCCTCGCTCAGATGCAGTGTGTCTGACAGATGCCTCGCTCAGATGCAGTGTGTCTGACAGATGCCTCGCTCAGATGCAGTGTGTCTGACAGATGCCTCGCTCAGATGCAGTGTGTCTGACAGATGCCTCGCTCAGATGCAGTGTGTCTGACAGATGCCTCGCTCAGATGCAGTGTGTCTGACAGATGCCTCGCTCAGATGCAGTGTGTCTGACAGATGCCTCGCTCAGATGCAGTGTGTCTGACAGATGCCTCGCTCAGATGCAGTGTGTCTGACAGATGCCTCACACAGATGCGGGGGTGGATGTGTGGGACGGATGCCGGGCACAGAGATACGGGGGGGTGGGTGGGTGTGTCGGATGCCGGGCACAGAGATACGGGGGGTGGGTGGGTGTGTCAGATGCCTTAGCAGGTTTAAGGCTGCCTTCGAGGAGTTTGGTTTAAAAGCTCTTGCTATTCTCTTTGCCTCTTGTAAGTTATTTATGTTTAACTGTATGAAAGTCTGAGGCTTTTGAAAACAGATTTCCCTTTTTCTGGTCAGAGCAGTGCGGAGGTGATTAGCAGGTTAGTTTTTGGGGAGAGGTAAGGAGGGCATAGGAGAGGCTCATTTGCTTATAACAGGCCTGTCTCTTAGAAGTCTACCAAGGTCAGCATGACAAGGCAACAGTTATAGGATCTGCTTATTCACAGGAGAGGGGAAATATTTTTGCAAATGGGTTTCTGCTTTTAAATTCCATTTGTTCAAATATGTTAAGTCTGGTTTGATGATAAGCAGAGGAGCCACCAAGAGATGGGCAGGCCATCCTGTATTGCTTTTAGATTTTGTCCAATCGATAGCTCTTTCTGCAAAACTATTAAAATTGTGCTCCAAGATATGAGCAGTCTTATGTCAGCATACTTTGTTTACTTTTAGATAGTAAATTTGAAATAATATGCATATTTGACTGTCAAGTCACCTCTGTTGCTGGAGTTAATACCAGAGGTAGGAATAAATCAAACATGTTGTGTCATCGAAAGTGATCATGAAGTATTTTCCTCCTGCATGTGGAAAACTTAAATGGCATACCTGGGTCCAACACATGCAGTAATGTTCACTATGGATGAGATTTAGCTTTTATGTCCCGGGCAAAGTTAGGCTAAAAATCCTTATCAGGAATAACTCCAGTTATTGATGTGGGTGTCGCAACCTGATTAACAAAGAATGATACACAGTGCTAAGGCCTGACATGGCAGTGTGCCCAGAGAAGGTGGCAGGAGACACATCTTTAACAAGCTCCATTTTTATGTATCCTCAACCTTGTTAGTTATGGAAATAATCATGAATTTAAATGTTTAGTGTCTTCTCTAAATGAAATCCCAAAATGCTTTACAGTTTAATGCATGCAGCAACTTTGGAATATGTTACCAGAAGAAATCCTGTCCGTGAAATGAAGCATAAAACTGTGTGTCCAATTGCAGACCATCTTCTTTCTTTTTTGCTCAACATTTCAGCTCCTTTGAGCCTCCACTCTCAGCTATCCAGGGATATTTCCCTATTTTGCATCCTCTCGCAGCTTACATTTATCCAGTCCTTGGCCAGGACCCTACAGGTCATGCGCCCCGGATCTGGCCACTAACTATCAGTGTTGCGTGATGGCTGATACTGTATCCCCAGCCTCAGCTGGCTGGAACTGTAGACCATCTTTGCACTCTGAGTATAATTGAAATATTCTAGGCATTGTTTTACAGCCTTCATGGTATCAAATGTTTGGAAAATAGACTTGTATGGTGTTATCTGTGCTTTTGAGGGAGACCTGGCAATAAATCAGTTTTGCTGTGAAGTACAAGGTCTTAGAACAATTTAAATGGATTTTTATTTGCTCTGTACAATCTGGAGACTGCAACTTCAAAAGGTTCTAAACTGGATAGAGTTGGTCCAGAGAGTGACAACTAAAATGGTCCATGGTCTTCTTTATAAAGCATATGGTGACAGACTTAAAAATCCAAACATGTATATCCTAGAGGAAATATGATGGGGCATTTAAATACCTGAGGTATCAGTGCACTGGAGGAGTGTCACTTTCAGTAGAAAGGAAGCTCTGGAATGAGGGGTCATGAGGAGAGGGTGAAAGGGGGTAGACTCAGGAGTAATCTTAAGAAATATTTCTTTACAGAGAGGGTGGTGGATGTGTGGAACAGCCTCCCAGTGCAGGTGGTGGAGATAAGGACAGTATGTGAATTGAAGAAAGCATGGGATAAATACAGGATCTCTGAGGGAGTGGTAGGGATTGTAGAGCTGAGTGTGGATGAGAAGACTAGTTAGGCCATATAATCTCTTCTGCTGTCCTGTTTCTGTTTCTAAAGAGCAGTTCATTCTAGTGAAGAGCTAATAATACCATGTCAAAAGAACAAGGATGTTGTGGAGCCAAGTTATTCCAAATATCTGAGAATTCTTCTTATATCTGAAGAAATCTCACTTTTTTGTAATGGATCAACTTCATTGATTTTCCCCTCCCCCCATGATTCTTCTTTGATTTGAAAGATGACATGCGTCAGTGCTTTTACCTGGCATTTACAGAATGGATATGTCATCTCAGAGAGACACCAGCCTGTCATGGTACAGCTTTCATCCATCAGCATCCAGTGCAAATTATAATCAGTAATATACATGCTGTCTACTAATGAGCTAATAACATTTATTACAATGCCCTACTCATGATGATGTATCTTCCTCTAAAAATAGAACCCAGTCTCCTGTGATTGAACCCTCCTGGCTCTCTCCCCATCCTCATAAAAATATTATTTTTGGAAGCCTCAGATTCTTAAGTCTTTTTTGGTTTCTTCAGTTAACTTTTTTTTTTTTTTTCTTTTGGATTAAAAGTACAGAAGCATTTGCATTAAACGGCCTCTCTCTCTTGCGATTCAGCGGTGAGCTTGCTCTGTTTTAATATTCCCGTCCCTTGTCTTTTATGATAGGGTTAGTGGAGCATGGTCGCAACTGGGCAGCGATTGCCAAGATGGTGGGGACCAAAAGCGAAGCGCAGTGCAAAAACTTCTACTTCAACTACAAGAGGCGACACAATCTGGACAACCTCCTTCAGCAGCACAAGCAGAAGGTGAGAGAGGGAGAAAGCATTGGGTTTAGCTCTGGGCACCAGTAAGGTTCCTTTTCCTGAAGCCTCTTATTGGTCTGGTCTGTGGGTCCTGAGTGCACCTCCACTCTCGTATGGGTTATGTGTGCATTGCTTGAAGCAGCAGTAGTAGTGGTAGTAAATTTGGGGTTTATCAGTATTACATTGTCTTTTTTTTTTTTCCTCCTTTACACTCCTTTGTTCTAATAAACGTTTGCAGCAAGCAGATATTTCAGTCCTCAGATATATAAAGAGAAATTGTTACTTGGCTGATACATAGGAGTTGCTTTGAAGGGACATAAGTTTCATCAGAAAGTATTTTTATGTTGCACAGTGGGGTGTGTTTTTTTTTTCTTACTAATGGACAGAGTTAAAATGAAAAGTGCCTAGAATGCATGTGACTGCTCCATTGACTGGCTTGAAATATCCTTTTCTGGTGGTGCTGTTTGACTGGACATAGGGTCTCAATGAAGTGCGGTAGAAATGTGAGTTTATAGACCAGGAATAAATGCACAGAACTCTGGCCTCTTTCAACAGAAAGGAGGCCGTGGATGGAAGTTGGTAGAAGATGTGAATGGGCATACTTGAGTGGTTCATGTGGTCTTTTATCTGCCCTCATCTTCTGTTCCTGGGATACTGTTTAGTAACCTCAGGTGCATTTGCGTGCATGTTGCCTCAGGGAATAACCTTCGTCCATGCTCGAAGCGCATCTGTGGGGGAAAACACCAAAATAACCAACTGATGTGTTTCTTGGTAGTCTTCCCGACGGCCAAGAGAGGAGCGAAATGTGTCTCAGTGCGAAAGTGTGGCTTCGACTGTGTCTGCTCAGGAGGATGATGAGAACGAAGCTTCCAATGAGGAGGAGAATCCAGACGACAGTGAAGGTAGGGAATTGTTAAACGGAGTTCTGATGCTTGGCCCTCTGTAAAACGTGCTGCACGACCAGCGCCTATCAATTTCTTTCTCCTATTCTGATCTAACAAATGCAGCTGGAAGTCCTCTTCTAAACTTGATAGGAATCCTAGATTGTACCAGGCCATTGCCTTTCAGGAAAAGAAGTTCAGTATTGTGTATACAACTGAACAAATTAAACGCAAATTGAATTGCTAAATAATCCCCCAGTTGTGGTGTTTTTAATAATCAACTGAACAAATCAAGTGGAGCCTCTCTCTGCTCAAGCAAAAACTACAAAAAAGAGAGAGGGAAAAATGTCCAATAAATTTACCAAATAACTTCGCACAATAACTGAACACAGTATCAGAAGTCAGTGTGCATAGATCTAAGCCACTGCCTCTCACCTCACAATGGGCTACAAGCAGTATCAGAAGACGGCGCTTTTGCTCAGTCATTTACTTGTCCAATAATAATCACTCAAAAATGAAACAAATGTATTATAACAATGTTAACTTATCTCATGTATCCCATGGTAAATATCTCTGTGCTTGGAATCGCTCTATCCCTTAGGATCCTGCCAGGTAGTTGTAACCTGGTTTGGCCACTGTTGGAAACAGGACACTGGGCTTGATGGACCCTTGGTCTGACCCAGTATGGCATGTTCTTATGTTCTAACCAAGAGTATTGTGGACATCATCTAAGAACATATGCAGTCGTGTGCACACGGGGATTACCTAAACCAGTAAAATGATGGAGCAAAAGCACCGTCTTCTGATACTGCTTATAGCCCATTGTGCGGTGAGAGGCAGTGGCTTAGATCTATGCACACTGACTTCTGATACTGTGTTCATTTATTGTGCGAAGTTATTTGGTACATTTATTGGTCATTTTTCCTCTCTTTTGTATTTTTATTTTTGATATCAGACAGACTTCTGTATGTGGAGTCATCTGGTTAGCCACCAGGCAGCAGCAGTTTTACTTAACAGATTTGCAGCTTTAGCTTCCTGCCCTGAAAGTGTCTCCCTTAACAGTTGGTAATTGCTGGTTAGCGGCTGTTTATTCCCACCAGCCTTATATGGAGCCACTACCCTGCAGAATTCATAAACTATGAGTCATGGGATTTGGCTGGTGCTTGATTTTAGTTGTTTGGCAAAACTGTGTAATTAAAATGCAGATGCTGAATAACTAATGTGGGGCTTTTCAAAACTTGGAAAGGCAGTTTGGGAAATGTTAGAGTCTATACATTTAAGGGCATTGTGACCTTTCCCCAGTCTGTTTAACCTTAGAAACCTGTCTTGGTAAGCTCTGACTCAGGATCTGGAGAGCTGCCTTGTTGTGGAGGGCATTCTTGTTTCTGTGGCAGGGAAGAAAGCCTTCGTGATTAAAGGTTACATTGTATAATCAGATCTAGGAAATTTAGATGTGTTGAGACTGAGGTTGTCTCAGTGGCTGCTGCAGTAAATCCTGGCTGCCTGCAGTCGAGTGCACAGTGATCTGTCTTGTTGAAGTTACTGAATGGATAGATTTTCATTCACTTGTGCAGTGCTCTTGAGTGGAGGAGAGCAGCAGGTTGCGAACCAGGGAAGCCAGGGTTCAAATCCCACTGCCACTGCTTGTGACTTTGAAGTCACGTCACCCTCCATTGCCTCAGGTGCAAACTCAGATCGTAAACCCTCTGGGGACAAGGAAATACCTACAGTACCTTGACCTACCAATGAAAAGGCGTGAGCTAAAAATCCAAGTAAAAATAAATCCAAAATGCAGGGTTGTAGTTTGTTTATCCTCTTCCAAATCTGTCTTTCAGTTATGACATTTCTGAGTCACTAAGCAAAATAAAATTGTAAACGTCAAGATGGTGATGAGAACAGAATGGTAGCCTCTTCCATGATGATCATCATATTCTTTCTGTAATGCAGCATGCAGAACATTGGCTAGAGAAAGTCATCCAGTATCCCTGCTCCTGAAGAGCTTACAGGGATCTTAATAAAGATCACACAGTGAGGGGTTGATAGGGAAGCAGTCAATACAGCCAACTTTGCTTCTGTGCGTTCTTCAAACCACCTGCTGCTCCAAATCTGACAGAGCTGACAGCCAGTATTCTTGAAATCCACACTGGTTCCAAAATTATACTTCAATAAAGAGGCAAAGCAGCTTGCTAAACTTCAGTGTTTCTGGAAAATGAGTTCTGTGTAATGCTGCTTCACATATTGCCTTGTAGACTTTCACTGGAGCAGGTTATTAGTCCCGGCTGCAAAGAACTGTGTAACGCTAGAGACTGTGGTGGTGGTGGTGGTGGTGATAACCCTTTGCTAAATCCTTGATTTTTTTGCTTCACACAAGAATAAAATCTTGTTTTGTTGACATAAATACACATGACCTGTGACTAGAATCCTCTTAGAGCTTTGGGGTTTTTTTTTTTCAAATTAATTCCTAATTATTGTTAAACCAGGAAGTGTGGCAGAAGGATTATTCTGTGTTTCGTAAGGGATATTGCTCTGAGAAATAACCTGCTACTCTCGCAGGAAATGAAAGGCGATCGGTTTTCTGTGATTTAGGAGAAAATGCCACTTGTGTTTTAGTGTCTCTTTCATATTTTGAAATATTAAAATGGAGAACAAATGTTCACTTTCAATGTTAACACTGATGCTTTAATATTGGAAAGATTTTTGACAACTTTAAAAAAAAAAATAAAAAAATATCTGAGTAATTGTTTGCATAAGAACGTCAAACAGATGAAATGCGTTGCCACTGTCCACTGTGGTGCAAAGGACTTTATACGAAATTTCAAAGGCAAAGTGTTCACGCTTCCCCCTTTTGAAATTTTGCTGCAGGTACAAAGTCCATGTGGATTTTTGCACCTTCCTTTTAGTTTGGGAAAACCTTCAATCTGCACACACTATGGGGTAGATTTTAAAAAATTGCGTGATCGCGTACTTTTCTTATCCCACCAGGCGCGAACAAAAGTACGCTGGATTTTATAAGATACGCGCGTATCTTATAAAATCTGGGGTTGGCGCGCGCAAGGGGGTGCGCATTTGTGCAACCTGCGCGCGCCGAGCCCAGCGCGTGCTGCCTGTTCCTCCGAGGCTGCTCCGATTTCGGAGCGGCCTCGGCGGGAACTTTCCTTCGCCCTCCCCCCACCTTCCACTCCCCCCACCTTCCACTCCCTTCCCCTACCTAACCCCCCCCCCCCCGGCCCTATCTAAACCCCCCCCTTACCTTTGTTGGCAGATTTACGCCTGCTAAAAGCAGACGTAAATCTGCGCGCGCCAGCGGGCTGCTGGCGCGCCATCACCCTACCTGGGGGCTGGTCCGGAGGCCTCGACCACGCCCCCGGGCCCGCCCCCGAAACACCACGTTGTTTCGGGAACGCCCCCGACACGCCCCTTTTACAAAGCCCCGTAACTTACGCGCGTCCCGGGGCTCTGCGCGCGCCGGTGGCCTATGCAAAATAGGCGCGCGCAGGGCATTTAAAATCCGCCCCTATTTTTGGGACCTGCTTGCAAGGGAGCGCCTCCCCCACCCTGAAACCACACTGGAACTCCACTCGCACATTTAGGGAGGACTTGGGAATTGTTGTCAAGGAAAGTAGCTAATGTCCGCAGGCACTCTGTCCCCGCAGGCTTTAGCCCGAATTTTCAGATTTGGCTCGTCCACGCACGGATTCGCATACAGGTGTACACAGGTACTTTTGAAAACGTGCTTCTGAATACTTTCTCTTCCCAGGCTCTGCTCCTCAGAACAGGTAAAAGGACATGCAGAATGGCTTCATCCGTACTTTTGTCTGCAGAACACTCCAATTTAAAACAGGGTTTTCTGTGCTGCATAAAGTGCTTTGAGAAATCATGCCTAAATGGTATTCATGTAGTTTGTCCATTAGCTGTGTGAGAAGCGTTCAAATACTTACCTCATCTCAGGAATGAAGTTGAAAGAGAAAGGGTTAACGTGGCTTTAAAAAAAAATTAATTCATTTTTACTGTGAATTGTATTTCGTTTTTTTTCCCTTTTGTGAAGCTGTAAAAGCTATTTTTGGTGTTTGTTTCCAAATGTTGTTTGCTGCTGTTTGCACACAGAATGCTAAAGTCAGAATGCTGTGTAATTTCAGGTGCAGAGAACAGTTCAGATACAGAGAGCGCGCCATCCCCCTCACTGGTGGAAACTGACAAATTCAGTGAAGAGAGGACCGAAAGCACCACAGAGGCCACAACAGGACTGGTTTCTGCTAGTAAAATGGTGCCTGGCACACCCCCTTCCTCATCTGTTCAGCGTGCAAGGACGCCAGAAAACCAGTACAGTGAGCTGCAAGTGAAGGAGGAGGTCACTAATGAGGTGGAAAACCCAATGGAGGTGGACGGCAGAAGCCAAGCCCCTGACGAGAAGCCAATACCGAACCTCCTGGTGCACACTAAAGCAGAACCCACTGAGGCCGAATCACTCCCGGAGAATGTTCAGGTGAAAGTAGAGAACGATACCAAAGACAGAGACTTGGAAAACCCCAAGGAGAAAACAGAGCCTGCAGAGATGGAATTTGTCCCGACCCAGCAGAGCAGCAGAGCAGGGCCAGAATCGCAGTCTGACAATGATTCCAGCGCCACGTGCAGTGCTGACGAGGACGTGGATGGAGAACCTGAGAGACACAGGTGATCATCTACTACATTTAGACTCTGGGGAAAGGAAAGGTAGGGGGCTTCTGCTGGTTCAGATTTCCTCTATTGACTGATCATGTGAATTTGGCCAAGTCCCTTTAATTCACAAAATATGAGATCGTGATTATTCTTACCAAAATGTAATTTGAATAAAGTCATGCTGCTGCCAGGTCAATCCTCTTGGATACACAGAAGTAAATGTCAACAAGCAAGTTGTAGGCGAGACCTTTATATTGGGTTTCTCGAGGTATGCAAACTACGCTGACCTGCTGAAGGGAGCAGAGCTTGCAAAAGCTGCTTGCAAATGCATTATTAATACAATAAAAAGGTCTCACCCACAGCTTGTTTGACCTTTTATTTAAAAAATTCATTTCCTAGCGTGTAGCCAGAGGGATTCAGGACCAATGGGTTATGCTCCCCTGCCAGCAGATGGAGACGGAGTAAGATTGTAAAGCTGACATCACCCCTGCAGCGACCTCAGCCCTCCAGTATTCTCCATCTCCAGCAGATGGTGGACGTACTTCTCCTTATGGGGATTGCTGTACTTTTGGAAGGAAATATTCTACATTTTAAATTGGAGAAAAATTGAGACCCGTTCTCCTGTGGTGATACCTAAAGGTCGCTCCCCCAGTTGAGAATTCCTGAGGCAATTTTGGAGATCCCTTAGAGGTGTGCCTTGGTCCAGTAGCCGGTTCCCAGCATAGACTTTGCTGTTTAGGCAGCTGAAATGCAGCGGGTGCAGAAAGCCAAGCGTGGCGGTTACGGCCAAAGTCTTCTCCCCCTGTTCTCAGCCAGTAAGCGCTGAGCCCAGGTAAGTTGTGTTTTTTGTTTTTTTTAAAAGATGATTTACCTCCCGGTTCAGAGATATTTGGAGGGGTTTTGTTAAGACTTCCTCCGGTCTCCTTGCTCTGTGCGCCTTACCAACATCATTCCCGATCCCATTGAGTTAAGGGGAAGTGGACTTCCGAGAGGGTTGAGTGGCCCCTGGTGGGCTAGGCTCCGCTTTTAGGCTTGGTCAACACACTGCGTCGTAGGCCACTTCGGAAAAATGAGTACTGGATGTCATATGAGAAGGATATGTACTGGAATTTCCTCCTCGAGACCTGTTCATGGTGTCTCCTTGCCATTCCCAGCACAAGAAGCAGGCAGTGTAGATTACTATTTTAAAGCTCCTCAAGATGAGGGCTGTAATCCCAGTACTCGATTCTGTCTTAGGGTCTGGCCCTTGAGAGAGGGCTCGCCAGATGAAGCGAGGATATTCAGCCTCGGTAATTGTCACCTTGCTCCGCGCTTGGAAGTTCTTCACGTCCCTAGCGTATGTGCGAGTCTGGAGAGTATTTGAGACCTGTCGCGAGGAACGCAGTGTCCCCCCATCGGGCAGCCAAAATCCCACTTATTCTGGAATTTTTGCAGGGCAGCTTAAATAAAGGTTTGTCCCATAACTCCTTGAAGGGGCAGGTAGCGGCTCTCTTCTGTTTCAGAGATGAGGTGAATGGGGCCTCCCTGTCGGCGCATCCAGACGTGGCTCGTTTTCTGAAGGGAGTGAAGCACCTTCGATCTTCCTTACGGTTGCCAATTCCCTTGTGGAATCTTAAATTTAGTACTGGATTTTTTGGCAGGTTCTTCCTTTTGACCACTGTGCAGTCTTTCTTTGCAGTTATTGACTTTGAAAATGGTGTTCCTAGTGGCTATATGCTCAGCATATCGCATCTCTGAACTACAGGCAATGTTGTGCCGGGAACCGTTCCTCCGGATGACCCCAGGGGTGGTACAGCTATGTATTGTCCCTTTCTTCTTGCCCAGGGTAGTATGGGAGTTTCATGTAAATCAGTCCATTTTGTTGCCATCCCTAGATAAACACAAGAACGTGGAGGAATATCGTCTCCTCCACCTTCATGTCAAGAGACTTTTGGGGTGGTATCTGAAAGTCTCAGAACCGGTCCGAAAGTCGGACCACCTGTTTGTCCTTCACGGTGGAAGGAAGCAGGGCGAAACAACTTTGCGGGCTACCATACAGGCCAATACAGTAAAGTTCGTGGAAGAGCGGGCAAGTGTCCTGTGCGCGCTATTCACTAAACTAAAATATTTAAATTAGGGCCGGCAATAAAAAGAGGCGCTAGGGACACTAGCGAGTCCCTAGCGCCTCTTTTTGGACAGGAGCGGCAGCTGTCAGCGGGTTTGACAGCTGACGCTCAATTTTGCCGACGTCTGTTCTCGAGCCCACAGACAGCCACGGGTTCGGAAACCAAACGCCGGCAAAATTGAGCGTCCAGTTTTCAAGCCGTGGGCCCATTTAAAAATTTTTTTGTTTTTTTGTTGTTTTACTTTTTTCAACTTTTGGGACTTCCGACTTAATATCGCTATGATATTAAGTCAGAGGGTGCACAGAAAAGCAGTTTTTACTACTTTTCTGTGCACTTCCCCGGCTCCGGCAGAAATTAACGCCCACCTTTGAGTAGGTGCTAATTTCTTAAAGTAAAATGTACGGCTTGGCTGCACATTTTACTTACTCTATCACGTGGGAATGACTAATAGGAGCATCGACATGCATTTACATGTTGTAGGCGCTATTAGTCTCGGGGGGGGGGGGGGGGTTGGATGCGCGTTTCGACGCACTATTACCCCAAACTGAATAAGGGGTAAAGCTAGCGCGTCAAAAACGTGCGCCCAAATGCCGGTTAACAATGCGCTCCACCGGAGCGCACTGTACTTTATCGGCCTGATAGTTTGCTGGATTAAGGAGGTGGACACAGGAGCCTATGTGGAGGCAAGAAAGCAGTTATCTTCAGGTTAAAGCTCAGGCAGTCTCATAGGCAGAAGTTAGACTGTTATCTCCCATCTATATCGGCCAAGCCACGACATGGTCCTCTCTAGGTTTTATCACCTGGTCATACAGGTCCGAGAGGCTGCAGCCTTTGCATGGGCATTGTTAACCAGATTGTGGGCAGCCTCCTTCCCTGATCGGGAGTAAGAACATACGAAATTGCCATGCTGGGTCAGACCAAGGGTCCATCAAGCCCAGCATCCTGTTTCCAACAGAGGCCAAACCAGGCCACAAGAACCTGGCAAGTACCCAAACACCAAGAAGATCCCAATTTATTGATGCCAGTAATAGCAGAGGCCAGTAGCCTTTGTACATCCCATTGATCCTGAGTCCATCTGGCTACACACTAGGAAATGGAGAAATTACTTACCTGATAATTTCATTTTCCTTAGTGTAGACAGATGGACTCAGTATCCTGCCCACGGCTGCCCGAGAACTGTGCCAAGGATTTGTGAGTGAGTGAGTTTCCTATCCCAGAGATTACGGGTGTTGATCCAGTCCCAAGATCAGGGCACCTATATGCTTACTGAAGTTCACTGTTTATGGTTGGTTGAGTACAGTTATGGTCATCTGCTTTTAATCATATCTTTAATCATTTTTTGGGTTTTTTTTCCACGAGTATGTCCACAGTGGTTTTTGAAGAGAATACTAGAGGGCTGAGGTCACTGCAGGGGTATAGGGTGATGTCAGCTTTGCAATCTTACTCCATCTCCTTCTGCAGGTAGGGGAGCATAATCCATTGGTCCTGAGTCCATCTGTCTACACTAAGGAAAACAAAATTATCAAGTAAGTAATTTCTCCATTAGAAGTTTTAAATTTAGACAGTTTAGCTTCTTGCATCTGTTCATTTCTGGTGAAGTAGACATAGCCTTTGATAGTGTAGCCCTTTCTGGTTTTATTTTTTTAAGTACTCTATACATCAAAAGTCAATACTGCACAACCAGCATCTGTTGTATTTCTATCACATTTGTCATAGTGGTTTCCAGCTTGTTGTTAGGTGACTGCTGCTCACTTCACTGCTTCACTTGGTGCTTTTTACAGGCAGATTGCCCTTTTGAAACACTGCTGGCAGAGCCCACGGTCCATCAGAAGTCACTTTCTTATAAACTAATGATTCGCCTGGTAATTAGATCGACATGCAAACAGTATGCTTTTTTTTAATTTTTATAGTAAATCCCACACTAAATAATAGGGCTGACATATGAACATTTCAGTGGTAAAGCTATAGGAACTAGAAACAGAAACATGACAGCAGAAAAAGATCATTACAGCCTATCTAGTCTGTGCATCCACATCAACTATTTGGTTTTACAATCCCTACCACTCCTTTGGTGTTTGCACCATGCTTTCTTCTAAATCAGATACTGTCCTTATTGCCACCATCTTCACTGGGAGGTTGTACATTCATCTAGTACCCTCTCTGTAAAGAAATATTTGATTACTCCTAAGTCCAACCCCTTTTTAGTTGTTGTCCTATGACCTCTCCTTCTATAGCCTCCTTTCTCCGAGGACAAACAGGATGGTAATCCTCACACATGAGTGACATCATTGGATGGAGCCTGGCACGGAACTTAGTTCTCAAAGATTCTAGAACTTTCAAACCTGTCCGACTGAGCATGTGCAACTGTTCTCCTAGGGCAAGCAGGATGGTATATCTCACACATCGGAAACAACATCAGATAAAGCCTGGCACGGAAAACTTATGTCAAAGGTTTCTGGAACTTTGACTAGGCATGCTGCCCGGCATGCCCTAATCCACTTGTCCACGTGGGGTCCCTCTTCAGTCTTTTTTTCCGCGGAGCTTTCGCTTTGCCGTTTTTTATCTCGTGTTAAAATTTGTAAAGTAAGTGTTGGAAAACTTTTTCACCTGCTCTTTTCGATGTGTCTCGCGTTTTTTCTCAGTGCAGGTTTCCTCTTGCTTCCCAGTCAGGTTTTTCATTGTTTCGGTAAAACCATGAGATGTCTAGAATGGGTAAATGTGAATTGGCTATTTACTCTTTTGGATAATAGAAGGACTAAGAGGCACTCCATGAAGTTAGCATGTAGCACATTTAAAACTAATCAGAGAAAATTCTTTTTCACTCAACGCACAATTAAACTCTGGGATTTGTTGCCAGGGGATGTGATTAGTGCAGTTAGTTTAACTGGGTTTAAAAAAGGTTTGGATAAGTTCTTGGAGGAGAAGTCCATTACCTGCTATTAATCAAGTGGACTTAGAAAATAGCCATTGCTATTACTAGCATTAGTAGTGTGGGATATACTTAGTTTTTGGGTACTTGCCAGGTATTTGTAACCTGGATTGGCCACTGTTGGAAACAGGATGCTGGGCTTGATGGACCCTTGGTCTGACCCAGTATGGCAATTTATGTTCTTTTGTTCTCCCATGGCAGTGGTGCCTCTGCGCTCATCGGTTTCGGTCACCCGCCGCCTCTGTTGTTTTCATTTGCTTCGTCAGATTTTCGCCGTTGCCCTTTGTGCCTGAGGACCATGTTCATTACGGACCTGCACAAGGTGTGCATCCTCTGCCTGGGGGCATCTCACGATATTAGAGGGTGCCGCATATGCGACCAAATGACTCCGAAAGGATGTCGCGCTCACCTTGACAAGATGGAGAATCTCTTCGGGGTGAGAGAGTCTGAGCCATAGACATTGGCTTAGGTAGTGTCGACACCGAAGGACCATGGAGCTGCACAGATGGACACTGAGCTATCCACTCAGTCGGTGCTGTCGGCAGATAGGGGCGCTGGGGACCGATCCCTGTCTGTTTCCTTGCAGGTCGAGGACATCGGATTTGTCGTGTTCGACCTAGGTACCGAGGAAAGACTGGGTTGAGTACCAAGGAAAGCCAAGGAAGCATTGGCACCTGTCGCCATTGATGCATGGTGCTAGGCTTGGGTTGGCGCCAGCGCTTGCCGTGATGCCCCCGAAGTGATCCCGCGCTGAGGAGTGCCTATCCTCCATTGATGATGGGGGTCTGGTGTCAGTCGCCGATTCACCTTGAGATTCTGAGGAAGATCTGGCCACCCCTCCTACCTCCCAGTCCATTTTGGCATTGGCAACTTTTGAGGAGTTGGCATGCAGAGTCCAGCTCATGGTTGACCGGGCACTGCGGGGCATCGAGCCATTGACACCGAAGGTATTGGTCCCCAGGCTGTCCCTCCTGGAACTACTGCTGGAGCGTTTGTGTGCTCATCGGTGTCTTACCAACCCAGCTTGTATTGCTTCCTGGAGAGCCATTGATGCCCAGCAGGGCACAGATGCTTCCCCTGACCAATGCAGTGGTTGTTGCCAGCTCCTCCGAGGAATCCCTGTCTGTGCTGGTGACTGCCCCGCAGCTTTGCCGGGGCTGGCATTGGTGGCACCAGAGCTTAGGCCTCTGGACGAAGGCAGAGCACCTAGGGCCCCATCCCCTGTGGATTACGGCAAGGATGAGGCTCCTTATGACCCCTGGGGGAATGACACTGCGGAATCCTCCTCGGAGGACTCGGAAGGTCTCCCTTCAGAACCGTCTCCTCCTGAGGAGCGAAGGAGTTCTCCCCCCTGAGGTCCTGACTTTCGCAGGATTTGTGTGAGCGATGGCAGATCTCATCCCAGTTCAGTTGATGGAGGAGGATGCCAAGCACAAGATGCTGGAGATCTTCCAGTTTGTGGAGGCTCCTAAATAGATCGTGGTGGTCCTGGTGCATGAGATCTGTAAGAAGTTGCTGTTGAGGATTTGGGAGCATCCCTTCACATTTCCTCCTTTGAACAGGAAGGCGGATGGGGTTTACCTCGTCCAACAGACTACCAGAATCGGCAAGTGTCAGCTGGCACATCAATCTGTAGTGGTTGAATCCACTCTCAAGAAGGCCAAGCGCTCTCGGACCCATGCCTTGGTGCCCCCGAGGAGATTGCATAGAGTGCTGGATGACCTTGGGAGGAAAGTTGTTTTTTTTTTTTCAAGGGGCTATGCTCATTGCCTGCATTGCCTCTTACCAGCTCTACATGAGCTAATACTCTCACAACTTCTGGAAACAGGTGCAGGAGGCGGCTGAGCAGCTGCTTCAACTGCAAGACACCTTTCTGTCTCTGATGCGTCAGGACCTGGAATGCGGGAAAACATGAGGAACACTCCACCTACAATGTTTTCGAAATGGCAGTGAGAGTCTCTGCAGTGGGGCTTGGTGCCCGCAGAATGGCATGGCTGTGGGCCTCAGATCTCTGACCGGAGGTACAGGAAAGACTTGCTGATCTGCCGTGCACTAGAGAGGACTTTTTTGAGGATAAGGTGAGGAATGCTGTGGGATCACCATGAGACCCTCCAACAACTCTCCGCCAGCACTTCCGACCCACCCTTCTCAGCCAGGAGGTTGGTGAGGTGAGGAAGTCATTCTACCAACAGAGAAAGTACTAACCTCTGGCCCCTCGCTCCTGTTCCCAGAGGGTGAGCTCTTGCAGCCGTCCCAGGCAGCAGCGAGCTCCCAAGCCTTAGCCGGCGCCCCAGTCAAATCCCGGGACGGGGATTTGACTGAATCGCAGGGAGTATCAACCAGTCACCAGTACCCATGATGCTGCCCCCCCCCCCCCCCACACACACACATATAGGCTACAGTTCTTTGCGAATCGGTGGCCCAGTATTACCTCCGATCAGTGGGTTATGTCCATCGTCCACCAAGGGTACCGATTGAACCTGTTGAGTGTCCTGCCAAATTCTCCTCCGTGCCCATTATGGGGGCCGATAGTACATCAGGAGGTACTCTTATGGGAGCTCTCCACCCTCTTAACAGCCAGAGCGGTTGAGCCTGTCCCACAAGGGCAAAGATGACAGGGATTTTACTACTTTCTAATTCCAAAGAGAGCAGGGGGACTCTGTCCCATCTTAGACCTGAGCACCTTGAACAAATTTCTAAGAAAAGAAAAATTCAAGATGGTTTCCCTGGGCTCCTTGATTCCCCTCCTGTGAAAAGGGGACTGGCTATGCTCCCTCGATTTAAAGGACGCATACACTCACATCAAGATCTTCCCAGGTCATAGGAAGTTTCTCAGATTTGCAATAGGAAAACAGAACTTCCAGTACAGTGTTACTGTTCGGGCTAGCCCCATGTGTCTTTACGAAGTGTCTGGCTGTGGTGGGGGCGCACCTCCGCAGACTGGGAGTGCATGTTTTCCCTTATCTAGATGATTGGCTGGTCAAGAGCACCTATCGGGTAGAGGCAGATTGGTCCTTGTGCTTGACCATCCAGTTGCTGGAGTCACTAGGATTTGTCATCAGTTACCCGAAGTCTCAACTCAGCCCATCATCTCAATTGGATTTCAAAGGAGTCCTGCTAGACACAGCTCAACGGAAGGTCTTCCTGCCGTGCTCCAGTGCGGTCACCTTGGCGCCCATAGTGGGGGTGACTCAACAGAGCCAAGAGGTGTCAGTCCGGCACATGTTGAGACTGCTGGGCCACATGGCCACAACCGTCCATGTCACTCCCTTGGCACACTTACACATGTGCAGAACCCAATGGACCTGTAAGCTTATTTAAGGGTGCATGGACCTATCTGCTACAGGATACTTTGTTGCCCTCCCACCTTGCTTCATGATCCTAAGCTCAGGAAAAAGACAATGTGTTCTCCTAGAAAT